>NC_029779.3:35510062-35555694 GCF_000817695.3 Arachis duranensis | reverse complement strand
ATTAATAATAATAAAAACTAATATATTTTAATAAATGTTTAACATAAAAGCTAAATCACTAAAAATATGTACTCACACCTGTTAGATAATTCTATTTTTGAAAAAAAAACTAAAATATACTAACAATTAATTAATAATATATAATAACAACAATTAATTAACCATAACAACAGTAGTATTACTACAACTACAACAACAAATTATATTCTTTATCTAACCAGACCTGATCAACTAACAAATTCTTTAATACAAATGTTTAATAGCATACTCTTCATAATTAATTTGATTGTAATAAGATAAATCATTGAATTAAACAATTTTATGGATATTATTATCAATTTAAATGATCATTAAATTATGCTAGTATCCACCTAAATCATATATATTACTGCTTCTTGGATTATTAATAATAATTTCTTTTTATTTTTTTATCTTTTTTGTAGCATTTATTGATTAGTTAATATTTTGCGATAATAAATTTAATATAATAATTATTAGAATTATATTTTGATGAATAATAGGCAATAATTTTAATTTGTAATAATTTAAAATAGAAAAAGCGATTTTTTTAATAGTAAAAGTTAGTTTACGTACTAATTTATTAAAAAAAGACTACATATTTTTATCCCATTTCTTATTTTGATATTGGATACAAGTGTACAAAGCACACACATATGAGATAGAATAGTATTTATCAAGAAGATGGAAATTGACAATACAATTCATAAATTATATTTTTAGAAATAAAAAAAATATTTTTTTATAATGCACCTTCAAAGATTGATAATACATACCCCTCTCTAAATTATATTTTTTACATAAAAAATTATTTTATTTTACAACACGTTCCTAGCGAATTATTTGGATTACAGACCCTTACTAAATATTTGTTAAACATCTAATTACCTAGTATTGGTATAATTCATGTGATGTGATTCACAAACATCTCACACTTAATAAACAATATTCATTTGATTATAAAAAAATCTTAATAATAATATTTATGAATAATCTTGTTATATAGATTGATAAAATGAATAATTTGTACTGTAATATAATTTGGTTCTATATTTTATAGTTGATGATTTAATAATATTATAATTAATTAGTTGTGAAAAAATAAAAATAAAAAAATTAGTGATAAGGAAAGAGAAACATACATTAATAAATTGAGTAAAATCTTAACAATGTTATTTTTATCAAATTAGAAGGATAATTAGAGTTACTATATATTTAATACTCCTAATCATTTCTCTAAACTAATCAACTATATTATAATATTACTGATAATGATCATACAAAGACTTTGAAAGAATAACCTAGCGACAACAAATTTTAAATGATTTGTGTTAAGAAATATTGACACAAAATTTTAAGATAATAGTTAAACTTTCTCAAGTTTTGTAAAATTTTTATAATATATATAATTTGTATTAATGAATATTAACATATGAATTTTGATTAAAAACCTTTTTTTTATCAATTTATTGAATAAAAAATTTTCATGCTAAATATATATTTTAAAAATAATTCAGATAATACTTTATAAGTGTAATTACAAATGTAGTCTTATTAGGATATGAACTGAATGAACATATTAATTCAAAATAGTTACGAGTATTTGATTATTTTAATTTTATTGAATACTGAATAGTGATGAATAATAAAAATAAAGTAAATATTTTAAAGATATATATAATAGAAATAAATTTGATCCGTTAAATAATTTTATTTATACCAATGGTTAAGATTACAACAAACAATAATTACATGATATTATAACAAATTTTAATCTTAATTATTCATGAACCATTTATAATGTTTAATTATATAGCTCAAATTTATTGGTTTTCACTCCTTTCAATGTCATTAACCAAACTTAATATATTCTTATGATTACTTTATCATATATATCAAAACATTATTTTTTTCGATTTTATGTCATCATGGGGCATTTTTATAACAAACAAAAGAGGCAACTTTATTTGCTACTAAGATGTCACTTATCATTTCATATTTTGAGTATACATGTTTCTTTCTCTTTTCTTTCTCTTTTTTTTCTTGTTGGGACTAAAAGAAACAAGCAATTCACAAGCCAGCGTTAAAGATTAGAATCTCACAAAAGAAAATGCTAATGAAACAACACCAATTGAAAAAAGAGACTCATAATAATTAATATCTATGCATGAATAAATAAGGTAAAGAAAAAGGGCTTCATATGAAATGACAGTGAGAATCTTACATTAATATGCTCAACATATTGCCAACAATGACTAAGATAGCCAAACAATTATATATATTCTTTAGGTCCACGATTGTTTTATTTAAACTAACGTAAGAATAATAATGATGTAAGATCAACTACAATAATAATAATAATATGGTTGATATAATATAGGACAGCAAATTGAAGAAAA
This sequence comes from Arachis duranensis, assembly GCF_000817695.3. Classification (NCBI taxonomy): domain Eukaryota; kingdom Viridiplantae; phylum Streptophyta; class Magnoliopsida; order Fabales; family Fabaceae; genus Arachis; species Arachis duranensis. Next base: position 35,553,277 of record NC_029779.3, on the reverse strand, counting down.
ATAGATACAATATACATTGGAAAGTTGGAAATCATTGCTGGGCTATTTTGTGCGTGACAGAGAAAGATGTATCATACAGATAATGACGTAGATATTATAACATCAATTCAATATTAATCATTATTTTATGAGAAGACTTGGTTAATCAATTGTATAATATTAATAAAGTGTATTTAGTAGACCTAGAAAAAGAAATATTTTGTATGGAAAATAAAACCAGTTATATGCATATATATGATATTTATGGATTTTAACTATTTTTTTTTTTCGGCAACCACCACAGACCACACTATTTGAGTATATTTCTATATATTAATTTTCATCATGATAGAATTATTTATTAGTTATTTTATATATAGCTTTAAATATTTTATTGTCGAACTGTGTTCCACAAAAATACTTCTTTTATATACAACAAAAATATATTTTAGAAGCATGTAAACAATTTTTTTTAACTCATCAAAATCTAAATAAATAAAATCCTATTTTTATTTTCGAGTTTGTTTTTGTTCACCATAGAATGTAGAATGTACAATGAAGGATCTTAATCATCATGAAGGATTGAGAAGAGAAAAAGTGAAGAATGAGAAGAAGAGAGAGTACTTGTTGAGTACACAAAAAGACAAAATATGCATATTCATCATAACACAGTATTGAACCTTACACTAATATATACTTAGCTATACTACACTCTCCTGTTATAAAAACTTAGCTATAGCTATACTACCAATTGGGTCGCTGTTCTAAATCACACTCAGTTTGTCACTTTATAGCGGTTGAAATCGTCATGGCATATTTCATTGTATTTTGCCAATGTCGCCACATATTTTCAATTTTTTTGGAAAGTTCTATGTACCTTGGTGACTATAGAGATCATGATGAACCTCCATTAATCTCAGTCATTCATTCTTTATGGAATATTAAGCACATGCATAAAATTAATTAACTTTAGTATGACATGTAAATATATGTTTCTAGTATATATGATTTATATAATTTTACATATGTTAATTAGTATATGCTATGTTGGGTATGATTAGGATGGCTATATAATCTTAGCAACATTTGAAGAATGCTATTAAAATTAATTTTTGTATGACATAAAATCTTTTTTATTTTAAAAAATAAAAAATATTATTAAAATACATAAAAAATGATCTAATTTTAGCAAATATTTTTTAAATATTATTAAAAATTCTGTAGCCACAATATAAGCACTATAAACTACGGTGTATTAATTATCTTCTTGTTTTTACTACTTATATACACGATATATGATATGATATAGACGAAGGAAATTTGTCCTTGTTCCAGAGAAAAATTTTGTGTCAAATCAAATCAGTTCAAGTCATTTTTAGTTTAGATGTGTTTAACTAGGCTAATTGGGCGGTGCTATGTTTTTTCTCATCAAAATGTTGTAGAGCTAGAAGGATTGCATTCTTCAATTATACACAGCGAGATCAAAGATGATGACATGATGCAAACAAATGATAAAGAATAAATTGGTAAATTGCACATCTGAGGTTTTTTTACTGTTTAATTAATAGATGTTTTTGTAGATATACTTATAATTTTTTTTTTCAACAAAAAACCTAGAAAATTATTAATAAGAAAGAAATTGAATCCTTAAAAAATAGTTAAGTGGTCGTCGTACTAGAATCAAACCCCTGTAAAAATAAACAAATTAAGTTGCTTGCATTACCTTGTACTCTTTATCATGTCTTTTTTCTTAGAAAATGTCATATTATATTTTAAAAAAAATTGAAATTGATAGAATGATCAAAGATGTATATAAACAGTTATATTTATAATATATTTCTATTTTTCTCATATACCTTGTATCGAAATTCTTTTGTTTTTTTTTGGTAAAAAAGGATTGAATTTTAGATATTTAGGTCCTTGAAATTTTAATATTATGTCATCAGACCACTCTTTTTTTTAAAAATTAATTAATACTAGTATGGCAATAGTTATCAAAGAATAATGTCATATGTGTCAATTTTGTGTATATTTTTTGAATACTTTTTATTATTGATATTAAAAATAACAGTTATGTTACACATACAATTTTTTTATCATTTAAGTCCAATTAAATTGATCTAAATTCAACAAAAATCAACTTCAGATTAGAGAACGTGTAAACACGCGCTCCCACAACTGTTCAGTAGCACAAACGTTAATACGAATAACAATTCTTCTCCCTCGATCAAAACTAAAATGATCAAAGTTCAAACGACACCTAATTTCTCTTAAAAATGTCTCAAAATCTTCGTGAAATGTAACACCCTACCATACAGAGCTTTACACCTAGGATGTAAAATAGAGGTGGCGAGGTGCTACAACTTCTAAAAGAAAGAATTTATATACATAATATAGTGAAAAAGATTTATAACTAGGAGTATTTGAAAAAAAGTTAAAATCGAAAACGGTAAAACGAAAAAGCGCAACACTCACGCTACGTAAATGATAAACGGAAAAGATAAGAGAAGCAAATATTATATATATATATATAAGAGAACCCAAAATACAGAGTTACAGAACCTATTTCTCCAAAATAACCTCTAAGAGGAAGTTAATACATCAAATACATAAGCAGCGGAGATAAAAGTATCTATATATATACATATATCCAAAATAAAGCCCCAAAGACAAGGATCTATGATATCAGAAGCTTCCAGTATGCTTCAGCGTGGTGCCTCACATCCTGCATCTGAAAACCACAAAATATGTACAGGATGAGAACCGAAGGTTCTCAGCATGGTAACGGTGCCCACATAACTAACATATAAGGTCCTGGGAAAACCAAAGGCAATCCTAAAACTTTCGACACTAGATTCAAACTTAAAACTAACATTTTAAACCATAAACAGGGTAAGGTATCTAAGGCTTCTTGGTTCCATCTCAAATCCTAATTTAACCACTACATCCCTTTCTCCAATCCTCCAAAACACGGATGCACAGACAAACAAAGCAGACAAGACAAGCACAAGTAGATATTCAAATATAGCAAATATAGCAAATAAGCATAGATATTCAAGTAAGCAAACCCAAGTAGTGCAAAACCAAACAAGTCACATAAATGCATATGATACATACCTTTCATATTGGCCGTGAGCTCACGTGTTAGTTCCTTTGCCATAACCCGACACATCCGGTAGCTAACCCGGATATCATCCTCTTGAAAATCAGTGGGCGGTACACCACCACGAACCATACACAACATTCTCTTTTAAAAATATGTGGGCAGTACACCACCATGAACCCCACACAACAGTTCTTTTTAAAAAATATGTGGGTGGTATACCACCACGAACCCCACACCAGTCTCTTTTAAAAACATGTGAGCGGTACACCACCACGAACCCTACATACTTTTCGACATTGAGAAAGCGGTAAACCACCACGAACCTTGCCAGGTCAAGCTCAAACAATTTTGATTTCAAAATCTTATACATTATTCATTCATATCCACTCATAATCATTCAAAGTCATTCACTAAGGCCAGATTCTTCATATACATATCACACACACTTCTCATTCATACTTCACTACTTCTCCAAATTTTTTCATCTCCAAGTTACTACTCCTCCCTACCTTCTTCGCATAACTCAACATACAACTAACGAAACAAGGGCCATGTGTACGTGTGGGTGTGCATTACTGAGAAGTCACGCGTACGCGTGGGAGTGCATTTGGCCCATCATGCGTACACATACACATGCCCGCGTATGCATACATGCCAGGCAGAGACAACCCTTCGCGTATGGAGGGGTTCGCGTACGCATACAATGCAGATAAGTCAAAAATGGCTAAGTCTGCAGAATTTCAGCCTTATATACCGATCTTTCTGCGCGCATAACTTTCTCGTTTTAAAATATTTTTCATCCGTTATTTGAACGGCGTAAACTTCACGGACCCAATTTTCATATGAAACAAGTTTAAAACAATTTGGGGGTCTGGAAGACGAGTTATGAATCGTCAAAATTCGGCCAAAAATTAACTTTTCACAAAATTTTCACAAGAGTTCTAAACCTCAATTTTCACAACACTTCAATTCCATCCCTATTTAAACTTACCAAACTACATCAACCCAAGCCCCAACATTATTCAATACAACAATTTTACAAGTATGGTCACTTCCACACAATAATTCATTCTCAACAACAATATAATCCATACCAACAACTTACATATACGTATATATATATACATCATCAACACCATCAACGTTCTCATATCAAATGACAACCACTTAGCCAATCCACATTCAATTCAACACAATATACTACAGAATACATCACCACCAATATCATTATCATAACATCGTAATTATCATTGTTCAACACACATTCAAGGTTAGTTCTCAACATTCACATCTTCCCATCCCAACAATCAAAATCATGCAACACAAATCATGAATACCATCATTCCTCATCCAAGTTCAAGATACTCAACATTTACTTTAAGGTCACTAACCACTAATCATACATACATGCTTCAACCTATCTTATGGTTATCTAGCCTATGTTTTCACAAGACATTACATTTTAGTTACGAGAAATCGAAACCATACCTTGGCCGATTCCTTGGTAAACCCAAAACACCTCTCTTATATACCACACCCTAAGCTTTGAAATCCCAGCTCCTTTCCAAGAAAAACCCAGCTTCCAAGGCTTGATCACAAGCTTGCGAATTCTCAAATCGACTCCAATCAACAACCAATTTTAATCTAACAACACAATTATAATCACAATCAATGTAAAACTCACTAACTTAATATTTCAAAAGGGTTTAAGGGTGCTTACTTGACCTACTACTCCAATGAGCTAAAGCCGACAATACTCGCAAGTTAATTTGAACCTAAACACCGAAATTAAACAAAATTAAACATAGATACTCATTGAATTTTGAAATTTGGGGAGGGGAATTCTGAAACTAAGAAATGGGTTCTATACCTAATCAAGGACTGGGCTTTGTAGAGCTCGACGCTGCGGTCACGTGGCTGCAAATGGTGCGGCGATCGGAACTCCGGATTGAAAGTTACGATAAATTGAAAATTGAAAAGGGGTTAGGTTTTGGTGGCTTTTCCAATATCTCTTCTCAGTGCTGGAAAGGGAACAATGAATGGAAAATTGGCTGAAGTGAAGTGTAATATATGTTGGGCCTTGGGCCCGGTCCAATCGGTTTGGCCCGTTCTGCCCAATCTTGGGCTAAATTCTCTAAAATTAGTGTCAAAATTATTATTTTAATTAGCTCTACCTCATTAAACTATGAAATACCATTTTCTAATTTTCCTGATTAATAATTAATTTATTAGCTAATTATTTACAAATTTTGTGGATTTTATACGAAAACTCAACAAAATCTCAAAACTACGTTCAAAATCTTCACAAAGAAATATAGAAATAAAAGATGAAAGATTATTGAAAGTATTGTTTACTAAGATTCTAGTTTTTTTCACTTTTCTCTTTCGCATTTTTGATTGTGAAACACTTGATAGTCATATTTCTATTTATTTTGTAGATTCATTTTGTGTTCTTGCGTTAAAGTACATATTACTGCTCTTATTATACTATTCATTTGGTGATAACTTTGTTAGGACGATATAAAAATGTTACGTAGTATTTCTCGTATAGTTTAACCTATATTTGCATGTGTTTGAGGGATTTGAATGTATTTTTATGCATGTTTAAGTATTTCAATGTTTTGAAATGAGTTCGTGTAGAAATCAGTAACAATTTTCGATGTATTTTGTCTGAATTAAGGTGGACTTGGTGTTATTGTCCTCTTTTTGTTGTAACTAGGCAACAAAATATTGTTGTAGTGCTTCTAATGTTATTTTGTGCATGTTTGAGTGATTTTCATGTGTTTTGTCCATTTTTGAGGGATTTTGTTCATGGATTTGTTGTAACTAGCCCGTAGAGTTTTGTTGTAGTACTTCTGTCATTTTGTGCATGTTTGATTGAGTTGCATATCTTTTTGAACTGATATTGTGTGATGTAATAAAGAAATAATAGAGATGCATTTGGTTTGTCTTTCGATGTATTTCATGTGAATTGAGGTGCACTTGGTGTTGTTGTCCTCTTTTTATTGTAACTAGACAACAAAATATTGTTGTGGCACTTCTGATGTTATTTTGTGCATGTTGAGTGATTTGCATATGTTTTTGTCCATTTTTGAGGGATTTTGTTCATGAATTTGTTGTAACTAGCCCATAAAATTTTGTTGTAGTGCTTCTAGTGTCATTTTATTCATGTTTGATTGAGTTGTATGTCTTTTTGAACTGACATTGTGTGATATAATCAATAAATAATAGTGGTGTATTTGGTTTATTTTTTGGTGTATTTCATGTGAATTGAGGTGTACTTAGTGTTTTTGTTACCTATTAATGTAATTTTTTATTCCTTACAGAAAAAATGACAATAAAAAAAGTTGCTGAAAGGAGTACCACAAAAAGGACCAAAATATAATGTAAGCATATATATGTTAGAACAACTCATTTTTTTATATAGTTATGTAACATAATTTTTATTTATTTACAGAAAACTCATGATTTGAGATGCTCTACAAGGTCCATTTATTATATATTCCACAACATGAGCAATGACAAAAAAGCTATTGTCGAAGAATTAGGATTTGCCACTATGACGCATATCCTAGCCTTTAATGTCTCGTATAAGCTCCTGAAAGAATTGGCATATTCATTTTATTTGTACAAAAGAACATTGCACACGCGGTATGGTGTAATCGACATCACCAGTTACAAAATAAGAGATGCCCTTGGCTTGAATGCATCTGGTAAAAATTCATTTGTAATCTATTCTATAAATAAAATTTCAGTGTTTTTTTTACATTATTTTTGTGTTATTGAATATTTTTGCTGTTATTATAGGGTAGTGCTATCCAAACAAAATTGTAAATAAAGAAATTAATGAGCAGCAGAAGGACGTTATTGAAAACTTCAAAGGCTGTACTTTGTCATAATTAACAAAGTCTTTGATTGACATGAGTGTTGATGGGTCAGAAAATCAACTGAAATTTAAGAGGACATTCATCCTCTTCATCCAGAAGTGCTTCTTATTGCCGATAACAATAAACAAAATTTCTTCGATTCACATGCTACCCATTCTTCATGTGGACACAATACAAGAATGGATTTGGGTTGCTTATATGCTCACCTTTCTCATCAAAGACATTAGATGACACAAATTGGAAAATAAATTTGCAGTTGATGGCTGCCTCTTTGCACTGATGATTGTATATTTTCATGAATCCACAAACGAGAATAGGCCGGTGGATAGAATTCTTGGACCAATGTGGGTGCGACGTTGGACTAAGGAGAAGCTGGTTAAAAGAATAGAAAGTGAGGTGATGGATGAAATGGTAACTCAACAGAAATTTTTTCTTTAATTTTGGTGCATTTGATTTAAATATACTGCTAACTAATGTGTTTTCTATTTTAGGGCCTTGTGAGAAAAGCACAGCTGAGAGACCAATCAAAAGACGAAAAAAGGGAAAAAGAAAGCCAAAAAAGAAGCAGCAAAAGAAGCAACAAAAGAAGAAAACTGTTATATTGCACTCATCTTTGGAAAGTGAAAGTGATTCTGAACATGACTCAAAGGAGACCGCAAAGAGAAGAAAACAACATGAGAGAATGGCAAAGAAGTAAGTATTACTTTCCGATGTCTTTTGTAAATATTTATTCTCTTTATTTACCTTGTGTGTTTGTACTTTTTCAAGATGGAATCCAAAAAAAGGAAGTGCGTTATTGTGGATTCATCTTCCCAAATAGAGGCCGAATCTATTGATGAGTAAGATTTAGAAACTATCATTATAATCCTATGTTTTGGTTTTTCATCAAACTTTTTTTATAAATAGAATTTTTTGCATGTATTGTCAGAAGTGAAGAAATGTAAGAAATAACAAAAAAAAAGATTGAAGGAAAAAATGATAAGTTTGTACAAAAGTATATGTTAATTTTTGGTATTTTTTGTCAATTTTATTGTGTTTATGTACCTGATGATTGTTTGCTTTTCTAGGATGAAATCCAAAAAGAGGAAGCATGTTATTGTGGACTCTTCTTCCAAAATAGAAACTGAATTTAATGATGAGTAAGATTAAGAAACTATCATTATAATGCTATATTTTGTTTTTTCATTAAATTTTTCTTTATAAATAGAATTTTTTGCATGTATTGTCGGAAGTGAAGAAATGCAATAAGTAACAAAAGCAAGATTGAAGAAAAAAATGATCAGCCTGCACAAAAGTAAATGCTAATTTTCGGCATTTTTTGCCAATTTTATCGTGTTTATTTGTCTGACAATTGTTTGTTTTTCACTATGATTCTTCACAAACGTAAGATTTAATATCTGGAATTATTTCTTTGCTAAAATTTCCTAAAAACTAATGTAATTACTCTAGTTTTATTGAATAATATTTATTTTGTCCGTAGAATGCTGCATGTAAATTTGTCGAGTGAAAATGATCTTGTGTTTCAAACACAATCAAGCTATCAGAGCTTTGTAAATCAACCAAGTGATACCATGTAATTTCTATTTTTCTTATCATTACTTTATTTCTTGTGCTACCATAATCTGCTTCTAATTTCATATCATTTTTTAGAATAAAAATCCCTTTTAAGATTTTATTCAAGAAAAAAAAAAGACAAGAAAAAAATAGCTTAGAGCATGCTACTATGTAAGTTCTCATAATTGTGGTTTTATTCAATGCTTGAGGTATTGGGATGGAATGATTTTTGTGCATTATAGGTTCAAAGAACAAGAAGAAACATTGGATGAACCAAATCCTATTCAGGAAGCAAGAATAGAAAAAGAAACCCAATTGTAGGAAAGGATGAGTAGCCCAACTGTTGATATCGATAATGATTCTAAAGAACAAATGATTGTTCTTCAAAAACAAACTCATTCTCAATCTGAATCACTAGACAAGTGAGTTTTCCAATTCACTTTCAATGTTCTAATTTATATAATATTAACTTTTCATTGTTTGTCTTCATTAGAGTTCCACTTCAAGCAATTTCTCCTTCTTTGGAAACCCCTGTCTCAAGCTCTCTGCAAACTCAACAACCTACTACAAAGTCTCCCAAAGAGGAATATATGGAAGAAGAACCTAGTAATGCATAATGTAACACTCCACCACACAAACTTTATGCCTAAGACGTAAATTAGAGGTGGCGAGGCGCTACGAACTCTAAAATAAAAATATGTATATAAATAGAGTCAAAAGAAATTATAACTAGGAGCCTTGAGAATGAAGTTGAACAAAACACCAACAGAAAAACGCATCACTCACGATCGGATCAATGTAGAAAGGTAGATAAAATCGGATGGAAAAGGATAATATATTAAACCAGACTTCCAAAAGATATAAATAACAAGCTCTATACTCGACCTGCGAAGTAAAGGCCAACCAGAGTATACATAAATACATATATACAACCCTAAAAGTGTTTACCAAAATACAAAATTTAAACCTTATTTCTCCAAGTCAACCTCTAGGAGGGACAAAATACAAAATATACAAGGTGGAGAATCTATATACATATATACATAAACAAAATACAAACACTGAGTCCCAAAATAGTTTTTCGCTTCCAAGAGTCTCTAGAATGCTCAACGAATTATCTCTTGACCTGCATATGAAAATAACAGAATATGTATGGAATGAGAATCGGGAGTTCTCAGCATGGTAAAGGTACCTACGTAGTTAATATAAAAGGTCTTGGGAAAGCCAGAGGCATTCTTAGAACTTCAACACTTAGATTTAAACTTAAGATCCAACTAAACCAGAAATTGGGTAAAACTATCTAAGGTATTCAAGTTCTAATCTAACTTTAACCTAAAATTTTCCTTTCTGTCTCCTCCATCCCTCTGAATCACCGATGGAACTACCCTCAGCATCAACTCTGCCAGTATGAGGGATCTCTCAGTTGTAAAGACATACAATACAATCAAGAAAAACACAATTATGGATAGTAAGTACAACAGATAGGACAAATAGCAGTTAATTATAGCTAAACAATTAGACAAGCCAAAATAAAGCATACTCAAACAAAATATACAAGTGCATATGATGCATGTCTACCCTATGGCCGATGAGTCTTATCTGTCAGTTATATAGCCAAACCCGACATATCCAGTAGCTAACCCTGAACAGAACACCATATACGGAGCAAGTGGCGCCAAGTCGTAACCCTTGCATCTTACCCACGTACCTGGAGGAAGGGGACAACCTCACCCTTGTCTCTTACCCAGGTGGTGTTACAATTCTCAACCTGGAGCAAGCGACGGCAGAATTCAACCTTTGGCTCTCACCCGAAGTCTCAAATTTTTATCAAAAGCAAGTAGACAACACCACCACATCTTACTCAGATTCTCAACTCTTATCCGGAGCAAGTGGATAACACCACTGCATTCTACCTGGAGTCTCAACTTATACTCGGAGTAGGTGGATAACGTCACTGCCTCTTACCCGGAATCTCTTTCTTAATTAGATTAAATCTCATACCACACTTCGCACCTCATTAATTGATCCCTTCTCTTCACAGTCCTCCTTCCATTTCAATTTAACTTCCTCAATAATTTCACTCTTCTTCTATAATCTAAAAACTAGATTGCGAGCCTTAAATAGTAGTTACCGAGATTTGAAAAGCTAGAGGGATGGTTTTAAAACTCAAAAACACAATTTTCAACAAAACCACGGTTCCGCGTACGCATGCCTTTTGCATATGCAGAAGTGTGAAATCTTCCATTCTCGCATACACGACCCTTGTCCATGTACGTAAGACATCTGGTCAAAGCCCAGGGTCCGTGTCGTGCGCATGTTTGCATACGCATGGGCTGCAGAATTGGCAAAAAGCTGCTAAGTTCATAAAAATCAGTTTTTTACACCCAACTTCGAACGCACATCACTTTTTCGTTAAAAATTCTTTTTTGTCCATTCTTCGAACGGCAAGAACTTCACAGACCCAATTATCATTCAAAACAAGTTTTATGAAATTTAAGGATCCGGAAGCTAAGTTATGACCCGCCGAAGTTGGTCAAAATTCAACTTTTACCAAAAAGCACCAAACCTCTAATTTTTCCAAAGTTCTCAATTTTAAACCAAAGTTCCATAACCAAAACAGTCCCAAAACTCAATTCAACACTTTCTATTCATTTCACAATATACTTACATCTAAAACCTTCAATATATTCAATAATTTTCATACATATCTTCCATAATTACTCAACCAAATCAACACCAATCATATTCACATACATCACATTCATGCCCCAACATGCCAACATACAAATTCGTCCAATCTAAATATAAACTGCACCAATCTTAATTTATTATACTTATCTGGACTTACTGGTCACGGTCTTAGGCCCAAATCTCACCAATACTCATAGTCACAATCATCATACATCACATTTTATATCATCAACAATCATCATCATACTCAATCCTACAAGATATATATATACATTCAACAACTTCACCCTCATTCCAACATATATCCTCTTCAATTTACATTATCATACTCATCATACATTATATACATATACACATTTAATCCACCAAACTCAACAATTCAAAGAATTCAAGCCTATCTTATGGCCACAAGCCTAAATTTTCACGCAACATTATACATTAACTGGAGAAACCAAAATCATACATTGGCCGATTCCTCTCTAAGTCCAGAATACCTCAAATTCCTCTCCTTCACAAGTTCCAAGTCACAATTTCAAACTCCGCAAGCTCCAACACCGGAATCTCATTCTAAACCGCAAAAATTGGACTCCAAAATAACAAGAAGCACAATCTAACTCACACAATATCACAATAGTCAATATAGGGCTCACTAAATCACCAATTCATAAGGGTTAGGATTTTCTTATCATTATCCACGGGTCAAAAGGACTAAACTCAGTGATTTTTCGCTGCTAAAGTCCACTTAAATCATCAAGAACATTAAATTCCTCAACATCTAAAACCCAAAATTACGAATTAAAAAGGGGTGAGAACTGGACACAAAATCTCAAATTTTTTACCACTTTGTTCAAATGATTTTGAAGAGAGTTTTGAGACAAACACATAGCCGCTGACGACTCATCAATTAGAGCTCCGGATTAAAAGTTATGGACGATAGAAAATTGAATTGGAACATGGGAATTAGGGTTCTTCCACCCCCTTTCCCTTTCAGCGTGAATCCATTATGAATAAAGGGGGAGTGGCTGTGTTTGGTTTATATATGTTGAGTCTTAGGTCCAATATAGACCCGGTTCAACTGGTTTGGTCCGTTGGCCTAATTTTGGGACAAAACCTTAAAAATTAGTGTTAAAATTTGTATTTTAATTATTTCTACTCTTTTAAATTATCAAATTTAATTTTTAAATTTTTTTAAATAATAATTAATTTATTAGTTAATTATTTACTAATTATCCAGAATTTACACATAAGTATTAATTAAATTATTTTTCTAATAGTTTCGCATCATAATTTTTTTGTGTGTATCCTACAGTCCTCCACAACCTCAACAACCTGCTGCGAAGTCTCACACAAAAGAATATACGAAGAACAACCTCAACAACCTCAACAAGAATCTCATGAGAAAACTCTTCAACAAGAAACTCAGCATGTAGCTCCTCCTAATGTGTAAGTTCTACTTAATAAAATTCCTTTTTAATATTCTTTATGCATTCGTAAACTATTTTATGTGTCACCATACAATCATCTACCGGCTCAAGACTTGAAAAATAAATTAATGTTGGTTGCTAATGCTGCATTGAAGGTTGACTTTGGTGCACCATCATTTATCCTTGACTTTAGTCAATCAAGTGATGAAGCTACAGTTACCTAAAAGGGTGAACCACCAGCTAAAATGAAAAACTCTTAAGACAGCCTAGTGTTGGTGAAAAAGTTGAAAAACTTGGTTTAGGTGATGGATACTGGGTTGTAGCAGTATTGAAATATGCTAAGGAGGAAAGTTTCCTCCGAAAAAAGTTGTAGCCTAGTCTAAGCTTCCTTGAGAAGTTCAAAACTCTAGTAAAAGAATATATCAGAGGAACTTAAGGAGAAGTGCTATCACTATGCCACATATATCAAGACTTACAAAGATGACACCAATAATTAGTGGGAAACCATATTCAAGCTAGATCAAGAAGCTCAATTGGAGGGAACTAAAATGCACTTCGCATCATTAAAAGAAGAATCATATATAAAAAATTTGGTAATCCTAGATTAACATTAATGATTTTCTTACGAGTTGTTTTGCCAAATATGTAATAAGTTTTGGTTTTTTGTTTTCGTAGGTGGTCTCTGCAATGTGTCTAATTTTGAACAGAAAGAAATGTAAAAGATTTAAAGAACTAATATACTGTGTCCCACCTGATATTGTGGTAAGCTCTACTACTATTGAATTTTTGGTGCATTTTGAAAATATACTTTGTGCTAAAAACTGATTCTTTTGGTGTTATTCAAATATTGCAGAATAACATGTTGGCCAAATATAAGGAGGTCTACATTGATTCAAAAACTAATAAGCCCTTCTATATTGATGAACATAAGGAGTGCCTATCATTTTTAGACAAGAAAAAACTTGCATCCCATCTATTTGTAAGTTGTTATTTTTAAAGCTTCTTAAATAATTCTTTCATTAGGTGCCACTTAGACTAAAATATTATTCTCTTTAGCCAAACTTCAGATATTTTTCCTAGTTTGCTATGCGAATCATTTGTGGCTTTGGATTGCAGATGTTCGAAAACAAAAATTTTATATCCTTGACCCATATTATAAAAAAAATCTCCTTCTGATACTAGAACACAAATTAATAAATCTTTTGTAAGTTTTTTATGTGATACATATTTGTTGTATAAATTCTCTCATTATATAAATTCGGTGCACTTCAGTTTGAAATAAGGAGCATTGGTATTTGTTGTATGAAGTTATCATTTATTCATTTAGGTTTGAAATATAGAGCTTCTTATATTTGGCTTTTTTTTTTGGGTTTTTAGAGCTTGATGATTTAACAAATGAAGGTGTTTGCCAGAGTAAAACCTTTGATAGACAATGATGATGGCATCGAAGCACCATATATTAATATCAATAGGCAATAAACAAGGTATCAATCTTTCTATTTAATAAATTTTATTGTATTTTCTGTCACTGTCTTATTTTAATGTGTTATTTCATTTGTTTTTAGTTGGAATTGTGCAATATATGTGATGAAATTGCTGGAGATAATTGATCCGATAAAGATCAAAAAAGAAAAATACGCATGGAAGAATTGAAAATATGTAACTATCATTAAAAATAGATAACTATATTGCTAAATTAACAGAGTTTAATAAATAAATTTATTTAAACTATAGGAACAAGTTGATCGTTTCAGACTCGAATATGCTTCACTCATTCTCTTTGACAAACTAAATCAACTGAGAGGTAAAGCTATTAAAGAATCTGAAGCCATCAGACTCTCCAAGCCATCTACTGCATTAACAAGTCCTTACTGTAGGTTTACCTCAGGGGATATAGAAAGTCAATAGATTGTATGATGTAAATTGTTAACAATATCTCTTCAATGTTATTTTGAATTTTATGTACAATTTTAAATTAACAAACACATACTTTGTATCTTTGCAAATATTCAATCCAAGCTTTTCATAAAATTTCTTTGCAAGATTAAACTTCTATGAACCTGTTAATCTGAATGAATCTAGGTTCACAAAATTGTAAAAAAGAGATGAAAATTTTCTATAATACACTGAATTACTAACCGAAAACACCAAAATTATTCAAATAAACACCGAGAAAATGCTTTCAGTTTTTTATGTAAATTTTCATGATAAGATATAGAAATTGTGTAGATTAATTTTTTACACTACTTAACTATTGAATTATATGTATACTGTATATTTAAAACAAACAAACACTACAAGAAAAGTGCTGAGTACCATCGAATTTAGCGTCGTAGAGTAGCGACAGATTTACCATTAGATTTACTGTCGATAACAGCATCAAATTCTTAAGGTTATATAATTACCGGTGGATTTAAGTTTCTAATGATAACTTCGCCAGTAATATTTGGAGGGAAACAAAAAAATGGCGCACCCCTTAGCGTCAGATTTACCATCAGAAAAATGCTGAATTTCACTCTCTCTCGCTCTCACTTCTTCCACTTTCCCCATCACCACCATCTACCATCGCCAAAACCACCACCATCATAGCCCCTTCTTCGTCGTTGTCAACCCACCCCTGACCCCTCCCTTCTATTTCTTCTCCACTTTTCTCCTTTCTCCTTGTAGCAGAGCACCACTCTCCCTCTTCTCTCCTTTCTCCTCAGAACCACCGCACCACAAAGCCACCGTCATCTCACCGCCGCTGCCAAGTTTCATCGCGAGTCCTGCCTTCAGAGCCGCTGCTGCCTAGCTTTGCCCCTGTACCAGTCTCTCGGTGAGTTTCCCATCCTTCAATGCCTTTGCAACACCTCTCTTCCCTCTCCTCTATTTCATCTATTGCCTTGCATCACAGGTTTTTTTTATTAAACTCTGTTTTTTAAATTCTATTTAGTTAGTATTGATTCATTAGTTTGGTTTTAGTTAGTTTAGTTAGATTTAATTTTCTATTTTATTGGATTTTAGGTTGTTAAGATAGGTTAGGTGTAAATTACTTGATTTTGAGATTGCTGAAAATGGTTGGATTGTCTGATTATGTTGATTCACTGTGTTACGATTGATTTTGCTGAGATATGGCTATTGGAATTGCTGAATTTTGCTTGATTGCTGCTTGTTTTGTGTTAATTATTTGCTGGTGTGATTGTTGATTTAGAATTGGAATTGTATATTGATGTTTGGTATTGATTTTTACTTGTTTGATACTTTGGCATGCTAAGTGTTCGACAATATGCCTCAAAGAATTCTAGATAAAGATTTGGTTCAATCTTTAAAAACTAATGTTTGTTTTTACATGATTAGTATTATTATGCATTGATGTGAATGTGAATGTTTCTAATTTACCAAGTTTAGTTTGATATGATGGATTCTCGAGATGTTATTTCTCATTAATTGAGTTTCTGGTATATGTATTATGTACAATTGCCATGATTGAGTTATTTGAAAATTGAATTTCAATCACTACATCACTTACTCTAAAACTCTTCTTTTGGATAATCCATCACATTAGATCAATTCTTGATTGGCCAAAGTGATTATTGAGCTTCTTGTTACTTGTTTTCTTATTTATAACTCACAAATCATCTTAGGTGCACTAATTGAGTTGAATTTGAACTTTGAAAAGTGTTTGGATGATCAAATCTTGAACTTGCTGTTGTGATATTAATTATAAGAATTACATTGGTATTATTATCATTTTTTTATTTGTTGTTCTAAATTTCTGTTAATTGATATGCTATTTGCAGACATGACAACATATAGAGGTGTTGCAGATCAGACTACTAGTCGTGGACGTGGTCGTGATCGTGGTAGAGGAAAGGTTTCTTCTGGTACCTCTGAGAATTCTGGATCATCTCCCTCTACTCCAACTACCCCGATGACGTCACAAGTTGCGGGTTTATCGAACAAGCTGTTCATCATGGTCCCTAACCCCATGTACATCCTTCCGTCTATGGCGACGACAACGCCTCAAACCATTTAGCAGCCCACTACCACGGCAACGCCGTCTCCAGCAACAGAAGCCGCGGCCTCGGAGTCCTCTCACGGAAGTGAGGTAGCTGATGCCCCTCTAGCACCTCCCATCATATGGTTGACGATTTGGCCTGATGACAGAATGGGGTAAGTATCACTTTAAGTCTTATATATTTCATAATTATTAAATTGCTGAAAGTGTCTGATTATTGATTCTAGTTTAGTGGATTTAGGGTTGTAGATTTGAATGGCTGAAAGTGTTTCAATGATTCTTAATTATTGAATTGTTTAAAGTGTCTGATTATTGATTTTAGTTTAGTGGATTTATGGGTGTTGATTCTTGATTATTGCCTGTTGTTCATTGATTGTTGACAATTGGTACTATTTAAGTTAATTGTTGCCAGATAGAGTTTGTGGTTCATTCTAGTTATAGATGAAAATCTGGCAAAATTTCTATAAAAATCTCTATATATTATGGTTATTTGCTTCTGAAGTTTTAATTTATATTGCCATATTGGTTTGTTTGTGGATTTTTGATAGGTTTGCGCTAAACAATAACGCATGTACTCAAGAGATGACCAGCGTCATCAAGATGATGTACGACCATCCCTGGCCCAGCTACAAGAATATTCCTTCTGAGACCAGAGAGCGATGGTTTCAGAAGTGGGCAGTAATTAATTTTTTTTTTAGTTTCAAACCTTTTTAGCTAGTTTATATCTTCTATTTTGTTTAAATAATTTTAAAGTTTATTTGTGCAGTTGCGCTTTATATGGGACGCTGAGCACGATGTCCTCATTGAAGACATACAACCATCGAATGGGTTCGGCAGCTGCAGCAGATGCTGGAGGATGTTCATGAGGGATGGGACCACCTGATGACCTGGCTCCGCCCGGAAATAAAGAAGGCTCTGCTAGTTCACTGGGAGACCGATAAGGGGTCCAGGCATCAGCATCTCACCAACAGAACTAACAGGTCATCGACCAGGTCGGCCAAGTATACCGGCGGCTTAACAACCTTCATGAAGACTAAGGCTAGGCTAGTACGTAGTTTCTTTAATTTTGTTATTAAATTAGTTATATTATTTTACATATCATTGCTAGGCATTCTAATTATATTGTTTCAATGCAACATGTGAAATCGAAGTTCTTGGATCGCGAGGTGATATTGGCAGAGATATTCAAGTACACCCACACGTTGAAGGAGAACAAAGCAAGATTTGCTGATCAGCGATCTCAAGATCATTATGTGAGTAAATATACATATGATCTTCTGATATAAAATTAGAGATTAATTGTATAGTTGTCGTACTAATCATAACAACATGTGTTACACAGGAGTCCTACATGCATAGACTAGAGGTCGCGACTCAGCAATCTCAGCAAAGTGGGGAGGACGCCAATGGCTCTGGTGCTTCAATCGTCGATCCTGGTGTGGTTTGGTGCGAGATCGCCTCAGCGTCATACAAGAACTGCGTATACGGGCTGGGGTTGTTCTTCATCAGCAGCCTCCTGCACCTCCATGTTGATGCCGTCATCTAACTCTACCACAAATTGAGCTGTCAAGCTCGAGGAAGGCGTGGATTTGAGATTGTTGGTGTAGGAGCTCACCCGAAGCCTTCACCAACAGGCTCAAAAGCTGAACGATTATCAAGAGAGGTATCAGGAGATCCTCACACGCTGACGGGCACAGATGACCTCAGGCTGGAGTGGAGGGAGCAGCTGGAGCGGCTTCAGCGGATGGAGACTCAGAAAGAGGTGTACTAGGCTCAGATGCACACCACTAGCATCATCCCTACTGGTAGGAAACGGTTCTGCTGGTGGCACATCGACATCATCGCTTTCTGCGCCGCCTCATAAGGGCCACGGGAACGACGATGACGATGACCACGACAATGAGGACTACCTAGATCTTTAGTGATTAGTGATTGATGGTTATTAGTGGCTAAGAGAAGGGGGCTTAATCTTGGCCTCCTTTTAATTTTGCTTTCAACCTTGAGTTCAGTTGAAGCACTTTGAGTAGAAAACAGTAGAGACTGAGGTTTTGTCTCTTAATGTGGTAGGAGCCAAAACAGAGTTACGTGCTAGGTATGATACAGAGAAGTGTAACTGAATAGTAAAATCAGGAGATACTTCAGTTTTGTCTCCTATTATGCAGAACCAAAAACAGAAAAGAGAAAGGATAATAATACATAGATGTATTTTGCTTTAGCTACTCAGTGCAATGCAGCCTACATTCAGTCTCAATCACAATAGTGACGGAATTTCACTACCTTTCAACATAATTACATTCACTAATTCTCCCTAGGATTCTACTCAATTCTATCTGGGACAAGTCCAATTTCTAACCCAAACTGAACTTGACTAGGACTCACCCTAGCTTTCAACAGCAAAGTGCTAACCCAACTGCAAGGAAATTCCATCAGGATCATGACAACAAAATAAAAAAACTTACAAAGATTTTCTGAGATAACTATGACTTTTTCTCCAAGTTTAACTCTCTGCCTTTACCACTCAATTATTTTTACTTACACACCTCACCAATTTTCTTTTTACTATTGAAACTCAGATAGACTAAACTGAGAAAAAGAAATACGCAATGAAAACCATCAAGGAGAAGAATTAATAGCTCATTGAGCTCTAAGAATCCAAACGTGTGCTCTCACTCCTTGCTCCAATCCTTAGCCGTTCACCCTTATTATAGAAGAGTGAAGCTTTCTAGACTTGAAACCTTGCTTCAGCACATGTTGGTTTTTCTTCTCCCAAGATCAGAATCAGCAGTGGCATTCTTAGAGGAGAGAGGGAGCAAAAGCAGTGACATGCAACTATACCTTCAATCTTCTCTTTCAACCTTTTTCATCTTATTTCTTGAATCTGAGCCATGCATCCTTACTTTGGCCCCAAGTATGATTTTTAATCATTGATAAACAGCAGAGCACCATTAACTTCACTTTCTTTATTTTTCAATTCGGTGCTTGTTCAGAGTTGATTTCTTCACCGTTCCTTGCTGAAGCACAAATGGGAAAATCTCATTTTTGTGATTTTCTTTTCTGATGAGATCTTTCCTTTTGTTCTTGCCCCTTTTGCCTTCTCTTCTTTGCTTGAAAATGAAAACTTGCTTTTTTATTTTACTTCAGAACTTTTCTTTTCTTTCTTTTTGTTTCAGAGTGATGTGATGGAAAAGAAAGAGAAGAGAGAGAAGACAGAGTTTTAGTTCAGTGGGTGAAATGTGTTCAAATGATATAAAGTTTGAATTCCTTGCTTAGAGACTTAGTGGAGCTAATGGATTTGGGTGTGACCACCGAGTTGGGCTTATGTTTGTTCTAGGGCAAAATTGTTTTCTTTCTTTCTTATGGTTTCAGCCATTCAATCTTTGGATCAGGATTGTTTGGAATGAATGGTTTGTTTAAGCTGAACTTGCTATTGGGCCAAAGTGTGTGTATGTCGGCCTGAGCATTTGCTTCTTGGGCCAGTTTCAATTCATTTTATTTTCTGCACACTAAACAAAATTAATCACACAAATAATGTGATATTAATCCAATAATGTTTAGTCTTTATCTTAATCATAGTTTAGTTCTCTAAACTCAACAGTGCTTCATCTTATTGTTTTATTGTATTTATTTAATTTACTTGACTTTTAATTTATTTGAACATTGGATCATTTATTTTAAAAAAATAGGTTTCTATTATTTATAAATTGATCATTACTTGTGTAAAAAATAAATTTAAATAAAAAATAAAATTTACCATTTTTTCACAATTTTTTTAAAAAATTGACATTAACGTCGAATTTACCGAGGGAATAATTCGACGGTAATAGTGCAGGAAACAACATATTGTGGCCCAACATTACCATCAGAAAAATCTGTCGATAACCAAATAGTTTTTTGAACAAGTAATTCGTCGCAAAATCTTATGATAATTACCATTGGACGACAAAAATTTGACGGTAAACATTTTACCGGCGAGCTTTGTACCATACAATTCCTTTTGACGGTAAATCTAATAGTAACTTGATTACCGTCAAATTTTATTCATTTTTCTGATAGAAAATATGACGGTACTCAACGATTTTCTTGTAGTGAAATCCCTTGAAAAAGTTGAAGAAACTAATTTCAAAACAAATAGTAACATGGTAAATGGAACAAAACAAGAAAATATAAAAAGCAAAGCTCATTTCCATCAAAAAATAAAAATATTACATAGATTGCACCGAAACTATATTGCAAAACACTGAAATGCCTTCAGATAAACACCGAGAAGTCTATCTTATTCTGTTATATCTTTGAACTTATAATTCGTTATTTGTCCATGATAATGGCTGGAATTTGATTGCACAACTAATCCACCATCTAAAAGGTTCAACTGCAAAAAGTAAATCATATATTAGCACGCAACTATTAACATGCACATGCAAACTCAATTTTTCCTATTTAAAGCACATCAATTTTATCTCACTAAGAGCTTTCTTTTTCTTTTTTTTTTTTGAAGTATTTGCAATCTATTTTTTTATATTTGATCCCAATATATTTTTGGGACGTCCTCTTGTTCTCACGCGTGGAGGGCTTTGGAGTTCATTAATATCTTTCAAGGAAGCATCTTCGTAAGATAACGAACATTTTTCTTTGATTTTGGTTTTATATTTTCACATCTTAGCCATCGCATTATCATAAGCGTAGTGCAAAATCGCAGTCAACTCCTCAGATTCTGATGAAAATTTACAAATATTTTGTTACCGAAACACCAAATCATCAAATCTCCTACTTCTTGGCTCTAATAAAGGCTCGCATGGCTGCTCTTGATATATGTATGCCTCCTCTTTATGTTCTTACTTCTTCGTTCTAATATATATCTCAGTGCCATTTTATCTACTCGCTCAAAGTTTAACGCACTCAGAGAATAATGGCAAATATCCCTTTTAACTCAAATAATAAGCACTGGCATTTAACTTCACCTGATATCGTGTCATATGTAACCACAAACTTGTTGAATTTTGAGTTAGAAACCTATTCTACAACTTCATATATCGTAAAACCTAGAGTAGACTGTGTTGATCTTGTGATGTAATTCACATTTCCTCTAAATTGTGCTTGGGCTTTCCTGAACTTCTCTTGAGTATACACATGCTGAAATTGAGCTTCCATTAATGATTTTATTACACACAGTATGACAGTATAAAAATCTACAGTATCCGACTCTCTCTCTCTCTCTCTCTCTCTCTCTCTCTCTCTCTCTCTCTCTCTCTCTCTCTCTCTCTGCTATTTACTTTCTAGAAAATTATCATACTATTTGACAAATTGGATAAGTGAGCTATTGCACGTAATAACCTTGTTAAAAAAATATGCATGCTCTCACTCTTTTGTATACTACTTCTCATCCCAGTCCAGAAGTGGTGATTAAGATAAACTGGGATTTATAAATGAAAATCTTCAAAAAGCTATGAAAAAATGAGAAAATACCTAAATCAGAACCAAATGCATCGAAAGTCATACAGGTTGGCACCTCTACTAGACAAGCAAAACACATAAATATCCAGTCACTAAAAGTAACATCAGTTAATCTTAATAAAGACATCATTATCTGAAAACCACTTATTGTCGCCAATACCATACTTCATCAGAAAATCATTCCAATTCCTATCAAATGATTCTTTTGTAAAAGAGTTCCAAATAACATGACTCATCTCGTGTTCAATTTCTTCGTGTCGCTTGTAGCCATTTAATTTCTATGGAATCTTCATCATAATATGCCAAATACACCACCTATGAATTGTTGTGGACATACAAACCTCCATAGCCCTACATCTATGCACATTGATTGGTAAAAATGTCCTTTAGAGCATTTTCTCCCATACAACGAAGCTAACATTCAAATAATTATTTGAATGATTGAATATCCTCATTTTTTATCAAAGCACATCCTAGAAGTGTTGAATGACCGTTGTGATTCATATCAATAAAGAAACCAAAAACTAAATTATACCTTAAAACAATACGAGAAAACAAATCATGTATACAGATATCAACACCAAAAGTAGTTTCAAAAAACACATAAACCAGAACAGAAAATTACCTGTTTGTATTGCAAGTGGTATCAAATAAAATACATCTCCATAAAACTGACAAGCAGCCCTGCTTCTTGCGTCGGCTCAAAAAACAATCTTAATTGAGCGATCAACCTCAACTTCAAGCTCAAAAAAGAAAGTTCGATTCTTCTCTTTTATTCTTAATAAGTATTTCATAAATTCTTTTGCTTCCTCTAGTTCCAAAACATTATGCACTTCTCTCATAATGTAATTTCTCACATCTTTTTCAATAAAACTTAATTCATGATGACCCCCTGCTGCTGTGACAAATAATTAATATATTTTGCTTGGTCTAATTCTAGTTTCGTTGTTATTTTCAATTGTACGACGTACAAACATGCTCAACTTCCTGTGTTATTTAAGCATCTCTGCTTGATTTAAACAGTACAGGTGTGAATGATACAACACAACTTTCAAAATAATCCAAACACCAACGTCCTTCAATATATGTATATAAATTCTTGCAAGACAATTTAATCCAGCTGAGGGATTTACCTTCTGAGTTGGAGATATGTTCGATTTTCATTTCCCCTCTCTGCTACATATAATTAATTGGTTCTTAATTTTATTTTCCTTCTTACTTGTGTTTTGAATTTCACAGAAAAACCTACAAGTTTAGAATAATCTTTGTAGAATTGTCCAACTTCTTCAAGCATGTTAAAAGTCATTCCAATTTTTGGCACAAGCTACTCATCAACATCATACAAAAACTGAAAAAACATCGAAAGTATTTCTCTGAAAAATTAAAGAATAATTAGTCAATAAATTAAATTTTAATAAAGAAAATTAAAAATATAAATCTAATATTAAAATAGAATAGAGCTCGTTAAAATGAGAATTTCGACACTAATTTCAAAGAATTTGGTCCAAAATTGGGCCAGACGGGCCGAGTCAGTTGAACTGGGCCCAAAATAGGCCCAAGGCCCAACTAAACCCAACCCATTAAAGAGACATAGCCCCTTATTCTCTTCTTCTTCATCATTTACGTTGGGAAACTTTCATGGAGGGAGAAGAACAAAAATAAAAACCTAACCCTCACTTCAACTTCAAATCCACGTAACTTTTGATCCGGAGCTCCAATTGACGATCCGTTTACGGCCACACGACTGTAGCGTCGAGCTCTACAAAGCCCATAACATTGTAAGGTAAGAAAGCCACGTTTTTTCCTCAATTTCTTTATTTCCAGTTCTGAATTTATTGGGCTTTGGTGTTGAGATTTTATATAATTTCGGTGCTTAGGATCGAATTAACTTGGTGGACTTGCCGAGTCTTGTCCTAATTTTTCGTTGGTAAGGTGAGAAGATTGAGATCTTGGTTGGTGATAGAGCTGATTTTCGGTGTTGAGGGTTTGCCTTTGCCTAAGTGGGTTGTCTCGGGAAATACGTGGAAATCGGAGAAGGTATGGCTTAGGTTTCGCATATTTAATATGTAATGCCTTGTGAAAACTTAGGCTAGAGAACTATAGGATAAGTAAAAATATGCATGTATGTTAATGTTTAGCAACCCTGATGGATTTATTACATGATATTGATAATAAGTGGTGATTGATAGTTATGTTGTAAATGTGGAGTTGGTGCTTGATGATTAATTTAATTGAGTATGAGGGAGGTTGACTTTGCATATTTGATATTAATTAGCAAATCCTTGATGTAAATGTTGAGTTACTCATGAGAGTGAAGTGGAGTATTTATTGTTGGTTATTGTTGAATAAAAGAGTTAAATGTATATGTTAGTATGTGTGATAAGGGAACTAGGTTTAAACATGAGCATAATTGTCATTGATTTGGATTTAGAATTGTGAAAATGTATGTGTATATGTAGGGAGTTATTGAATGGTTGAGATTGTTAGGTGTGGTGTGTTGTAAAAGGAATGGAAGGTTTGGAGTTGAGTATTGGTATGTCTTTGTTGTGAAATATTTGGTTGAAAATGAGATTTTGGTAAAAATGGAGGTTTGGTAAATTTTGGAAAAAAAACTGATTTTTGATGAACTTTGGTAGTCCATAACTCGCTCCTCAAATTTTGGATGAAAATGAGGTTTGTTTCAAATTAAATAAGGTCTTAAAAGCTTGAGATTGATATAAAGTTTGCGGAAAACTAATTTTTGTAGGGGAAGTTATGGACGCCGGAAAATCGGTATGAAAAACTAAAATTTTGAACATAATAGCAGAATCAGGTTTTTCTGATGTGTACCCACGCACACAGCTGTGCGCACATACCCAACAGAAGTAAAAAGTTTACTTGTGTATACGCACGCTTTGTGCACACGCACACACCAGGATAGGCTTCTGTTGGTGGCGCTAGCACAGGTGAGGCGCACGCACACCAAGTGATGTGTGCGCACGCACGTATTCGTGTGCATGCATACGACCTGCTTCCTTTCTGAGCTATGCACACGCACACGCACACGTTCTGTTTTCCAGCACCTGTATTTCTATATTCTAAACATGATTTTGAACTCATAAACCTCTACTTTTGCCCTGTAACCCTAGATTTTACTAGAAATCTTAGTAATCAGTTGAAGTTAGGAATTTGAGATAACTTGAGGATGAAGAGAAGGGGTAAACAAGGTGACTTGTGAGGGAAATGGTGTGAAAGCTAAATGAATATATGTCGCTATGGTTATAGAGAACAATTATAAGGAAATGATGATGATAAATGATGAGATTTAAGATAACTATGTATGGTCGGAATGGTTGAGATGTATATGTGGTCGAAATGGTCAAGATGACAAAGTCTGGGTGTAATCCCGCTTGCGTAATTAATTTGAACATGTGTTCGGATGGCAAGTTGAGGGTGGAAGTTCCCTCCCTTGTCGTGATGTGGATGTGGGGAAGGTGGAAAGGCACTCTCCTTCGTATTGTATCCCCTATGTTCTTCTCTGGTTGCAAGGTGGAAAGGCACACTCCTTCGATATGGAAAGGCACTCTCCTTCGTGAAACCTCCAGGAGGAGGTGGAAACGCACTCTCCTTCGTTTATGATCCTCCTGGAGATGCGCAACCTAGAGACCAATGTCTGGGTTAGCTACCAGATGTGTCGGGTTCTGGCGAAGTAACCGACACGTGAGCTCACGGCCAGTAGGATAGATATTCATCATATGCATATGTGTGCTTTGTTTGCTATGTCTTAATTGGGAATGCTTAATTGATTATATTCTGCTAATTATTGTAATTGTTACTTGAATTACTTATTTTCTACCTGTGCTTGCCTTGTCTATGTATTTTGTCTATGCAAACCATCGGAGATGGAGGTACGGAGGAAAAGTGGACAGGTTTAGAATTAAGGTTAAAGTTTAAGTTAGGTTTAGAATTCCCTAGAAGACCACCCCTCTTTATGACTTCTGTTTAGAAATTTAAGCTTTATAATTTGAGAGTTGGCATTCTAGGATTACCTTTGGCATTCTCAGGACCTTATATATTATATGAGTGGCACCTTTACCATGTTGAGAACCTCCGGTTCTCCTCCCATACTGTGTTGTTATTTTTCATATGCAAGTTGGAAGACTCCTCTGTAGGCATCTGGATTCCTGAAACGGAGTGGTTCCTGGGATATTTGGGTTTATCAACTTATGTATATATGTACTTAGTTACTTAGCTTTCTCTCCAAGAAACTTGATTATTTTGTTCCTCATAGAGGTTACAGGAGAGTTAGCGCCTTAATTCTATATTTTGGGTATTTGGCACGCTCGTATATGTATATAAATATTCTCCAGTCAGCCTTGGCTTCGCAGACTGAGTTAGGAGCTTGTTATTTTGTATTATTGACCCTCTACTCGCGTTATTTGTATATATTTGTTTTGAGCCTTAGTTTTCTTCTTACACAAGTAACTACGTTTTTTGAGGGTTGCGCTTTTTGATTTTGCGATTTTGTTTTACCTATTTTTCAAGGCTCCTCTTTAAATATCTCTTTCACTATTAATATATATATATATATATATATATATTCTTACTTTTAGAGGTCGTAATACCTTACTATCTCAGTCTTATGACTTAAGCATAAGATCAAGTATGGTAGGGTATTACACGAAACATAAAAATAGTGCTGGAGTAGGGATTTTAATTATCTCACCAGATAGGGTTCCATCATAATTTTTGTTTGAATTGAAATATCCTTGTTCAAATAATGTGGCTGAGTATGAAGCTTTAATATTCGGCCTCGAAATTTTGATTGGAAAAGGAGTCTTAGAAGTTCAAATTCTTGGTGATTCTCAGTTAGTTTTGAAAAAGTTGTCGAAAGAATTTAAATGTAACAATGAGAAGTTACAAAAGTATTTGGCAACAGCATGGGAATCGTTAACTTCTTTTTGGAAAGTCTCATTAGTTCATATTCCGAGAATTCAAAACAAAATTTTGAATGAGTTGGCTCAAATCGCTTCGAGATATAAGATATTCCCAGAGACACTAAGAAATCTGGCAGAAATTCTTCAGATTTTAGTGCCTATCGATGAGAGAGAGGCTTTGTGTCTGGATGAATGGGAAGATGACGACTGAAGGAAACCCATTGCCTATTATTTAAAAGACCCCTAAAAAATATATAAAATAAATAATACAAATATTATTTTTCTATTTTATATATATATATATTATCCTCTTCATTAGAAGATCATTTTTAAAAAGGAAAAGGAGTTTGTGCCAAATGTCCTCCTAACGTGTAGCATCTGGACCTAGTGATACCGCCATTGTGAACTCGATAGTTACATTAATCCAACACCAAATATATAATTAGCTTGCTGTTTGATTGGAAAATCGGAACCAATGATACAAATGGTCCTAAAAAAAGGAACAAACAAAAGCGTATACATGTCATAAAGCACCACAACCGTCACTACCATAATCACTTATACATCACAAGCCTCAATTACTCGCTTTAATAATTCGTCTCCAGTCTCCAAATTTTTGGACCACAAGGCAACTGAAACATAGAATTTGTAATATTAGCTTCACTCATGTTATATATATATAAAATAAGGGTTTTATTTGCATATTGCAATTGGGAATATTACAACTATTAGTTATACTTTGAAACTCAAAAGATTTTTACTTGTATTTATAATTTGAAAATTTTTTCCATACGGCCTATTATTATATCTTAATACGACTCTTATATTGGTAGATATATAATTATTATTTATGTCTCACAAATTTTTAAACAAAAAATTCCATTTAAACTTTTCTGATAAACAATTTTAAAACATTCACATTATTATTTATTATAATTACGTTAAAGTCGATTTGCGTGAATATAAATGTAATATCATAATCATAATATAACTAAATGCGGTAGCGGATCAGACCACACTTAAAATTTAAATAGTTACATAAACTAGCATGCTAGAATGTTGACATGTAGTAGTTAATTAATCACACGGGGCAAGCCAGATGGTGCGAGAGGATGATAATGTTTCTGCATGAAAAGGCGAGACAACTAGGGATAATGTTTTCTTTCATAGTGGTTATGTTCCTAACAATGCAAGTGTCAGCTCGCACAGAGGCACAGATTATATGGCAATTAAGAAGCAGTAGGGTGAAAGCGATAGACGCAAAAATAATCTCTCTGAGTTTGAGGCAATCTACTATTCTATTGATTTAGAAACTTCAAGGCTTCACCTAACCCTAACCCAGGATTTTATTTGTTTAATAGAGAGAAAGAGATAAGATTGTTATATGGGAATGACACCAATTGC
Source organism: Arachis duranensis (assembly GCF_000817695.3). Lineage (NCBI taxonomy): Eukaryota > Viridiplantae > Streptophyta > Magnoliopsida > Fabales > Fabaceae > Arachis > Arachis duranensis. The sequence goes on along the minus strand of NC_029779.3, from coordinate 35,524,868 downwards.
AAGGCCAGTGTCATCAGTCATTACTCATCACTTTGCTTCATCTGAAGTGCGGTGTGTATAGCTTTTATTAGGACCGCTATAGCAGACTTAAAAAGGTTTCTTCAATTTTTTAATGGCTTCAAGATATAGATTAATATCCTGAGTTTAATTTTGATATATTGAAAGTATAAAATATTTTATATAATTGTATAGTTATATTTATTTTTTTATAATTATTTACGTAATTAATATAAAAAATAATTATTTTTATTGATATAACATTACATAGTTGAATACACGTATAAAATTATAATATCATATACTTCATCCAGAAACATTTACATGTCTTTAGGATATATTCATGGGGTCAAGTTTTGTTAATTTTGTAAGGGATAAATAAAAAGGTTGTTTAATCATGTCATAGGTACAAAATTTATACAATTATCTAATTAAATTTATGTTTTCAAATAATTTTGTAAATAATAAATATAAAATTAATTTTGTCGATATATTAATATAGGATAAAATATATTTTTGTTTTTAAAGTTTGGTAAAAATTTTTAAAATACTATCATTAATTTTTATTTTGTTTTAATTTTGTTCTAAAAGTTCGATTTGCATCAAATATATTTTCGATGACTAAATTTTAAAAAAATTTAAAACCAATCTAATAGTAATGTATAAAAATTATATTATGCTTGATTTGTTTGTGTATTAAAGATTGTTTTTATAAAATTATTGTTAAATTGGTCTTAAATTTTTTGAAAAATTAACAATCAAGAATATATTTAATGTAAATCGAAAACTTATGCGATAAAATTGAAATAAAATAAAACTTAGAGATATTTTTAAAATTTTTATCAAATTTTAAAGATAAAAAATATACTTTTTTCATAATATATAATTGGTTGTTTGTATAAAAAACATTTTATACTAATAGTATGAAAATTAAATTCTAAAAAAGATGAAGTATAAAGTCAATTTGATAAAGAAGATAGAAGAAAATTAAAATTTTAGCAGATCAGACCAAGTTGAAATTCATCACCGCTTTTCCTTCAACAAGAGGCTCTATATCTGTATTTAAATTTTTAATTTTAAAAATATTTATTTTATAAAAATATGATAAAAAAATTAATTATATTATACAAAAAATTATTTTTTTAATTTTTTTATAAGTTTCTAAATAATTTTTTAAAAAATTATAATTTAATTTTAAAAATTATATCAAACATTAATATTATTCTTTTTTATAAATTAAAAATTGAAAAGATCTATTTTTAAAACTTTTGAAACCGACCTAATTACTATTAAAATATTCATTAAATATATTTCCGAAGCTACAATTATTTCTCAACTTAATTTGATGACGTTATCTTCTCTAAAATGGTGATTGCATGCAAGTTTGCAATAGTCTTGATGTGTGTGACACCCTAGAATTCAACCTACCTCACTGCATAAGCAAAAGATTTTCAGGGGGCACATGGTCTTGGAAATCTCTGCCAGAGATATTATTGTTTTACCATCACCATCCTTTCATGTGTATAAACATCATCGACAATAAAGTCGGATTGAATAATAGTCAATTTCTTGCGTTCATATAACAAATCTCTTTATAACCCATGTTTAACTAAAGTCGGATTGCTTCGTTTGAAACTCCATTTTTTAAACTGAAATCCAAAACACAAACTGATAATTGTGGTTGTTTTGATTAAAAAAAAACTTCACATCAATCAACCCTGAAAAAATTTTAAAAATTAAATAAAGAGAGTTTAATTATAAAACCAACTTTTGTAGCTAATTAATATCGGTTTACTTTGTAAAAATTATTTTTTATTTTAAATTTTAAATTATAATTCTTAAATCATCAATATTAAACCATAAATTCTAAGTGATAAATCTTAAATCTTAAAAAGAATAGAATTTTTATGATTAATAAAAAGTTGATTAATATTAACTGATAAAAAAATAACTCATTTTTAAAAAAATTTTACTGAATAAAGAGTACGGATTAAACAAATTTTAGTCTTTTTTTTATTATATTTTATATCAATAACTCAAATTTAAAATTTAGTATTTACAATTTAAATTTTAAAATTTAAAGAACACTGCATTTCTTAATTTTTTTTTTCGGACACATTATTAACATTCGCCTTAAAATTTAGTTCTTATTGTTCCCATACTTATTTGTAAATAAATAAATAAATCAATCCATTCAAATTACAATCAATTCCACTCCTCCAAGCTAACAGTTTCGTCTCCTCTAAATGGCAGGAAAAATCAATTACAAATAACTATATATAGATGCTATAAATTAATTAAGCATCATCATAAGATTTAAACAGCTTGCAAAGTGGTGTCATCAACTAAGAGACATAAAAATCTCTCACCTAACTAAACGTCTCGTTGGAATATTGAACTTTGATTATTGCCAACCATGATCATCATCCAAATGTTTATTTTAAAAGACATTAGACACAGTGGATTAGTTATTTAAGGAAACATAATTAATTATTGTTACACAATGATTTTTTTCCTACAGTACAATATGGTCCATTCTGTCTGAAAAGCCATTATTTAGGCATAGTTATTCTCCTACTATACCGACTTTCCCTGCATTGGAACAAGTTTTGTTTGGCACAAGTTATTATGATGAGTTATGCAAATCAGTGGGAGGTTCGAATAATTTTGATGGTGACAAGTAGGCTGAGAAGGCGGTAGTAGTGTATACACAAATGGACTTGCACGTTGAATTTGGGATAGTTTACTTCTATAAACCAAAGCAACTTTATAATTATCTGAATTTCTCAAATACAAAATTATTATCTAAATGTTTCATTCAATAATTTTATATAAATCGAATTCATTAAATTCAAATTAGACTTATTAGTAGTAAATCGAATATAAAGCATTCTAATTACTTTATTTTGGATTCAAACGTAAATCGAATTTAATGAATTTGAATTAGGCCAAGAACTATTAAATCAAATTAATGAGTATCGATTTATATGCACACTACTAAATCAAATAAAAAAAGCTTCAATTTAGTCTCCTTAGTAAATCGAATGGATTGAATTCGATTTATACTTGGTACTGGCCGATGGTAAATCGACTCCATTAGCTTTGATTTACTATGAATTCTATTATATATATAAATCGAAAGGAATTAATTCGATTTAGTATATGCCTAACGTATATGAATATGAGTTGAACGTGAAATTTTCACCATAGTGAGATTCACAATGGCTAGTGATGAGAATTTTTTTGTTCTGGTGCACTATAGAGGGTCGATTAAGAAATCGCGATCAGGAATTAAATTTACTGATAAGGACCTACTGAGTGTTTTTCTCAAACATTCGACGAGTTTCACTGAGTTTCAGAATACTATACTCCAGAAACTGGGGTTGCATGGCGTGAAAATGGTAGAAAAGTTATTCTATAGAATTCTAATTTTCGTGTTGCGCAATAATGTGAAGTACGATTCATTCGTCATAAGTAGTGACGAAGATTTGCAAGTTATTTTCTGTTGTCGTCCACAGATTTTCGAGGTGAGGACCCCAGAACTGTTGGCGAAGCTTGTAGATGTGGTATGTAGTTCTGGAGGTTCGAACCGGAATCCTCAATCTTCAGGATATCCAGCCTGCTCTAGTTCCATACCTATTGGTGCCTCGTCAGCTGTGCTGATGATTGTACCTGAGGCAGTTTTAGTTACATTTCTATCTTTTACAGCTAATTTGAACCGGAGTGGTGACGCAAGAATTGATGAGACTAGATCCTTGGAGGAGGTTGCGATTGTGATGCTCGACACTCCTATTATGGTCCCAATTTTTGGAGAGGGTGGAGTACCAGATGGGATTGAGGATGCACTGCATGATGATGATGATGATGTGGAGCCCACCACAATAGCTTATGATAGTGACGATCACATAGCAAGGACCACTCTAATTGTGGGTGAAGGAGCATCTAGTTCAGGAACTCATCAATACCTCCCGCATTTTTCAACTTTGGACTTGAATGCCATGGCACAGCAGAGAGATCCGGGAGTACCTGTTGGTTTCGGGGTCAGAGATACACAGGATACAAGAGCTATATCTGAATTTCAAGTTGGTTAACAGTTTTAGGATAAAAAAGAGGTCATGTTAAGCGTGAAGACTTATAGCATCCGCCGTGGAGTTGAGTACAAAGTGATGGAATTCGATCATCGTAAGTACTATGGCAAGTGTAAGGAGTTCGGCAACGGGTGCACATGGCTCATTCAGATTAGCCTCCGCCAGCGCAGAGGTATTTGGGAGGTAAAACGGTACCGTGGTCCTCATACTTACCTAGCCACATCGATATTTAGTGATCACAGGATGCTTGATTATCATGTCATATCGGCCTACTTTTTAAAAAATTGTTTACAATAACACTCAACAAATTGTTCATAGGACCCAATACAAAACACTAAATGATTCATGACCGAATTCTATAAGAAAAAATTTATCTTTCAAGTATCAAAAATATCGCAATACTTAATCAGCATTATGCCTGCAATAGTTAGGTTACATTGAACCCTAATCCGAAACTAAATCTTGCTAACTATAAAACTAATAACTTAAAATCTAACATAGCCTCAATCCTAACTAATCTTTTTAGGTACCATTTCAAGTTCTCAAAATCTAACCAACTAACAGATTACTACTTCTACCTTGCGATTATATTGTAAAAATTAATTTTTTAATTCCTAACTAATGACTTTAAACAACTACTATAAGAAGCATGTTAATATTACTAGCATGACTAAATTATGTTCAAAACAAAACATTTTGTTTACTAATCTCTTCATGGACGGCACCAGTAATATGTGTGACTTCATCTAACTGAAACAAACGATTCAGATCGTCCTCCATGTGTACATATTTGAATTTTTTGCGGGTTTTTCTCCAAGATTTAGGAGAGGGTGGTGGGGTTTGGTGGGGGTGGGAATGTTGGTTTCTAATTCGATGAATTGAATTTGAATTGTATATATAGGTACATGATGTGAGAATTATCATCGGTCTAGAATTTCATCAGTGAAAAATCATGTCATAGTATAGTCCTAGACCGACGTGTAACTCTTTTGATCAAATTTTGATATGGTTGTCACAAAGTCAACCCTAATAATAAGTAACCAAGAGTATTGGTCTCGGGTCGTCCTCAAGAGAATGGGCAAACATGTGCATCAATATTGGTTAGAATTCCGGGGTTGGGAGTCATAAACAAGAATTTAAACTACTAAACTTAACATGCAAGAAATCTTAAAGTGCAAGAAACTAAATCAAGGCAATTAAAGCAAGGTATAAGTAAATGCAATCTAACAAGGGAACATATAAATCTACTTCTACTCTAGAACTAAGTAAGCAACTAAACTAACTATAACAAGAACCAAGCAATTGGGATTTTTGGATTTCCAATATGAATTATAAAAAGGACTCTTGGCCAAGTCATAGGAATTGGGGTCACTATCCTTGTCTAATAACCACATACTGACACTTATGAGGAACCAAACTCATTAAGTCTATTTCTACAAGTGAAGTACGTCAAATAGGTTTGATCAATTTCAACCCATAAGTTCTAATCCAACTACTAATTGGCTTAGTAGTAGATTAGTGTCAATGGGTATCAATTTGACCAACAAGGGTTCTCAAAGCACCAATTCAATTAAATCCAATGACTCAATGTCACCCAATTCCCTTAGCTTAAGCCAAGAGTATAGAAAACTACCCATAATCAAAGGAAACATTTCATCAAACACACGGTATGCATTAACTAAAGACATATTTAAATTGCAAAATTAATTGAAAACTACAAGTACCCACTAATAATTATCAATAGAAAACAACTCAAATAACACTATCAATCATAGAAATCATCAATGCACTAAGAGAAATTTAAAATCAACAAAATTCATAAAATGAGAAGAAAGGAAAAATAACAAGAAAACACATTTTCAACACAAGATCTAAACAAATTGTAACTAGAGAACTAAAATTAAGTAATTGAAACTAGAATTAACAAGACCCAATTCAGAAATTCAACAAAGGAAGATCAAAATAAACTAAACCTAGAGAGAAGTAAGAGTTTCTCTCTCTAGAAAAATAAGAACAAAAACTAGCTAAAATTATGTATATAATGTGAATGAGTGAGTCCCCCTTTCCCCCTTTATTCCTTGGGTCTTTTCCATGCAGAATTAAGTTGGATTTGGGCTTGGAGTCTCTCAAAAATCGCTAGCCATGATTTCATTAATGAGTCACGTGCTGGGCGCCACGCGTGCATGTCGGCCACGCGTGCACGTCATATGAACTCCTCGGGCCACGCGTACGCGTCAGTCATGCGTGCGCGTTAGTGGGTTTCGTATCACCACGCGAGTGCACCAGCTTATGCGCTCTAGTATCAGCTTCACACGGCCACGCGTGCGCGTCAGCCACGCGTGCGCGTCGCCATCGATTTTCCAAAGCTTAATTCTTCATGTCCCTTTCACTTGTGCATGCTTCCTTTCCATCTTCTAGGTCATTCTTGCCCTATAGATCCTAAATCCACTTAACAAACACATCACGACATCGAATGGTAATAGAATAGGATTAAAATTTGGTATTTTTAGGGTTAAAGAAGCATGTTTTAAACCATGAAGCAAAATTAGGAAGAAAACACAAAATCATGCAATTTATATGAATAAGTGTGAAAAATATTGATAAAACCCCCAAATTCTACACAAGATAAACCACAAAATTGGGATTTATCAGTACACATAGGTAATTGACTCTATTTGATTCAATTTACTAAAAGCAATGGATGCTAGTAAATCAAACCTATTGCATTCGATTTACTATTGGCTCTAAATCGATACCGTTTAATTCGATTTACTATGGGTAAAATTTAAATATATACCAACCCATTCTAAATCAAATTCAACCAATTCGATTTACTATGGAGGAAGCCAAATCGAATCGTCTTCATTCAATTTAGTAGTGAATATGATCATCCAGTAATTCGAATCTTATATATTCGATTTACTACTAAAATCCTTAATTCAAATTCATTAAATTCGATTTACATATAAATGTAAATGGAGATAATTACATCCCAACTAACGTTTTTGAATTTTAGAAATCCAAATAATTTTAAAATTGTGTTGGTTTATAGAAGTCTTTTACCCTTGAATTTGGGTGTTCAGATACAACAAGAATGCATTATTGAAACGGATTGAGATTATAATATTGTAAATGTTCATTAAGATTACAATGTTTTGAGTAATTTTATGCTTATTGCTGTATATATAGTATATACATTAATTTGGACATAGTTTTCTTTAGTTATAACCATGATTTTAAAACGTAACAACAGACGAAAAATGTTGTAGTAAAACTAATATCTTTCTGTGTATATATTATATATAAATGCATGATTTATCATAATTTTAGTTTAACAGTCGTATATGTTACAAATAAATGCGCTTCTTGTAAAAATTATGCAAACATGTATCTTAACAAATAAAGAAAATATGGATAAATTAACTTGAGAAATATTTAAGAGTAAGCAGAATTTATTTTTTGGTTTAATTATTTTATTAATTTTTATAGTTTTATCAAATTTTTAATTAGATCTTGATATTTATTTTTTTAATTAAGTTCTTAAATCAATATTTTTTTTAATTAGGTCCCTCTTAATAACAAATGTCACAAAAAAATGTTAAAAAAGAATAAATTTACCATTATACTCATTATTTAGTCTTTACAAATTAAAATTACTCATCATATTCAATAGGATTATAACTATCTTCATCTCTTCCTAACCTTTCTCCTCCTCTGATTAGAACTCACTTAGATCCCAGAGAAAGAAGTGAGAGTAAACCACAAACAACTTAAAACAAAGCTTAAACCAAACAAATCAAGAAACAAACATATAATAACACAAGACACATTAAGCTAAAAACCTAGGCTATTGCATTAGTACCATAAACCTTGAAGGCACTAAGACGTCTAGAATCATCATCAAAGCATATAATCATCATGAACGAGGTGCCCTGTAACGAAAATCCTCAACTTCTATAATTCCATATCAAGCAATTTCATCCAAAATATCATTTCATTGGCTAGAAATTGAATATCGATTACACACACCTCAAAGGATCTTTTCTTAAAAATATAGTTATCAGAACTGAATTGGTGATTAAACTGGTCCAGGTTATTGGGTTACTGAATTATTGGTTCAATCGGTAGGTCACTTGTTGAACTTATTGACCCGATCTTATGTAAATAAAAAACAAAACATAGTAAAAAATTTAGAATAAAAAATTTAAAAAATATATTTTTACTAATATTTAAAAATATCTAGTTATTCTAAACAATATGGAACAGAAACAATAAGTATTTTATTAATTTTACTCTATCATAAATATTTTTATTTTGTTTTTATATTAAAATAACTATTATTTTCAAATTTTAATAATTTATTAATTAGTTTATATCTATTATACTATTATATACTACAAGTATTTATTAAAAAATAATATTAATAGATATTATATAATTATGAAAAAAATAATAAGTGAGTTTATAATTACTATTAAATAAAAATATAATTAATTTAAGAATGAGTGAGCTTATAATTAAAATAAATTAAATAAAAATAAATTATTTGATGAAAGATATCAACATGTATTTTAATTTGCATATAAACTAGTAACAAGCAGGTTAGCCTGGTGGTTGTGGCTACGGTAAATTTTGAAATTGAAACGGTTCGGTCGGACCGGTCTTTACCGAGTGCGGTCTAATTATTGGACCGGACCGGTATAAGATTCGGTCCGATTTTGATAACAATGTTTAAAATCCTCATCTGTGTACAAAATTAGAATAAATATCAATAAAATGATGTAAAAGAGAGGGAAGAGGAGAAAAAAATTCCAGTAACCAGCATGTGAAAAAAGCCTGCTCAACTTGTAGAACTCCGGTGGGACACCACCCAAGAAATTATTGAAACCCAGGCTCAGACGGACCAGGTCTGACAGTCGAAACAATAATTTTAGGATTTCGCTAGAAAGCAGATTGCACTGTAAGTACAGTTTCAGAGGTTGATGCACGATGCCAGATCTGCGGGGAGGGGCTCTGTCGGTGCGGAGGTGTGTTAGGTTCCCGAATATTCTTGTCGAAATGCGCTTGGAGAGTGCCACGGCGGGCAGGTGGAGCTCCACTACCTAATCCTGGTCACATTCCCAGAAGAGGGTTCTGCCACCCACTACAACAATATAGACTATTTTTTAGGATCATTATGTGTCAAAAAAAATTAAAATTTGTCAAAAAAAACAAATTTTGACACTATTTTAACTATAAAAATATGTTAATAAAAGTTTTGTCAAAAATAGTATTTTTGACATATAAGTAATTGTAAAAAAAGTTTAAATCTTATTTTAATAAATATTGACCGTCAAAAATAATTTATTAGAAAAATTTGAGAATATATTTTTTGTGATACTTATTAATCGTCAAAAATACTATGTATTTTGACACTTATTGACCATAAAAAATTCTCAACAAAATTTTTTAACAAAGAATGAAATGAGATCTTGAAACTGAAGAATAAACTGAGATTTTGAAGATGAAGAATGAGTAATATGATCCCAAATTGAGAGTAGTGTGATGCCAAAATTGACGGAGCTCAACGAAAAAAAGGAATAATGGAGTAAGTTAAAAATAAATAAGTGTCAAAATTGAGGAGTAATTTTCTACAATCAAATTATTCATCAAAAAAACATAAAAAATTTGACATTTGTGATATTTGTCAAAAATATATATTAATTTTTACACTTAACTATGGCCGTTAAAAAAATCATGTTAAAATAGCTCTCTTTTCTTGTAGTGACCTACGGAAGACTGTAAAGCCAGCAATGTGCGCCTACTCCGATGTTATTGTTGGGAATAAGACACCATTCTCCCTTGAGAAAATACCTTTGACAGAGAAATAAAATAGACACAATTACAACACAAGAATTTAACGTGGAAATTCCAAGAAACAGGAGAAAAAACCACGGCCGTTGTCAAATGACAACCAGAGAATATCACTATGTGAAAATTGTTATAACACATAGACTTCTTTCTCTCTAACACCGGCACCCCAGTACACCCACACTCTCTCAAAGCAAATATCTAACTACACCTCACAACACTCTCTAATCAAAGAGTAGAGAGGAAAAGAAAAATCAGATACAAGCTTAAAGTGTTTCTGACTGGTGCAAAAACAAATGGAGAACTTAGCCTCATATTTATAGCCTAAGCCACCCACTCCACTTGCTATCCTAAGCAATGCGAGACTAATTCAACCAAATCCTAACAATCTCCACCTTGATTGAAATAGTCACACATCTTCAGCTTCCATTGTCAACACCGACAATTCTTTGCTGCCATTGTCTATACCAACAATCATAGTTCAGAGAACTTTCATACTCCACCATGAAAGTATAATCACTTGAAATTAGACCACTCCAAGCATTTCGCCTTGGTACAGATCGAAACCTTGCTGAAAATTCATGGTGCAACTTCCAAATTGACTTTTCTTGGAAGTTCTTCAGCCATCGACCTAACTCCGCCACATACCTTGCATCTCAACGCCAACCAATGCCCGTGTGCAATTGTGGACCCGATTGCCACAACTTATCCTTATCCATGGCAGTGCGGTAATACCATGAGGATACTTCTTGTCTTCTAGAGAACATCATCTTCTCTCATAGAGAGAGCAACTAGAGATCTTCTCCTTCAACGCCTTGTACAAACCTGATTGTATCAACACATCCTTGACTTGTATTTGCCACAAGTCAAAATTGATTCTTCCATCAAATTTCTCTATTTCAAGCTTCACAGCACATGAATATCCTGATATTGTTGCAACCGTATATTGGAATAATATAATTCAACTGTAGACCGTGCACTAGGAAGGGTCCCCAAGAAAGAGAGGTGGGTCACAATGGACACACTTAAATACCAGGTCTTTCCTTAGCCAGAACCTTTCCAAACTGCACTCTCACAGTGTCACACTGCCTTCCAGCAATAACAACAGCAACCAAAGATCAACCTCAAGTTACAGGACAAAATTCTTTTCTAATGTGGAAGGTCAGACTAGGCTGCAACCACAGAGCATACTAAGAATAAATCCCACCAAACCGAAGCTCTGATACCACTTGTTGGCTTTAAGACACCATTCCCCCTTGAAAAAACACCTTTGACAGAGAAATAAAATAGACACAATCACAACATAAGAATTTAACGTGGAAACTCCAAGAAACAGGAGAAAAAACCACGGCCGTTGTCAAATGACAACCAGAGAATATCACTATGTGAAAATTGTTACAACACATAGACTTCTTTCTCTCTAACACCGGCACCCCAGTACACCCACACTCTCTCAAAGCAAATATCTAACTACACCTCACAACACTCTCTAATCAAGGAGTACAGAGGAAAAGAAAAATCAGATACAAGCTTAAAGTGTTTCTGATTGGTGCAAAAACAAATAGAGAACTTAGCCTCATATTTATAGTCTAGGCCACCCACTCCACTTGCTATCCTAAGTAATGTGGGACTAATTCAACCAAATCCTAACAGTTATATCTGCCTTTTCTAGTGGAAACACCACCATCAGCACTAGCACTGTGGTCATAATGCTATTGGTCAGTGCCACTATTGCTCTGCTCTACTCTACTTTTATTCACAACACACATAGAACGTACAGAAACAGACAATAGAGATTGCTGAGGTGAGTTGGTAGGTTGTGGGTGTGAGTATATTTTTATTCTGTTAGACATTGCGCGCGAGAGAAAGGGTAATTTATCTTTTTGAAAATAGAAGGGAATAGATAATAGGGATTTAGAAAAAGTTAAGGTATATGGCAAGCTCTTCAATGTAGATACAAAAATTCCATCTACATGTGTAGATGAGTGTCAGCAATTCCTACAAATGTTGATAAATTTAAACATTTTTTGCAGGGTTACAAGTTGTTGCAGCGTTAGTTTACTAATTCAATCAGATACATGTTTAAATTAGACATTAATTAGTAATTATTCTGATATTGATTATGTCTTGGTTGGGCTTTTTCTGTATTTTTTATTGTATGAGATGTATAAATATTGGACCTATTGCAACAAAGAGTACAACCAATACTACTAATTAATGGCAATAAAAGCAAAAAACCTAGTACTGCTAATTAAAAAAAAAAAAAGTGATTCGATGAACCGATTGAAAACTGGACCGGAAACAATGAAACAACGCCGTTTCACATAAGAAAAACAAAAAAAAGAATCAGAAAGCATGCCTACACCCCACTAATACTCTACTCCAGGTACAAATAATAATAATAACAATAATAATAATAATAATAATAATAGTAGTAGTAAATAATTACATTATTCACTAATAATAAATAATTTTACTATTGATATTATTCATATGTATGATATTAACAAACATTAGTTATTACTATAATAGTAATACTAATGTTATTAGTAACTAATAGAAATTCAATTATTATACTATTGTTATTAGTAATAAAAGTCATACAATATAATAGAATAATAATAAAATCACTATTTTTTATACTATTTACACATAATTTTTTTGTTTTATATTTTTAGTGATATCACAATTCAATTTATAAAAAATATTTAATTGAAAATTTTAATTTTGAATAAACTTTAGTCATTAAATTAGTCTATAACTTTTTATTTTAAATAATCTAATATAAAAATTAATTTATCAGATATAATATTATTTTAGGAATTGAATTACTATTAATTTGTTAATGATTAAAATATTTGACTAATCATTTTTAAAAAATAGAGTATTATTCAATATTTTTTATAAATTTATTCAGACATTGAAAATATTGTTTAAAAAATAATATATATTTTTCAAATTATATATTACTGAAATTGTAAAGAAACTAAAGATCTAATAATTAGCAGGTTATCAAAACCGAATCAGTAATCAATCCAGTTATAGCACCGGATCACTGAGCTATTGGTTCAATCGGTGAGTCACTGATTCACCCGGTCATAATTAAAAAAATATATAAAATTTGCTCAGGTTCAGCAACAAAAAAATTTACTCAAATTCAGCAATAATTGTATAAAAATCAAATACAATAGTAATAACCACAAGATTCAACAGCAATTCTAATTAAAATTTGTTCCAGTTCAACAACAATTCTAATTTATTCAAGTAATCAACTCTGTTATCTAGCAACAAAATTCAATCCAATGGTTATAAAGCAACAAAAAATTTGCTCAGGCAACAACCACCAGATTCAACAACAAGTCTAATTTATTTAAAATTGACACTGAACCAGTGAAAGAACAGGGTCAAAAATTCGAAGAGAGCTCACCCAGTTGACTGGTTCCAAGACCGAGACGAAACAAGAAGACGACGATCACCACCCCCCGCCAATGGAGCAGATGCTACTTGACTGGTTCCGTTTGCTTCTGCCGCCGACGAAACGAACGCAGGACATGAGACCGCGACCACGAGCGTATGAGTGTGAGACCAAGAGAGTATCAAGGTGAGGCTGTGAGAGACTGAGAGTGACGACTGACGAGGTGAGGCGAGAGACGAGAGAGTGACGTGGCGAAGGTGAGGCCCTCTTGAGTGTTGAGAGAGAAAAGAGATGAGACTGGGGTTGGGGGTTTCTTTCAGATTACTAGATTAGGTTTGATTAATAGAAAGGGGGGAGAGGGCACTTGAACGACGCCGTTTTCAGGTAGTTAAAACAACAAAAAAAGCAAAAAACACAACCCGGACCGGGTTGCATTAACCGGCAGGATCACCAGTTTTGATGAAAATCGGCCAAGTCGAACTGATTTCCACCGGGTCTCATGCATGTCCGGTTCGATGAGTGACTAGATTCGGCCAGATGATCGGGTGACCAGATTTCTGATTGAACCGTCCGGATCGAGCCGGATTTGATAACTATGGTACTAGTTGTATTCTTTTTTACAATAGATCTAATATCTATGTATCTCATACAATAAAAAATATAAAAAAGACCCATATTACCAAAACATAATTAACATCGGAGTAATTACTAATTACTGTATAATTCAAATATATATCTGATTGGACTAATAGATCAATATTACAATAACCTATAACTTTGCAGAACTTATCTACACATGTAGATAAAATCTCTATATTTACACCAAAGAGCTTGCTAAGGTGTTTAGAAATGGAATATTCTGTTAAATTAAACATTTTTGTCACGATTGGGATTTAATTGAAAAAAAATGGTTTAGGAATCAAATTGAAAAGAAAAAAGTGTAAAGACCTAATTGAAAACTTGACGAAACTACAAGAACCAATAGAGTAATTAATTTTAGTCAGTGACTCAATTCCTTTAGTCTAATAATCTAACGATATACTTTTAGTATATACTTTTAAATATTAATGACTAACTGCTAGTCGAAAATAATAAATTCTGTTCACCTTTTAATATTTCTGATAGAAATTTAAATTTTATTTTTTTTACTAAAGATAGGAGACTCGAACCCGCAACCTTTTAATTGAGTATGGAAAGACTATGCCATTTGAGCTATTACTCATTGGAAGAAATTTAAATTTCATTGTATAAAAGGAATAAGAAAAAGACATGAACATGTAGATATGATATGATTTAAGAAACTTCTTTTGGTAAAAAAATAATATTGGATTTAGAGCAAAAATTCTTACTAAATTTTTTTGTCTATAGCATTTCTCATATAGTTTAAGGAGGTTGACAGTTTGGCAAAATATTTTTGGACAGCACATGTTATTTCAAATTTATAACACGATGAAAA
>NC_029779.3:35503202-35509994 GCF_000817695.3 Arachis duranensis | reverse complement strand
TTTAAAAATTTTAATTTTAATTTTTCTATTTATAAATCAGATGAAAAAAATTTAAGTTTTCAATTAATTTTTATAACTTTTTAAATTTAATATTTTAAATATAAAAATATCTCTATTTATAATTATTTATTTTTATTTTGTCCAACACTTATTTTTTTTATCTCAACATCATTAATTAGTGCTAATTTATTATTGGACCAGTTTGGATAAATAACTTAATTAAGTTATTTTTTAAAAAAATTTAAAATATAAAAACTTATAGTTAAGTATTGGTTTGGATTGGTTATTTTTGAGTAAAAAAATATTTTTTTTAAATAGAATATTTTTATTCAATTTAAAACGGATTTTGAATACATCTTTTAAAAAAATATTTTTATTAAAAAAATAAAAAGTGTTTTTTAAAAAAGAGAAGCAAAAAAGACGTTCTTAATACTTGAAATTTTTTTTAAAAATTATCTAAATATAAAATAATTTGTCTATTATTTTTTAAAAAAATAAAAAAATTAAGTATTTTTTCAAAAATCAATGCAAATTGATTCTAAAAATAACTTATAAATAAATTATTTTGTATTTAATTTTTTAATCATAAAAATATTTGTTTTAAGAGAAGAATAACAAAAAAAATTTTTGTTACAGAAGAAATCATTTTTTTTTTAACTTTTGAGTTTTTAAAAAGTTATAAGTTAATTTTAACAAACTGTACCAAATATTAATGTTATCATTTTTTATATGCAACAAAAAAATTCATTTATAGACCTATTTAAACGGATTCTACTATAGTACTATGCATTCATTTGTGTTTCTTCAACTTATGTGAAGTTTTCTTCCATTATATTAATTAATGTATTAAAATTTTTTTAAATTATAAAATTAAATTTTAAATAAAAATCTTTTCTCGTATTAAAATAGTTTCCAAACAGCACTCTATACATGCGGAATAAAAGAAAAGAGAAGCGAAAGATTGTGGCCTAAAAAATCTAGAAAGTGTAGTCCCAAATTAAAATCATAAAACACTGAAATATAAGAAAATAACATTTGAAGCCTTAAACTAGTTCCTAATATCCACATGAAAACTAATAATAATAATAATAATAATAATAATGCTAGGTAGTTACTGCTGTTGTTGTTGAGAATAATGATCAATGAACTGGGCAATTAGCAACAGCAATGCCAGGGGCCGTAGGGCATGTAGCCAAGGGGCAGCCTTCTCCGCTATTCCCCCACCATGAAATCTGCGTGGATCCTAACAAAAAGAACGAGAACATGGCCATGAAGGAAGTTCCGGCATCAAGAGCACCGGACAGGACGTAGTTATAGCGGCTCCACCACTCCGGTTTGTACCGATACACCACAAACCCCGATAGGAACGCGAGTACTAACCAGCTGTTGAAGTTAAGCGATGAAGCCGGCGGCATCATTGCCGTCGCACCCAACAATACGGGGAAGTGAATGTGGCGGATCCATTTCACACCTTAATCAATTGGAGTATATGCAAGTCTGTTAGATTGTTATACATGCCTATATGCTACGAAATTGAATGGAGAATGGTGAAGAGTAAATTACCTGGGAATACCTTGTGAGCGAGCCATGCAAGAAGGGGTAAAATGGCACCACCAAGAAAGAACCAGTTGACCTTTGCGTACTCACCGAGATTGCCGAATATCCTGCGGGGTCCAATGAGGCCCCAGATAACAGCTGCGTCGTAGAAGACCGTGTCCATTGGGCATGTCCAAGGGCTATCTGCCGGAAGTTTTGAAACGTCGCAAAGGTGAGGAATTTTCTCCATCATCCACCATGCTGCTAGTGTGTACACTACCACTGCTATCAATGTTCCAAGTACCTGTAATATTACCAATCAAATCAGAACCATTTAATTTTCTTATATGACTTGTTTACTCACTAACATATTATACTGAAATCGAATTTCATGGTGAGCTCATTATTATTATTATTAACAACGGTCAAATTTCATTTTCTATGATACAGAGTAATGAGTATAGAATAAATGCCAAAAAAACCATTTAAGCGGTAAGTTAAGAGTTATAATAATAATAATAACTAACCTGTGCCATAAACATCATTCTTGGAGGAATCTTCATATAGTGGCCGAGTTTAAAGTCTTGAACAAATGAGAGTGCTTGCATCATGCTAATATACCCAAATACTTTGAAGCACATGTTTGCTACCGGACGTTCTGGATACATATATCCAATTATGTATTCTGTTATGATATTTAAACCCGGTGTCTGCCAAAAAAGAAATTAAGATAAAGAAAAAAGAATTAATTATACATATATATTTAATAATATTTCAAAATTATATTAAAAACAAAAAAAAATGTGTAATTATGAATTATTCTTAAATTCACATTAAATGTGCTAAGAAGTAAGGATAAATTTGGGAAATAATAAAAAATACATTTAACTAAAAGATACTCTAAAAATGATCATGAAAATAATGAAAGTGAATTTTTTTTTTATTTTTCCCATAAAAATAGAAAAATTAACATGTTTACGTTTAATTTACTTTTTAACCGTAGTATCTTTTAAAAGATATCCTTAAACATTTGTTAGCGACATCCGAAAAAAATTTACCACTAATTAGCTAATACAAATGTTGGATAGATAGTTTCTAGGAAATAAAAATGTTGAAATGTATCTATTGTTAATTTATTTTCAATATTTATTTTATATTTTAATATATTCTTTATAAATGGCTAATATAATAGCTAATTTTTTTTATATAGGTAGCATAATTATGTAAAAATTAATTATTAGGTAATTTGAAATTATACCTGATTTGTAGTGGCAGAGATTATACCAATTGGGAGCGTAAAGATAAGGGATATTGCGCAAGCTAGTAAAACACCCCACCATGGCAACTGAAGTGCCTCATTGTAGTATTGGCAAGCAAAAAGGATGAGAGCTAAGTTAAGTACTGCGATAACCAAAAACCACCACATTGGGACTGATTTGTAATTCTTCATCAGTTTTGTGTGTATGTCCATTTTCTTATTGCTTCCGAACGCCTTTTTGCTATACTTCCATATATCTCTGCATCATGTAATTCAAATTAATTAGCAAGATTCCAAATTTCCAATACATGAGAACCAATTGTTATGTCTAGTCAAATACAACTCATTCCCAAATTGTTATTTTTTTCCCGAATATTCTTTATTCTCATTATTTTAGTTTTCATAGTGATTGATAAACACTCTTCATGTAATAATAATAATAATAATAATAATAATAATAATAATAATAATAATAATAATAATAATAATAGAGAAGTGACATTATCTATTAAATAATGACAATATTTATTCTCAAATAAATATTACTGTGAGTTGTATGACTCAAAAAAAAATAAATGTTATATTTTATAAAATACAAGAACACCAAGTATATTTTCATATAAAATTTTGAGCTCAATATAGATTTTGAAAAAAAAAATAGAAAAAGCTCAAGCCAATATTTGTCCTAAATATATATAACCATAAATGAAAATATAATTGCAAAAATATTTATATTGATTATACCTTCCATGGAAGAGAAGAACATGCATAACAGTGGCAGAAAGTGTAGCAAATCCAATACCATATGTCATTGTAAAGAAAGTGCTGAGATGAAGATTCCCAATCTCCGAATAAGCTACCGTGTCTAGATGGAATTTAGAGTTGACAATCTTAGAAACATCATATTTTGTCCCATTTTTCATGAAAAGTCCACTTGAGAATATTGGGAAATTCTTGGCATTATAAACATTATTCCAGTAACAGATTGGTGTCATCACATACATAATTAGAAAGAATCCAACAGCTACATTGCAAGTGGCAAACAATGGGCTGGCTAGTGGGCTTTGAAGGTAAGAACTGATTGAGGTCCAATCAAGCCCAAATGAGCCAAGCCCAAGCCCATGCATTCCGGATCCCAATTGGTTAACCAAGACGGATTTGGAGCCCAACCAACACACCCAAGACATAGTTGACAGTGTGTTGAAAAAGTAATTTGGGAGGACATAATAAGCAAAACCAGTGGCCATAGCAATTAAGAAAAATTGGTTCCTGGTTGTGCCGTGTTTGGGTCTTTTTTCCTTCTCATGTAGAGCCCTAGAATATTTCACAAGAATCAACATATTAAATCAAGAAACAATATTTGTTATGGATTTTCTCAAATTAAAAAGGATATAATATAAACTTGTGATGAATTACCGGAACAGAGAGACTTGGACCATATTTGCAGGCCACCACATTTCAGCTGGTTCAACCAAATGCTTCCTAAAAAGTCCAGCCCAACCAAAGCCTAGTACCTGCAAAATTTCACCAATATTCTCAATATCTTTGCTATTAATTGAACTTACCAAAAGGATATAATTTTGTTTCTTAAAAATACATGAATAATTATAAAAATTAATTTTGTTGCACTGTTAATCAAACCCTAAATATAATTATGTAACGTAGTTCGTGCATCAAATTTTATATCTAATTCATTCTTCACAAAAAAAAATCTCCTTTAAGAGGTTGATGCATAAATTATGTATGCTTTCCTTTTTATCTATCCTATGTTAAACTTTTTTATTTAAAGAACGATAAAAGATCAAATTCCGAAATTTTTAATCATAAAAAATCGAACTTACGGTATAAAATTATTTTATAACAAAAGTTTATATTACAATTTTAAAATAAAAGTTGATTGAAGAGAAACAGAACAAACCTGAGTAGTGAGCATAACGATGAAAGCAGGAATAAAAGGGAGAGATTTTTTAAAGTAAAGCTTGACCGCAGTCAAAATATGAGTTGCATAGACAGTTCCAGCACCAGCATTGGCAAAGATAGTGATGAGAACGTGCTCTTTCATATTGAATGGTCCAGGATTCATCGTGAATTCGAACATGGTACCTTGGAATAACCGCCGAGTGGGCAAAATTCTTGCCATTAAATGGCCGATTGGAACAACGGCGATCTGAACACATATTGGCGTAACCGATAGAGGCTGTGTTCTGTACCAAAAGAACTGATTCACCAATGCGAGTGCCACGCATGAGATGATTCCTAAGACCCACATTCTGAATGTCAGGATAGGTAAGGTTGGATCGTCAGTCTTCGGAACGGTTACGTCCACTTGTTTGATTGGGATTTCTTCTAGAAGTTCATCCATGATTGAAGTTGAAGCTTTAACTCTCTTATGCCTTCTATTCTCAAGAAAATTGTTATTGTTATTTAAAACTACAAAGTATCATAGTTAAAACTTAAAAGACGAGGATGTCTACCTGTTTATTATATATGGAAAGAATCACAAGAGTGAAATCTAAACAAATCTGTGGCATTAGCTGGATAGAAAGGATAAAGAAAGTTAGGATCTGCTGAAGCAAATAAAAAGGAGAAAAGTTCTGCAATTTTGGTAAAATTGAGTGAAGCTGTTATGCTGATATATATAAATTATTTTGATTTTAAATTTCAAAGATAACAAGTAAGATAAGATCAGTTATCATCTTCCATTTTAATTTTAAATTTTAAACTTTAAATATAACGAAGTTATAGATTTTCTTAAACTAAAATAACAAAAAAACCAAAGTAAATTCATGTTTTGTTTACGTTGTCCCTCATGTTTCACGGCAATTTTAGTTTATGGTCTAACTAGTGTTAAACCCGTGCGATGCACGGGCTTATATTAAATTTGATAAGTTAAATTAAAAATAATATTTTATAATCATATATTTTTTAAATTTAGTATAACACTATCATCATCGTTATATAATAAACGTGTTAAATATGTTGTTTTATCTTTATTCAAAGTAAAATATGAATAGAAGAGTTCGAAGCTTATAATATTCTTGAATCATAAGGAAGGAGATAAAAAAATAAGAACATATATAACTGTAACAATAGCATGTTAATTTTACCCTAAATTTTATATCAAAAAGTTAATAAAAATTTATCGACAACCTAGTATCTTACTAACTTCATTAGAAAATTATTGGATGTTGTGCTCCTTGTTACACATTTCATTTCAAATTTGAAAAAAGAGTTACAGATAAATTAGTTATATCTATAGTAAAGATTTGTACAAAAGTGTAAATCATAACATGCTATTAAAATGAAAATAATATTATTCTTACCTAAATATTATTAAAAACCTCTTTGAACACGACATTTGTTGTTGATGACTTTGGATTGCCGTCTTCGTCTAGAATTAAAACCCTGAGGCCACTGCGACTCTTAACTCTTGACAAAGCAACATAAAGTTGTTCATGGGTGAACACTGATTTTGACAAATAAAGCCGTACATATGATAATGATTGACCCTGACTCATGTTAATGGTCATTGCAAAGCATACTGTTAATGAAAATTGTCTCCGTTGAAACTTAAACGACAATCCTAAATTTGAAGGGATCAAGTTCATTCTTGGAATGTACACTTTATCTCCAATATTTCTACCGCTCACTACCGTCGCTCCAATTACGTTGCTGCCAAGTTTGTTAACTATTAATCTTGTCCCGTTGCATAAACCTGAAGTCTGGTCTATGTTTCGGAGTAGCATTACAGCGACTCCTGTCTTCAAAGTCAACTTGTGATTGGGTAGTCCCGAACATTTGATGTCATTTAGGAACTCTGGTGTGAACCACTCTTGTTGTACATCTTCATTCTCATCAGCTTGGCATGTTGTGTCAGAGCTCAAATACTCCTTTTCCATCCATGGAAAGATTGTCAAGACAAAATCGTTTACCTTCTCGACACTCTTAAGTGTGGGTGCAAGAATTGCTCTACTCTGAAAATACCTGTAATCTGACAT
>NC_029779.3:35496331-35501407 GCF_000817695.3 Arachis duranensis | reverse complement strand
AATTAAAAATATATATACATTATACATAATACATTTTTATTATCAAATTTTTTATATTATTAAAAAAAATAAAGTAGTACACATATGACAGCGTCTGTTTTTGGTATACATGTCCATCAAAATATAGACACGGGAGTACACAGGAGTACATGTATGTTGTTTGTTTACTGAGACAAAAATATGAAAGACATAGTCGTACACAAACACCCATTAAAAACATGTATTTTGTGTCTCTCTAAGATGCTGAAACACTAATTTTTAACTTGAGACACTAATTTTTTTACAATTTTTTCTCATGTCTAACCTACCAAATAGAATATAAAATTAGTGTCTTCTTATATCTATGTAAAATCGTACAGATTTTATTTTCAATGGCTGCTTTAATTTCTTTTTTATTCTCATTTATTTAGTTACGTAAACATATTTTACAGAAAATAATATATATTTTTTTACAAAAGTATCTTTTTTCAAATAAATATAAGTTTAATCTCACGATCAATAAATTCAACTTATAGTTAAAGAGATTGAAAATGAACAACTTATAAGAAAAAAGAGAGAAAAAGATAAAAGTACCTCTATTGTTATAATCTAAAAAATAACAATGTAAATGAAGTAAATAGAAAAAAATTATAAATGTGACAAATAAAAAAATTTAAATTTAAAAATCAAAACGGTTAAGAAGCCACTTAATTAGGAATTAGTATTAGAGTTTTAAATTTCAAATTTTTAAATAGAATTTTCTAATTAGCCATTTTTTAATTAGCTAGTGCAAATTTAAAATTTTTAAATAAACTTTTTTAATTAAATGTTTGTTATTCATTAAGAATATAGGAATTTATTAATTTAAAAATAATTTTTATTAGTTTCGTCATAAATAGTATCAATCCTATTATTTATCGATAAAAATAAATAAAATTAAATACAATCTAAAAATTAATAACCTTATAAATTACGTAAATTTAGAAACAATACTTAAAAAGAGAGAAAAAGATGAAAGTATTTCTACTGTGGAGAAAGTACTTCTATTGTGGAGAAATAATCTAAAAGATAATAATAAAAATTTATAAATGTGGCAAGTAAAAAAATTTAAATTTAAAAATTGAAATGGTTAAAAACTTACTTAATTAGAAATTAGTATTAGAAATTTAAATTTAAAATTTTTAAAATAAAATTTTCTAATTAGCTAGTATAACTTTTAAATTTTTAAATAAAATTTTTTAGTCAAACATCCGTTGTCCATTAGGAATATAGAAATTTATTAGATAGACTCTAAAAGAGATTCCAAAACATGTGCATCCAAATTCTCAAGTTTCTTTCTCAATCTTGATCTTCTTGCAAGTTGAGGTATCTCCTTCCACCTTCGAATCTTCCGACTCCGAGAATAGTCACTTAGTTGGTGTAATAGCACTTTCCAACAATTCAGATTCATCATTGGCCGCAACTTCAATGGAGAATTCAAGCAACAAATTCTGTACAAAAAATCACGTTAAATTAAAGACTTCTTTCTAACCTTTGATTTTATCTCACTAATATTTTTTGAATAAAATTAAGATATAATTTTGAGAGAACAAACAAAAAAAATTATTTTTTGAACAAATACCTTAGTACCTTCTACTTTCTCTCCTTCAATGATTGTGGATGTCTTTGAAATTAGAAACAAATCACTGGTGTAGTCAACATCCTAAAATTATAATTAATTATTATTTATAAATTAGATACTACTAATGACCAAGAAAGTAAAAAATAAATTAATTTTTAATATTATAATAATTTATAAAAACGATAAGAAAAATGGTTTTAAAACTCCAACTTCTCTCTAAGTTTTGCTAGATTCAATTCAATTTTGTTACTAGTTTTGAATTTTACTCTTGTTTAATTGTAAATTTTGATACTTGATTTTGTGTTCTTACACCCTAATTCTCTTATAATTTAGTGGCATTTATCTTGTTTTGTTTTGATATTTTGGAACTTGTGAATTTTGAATTTCCATTAAGAAAGTTGATGTTTTAAGTTTTATATATACTTGTTTAAATTGTTGGTATTAATTTTTTGTATTGGTTAGCTGTAGTTTTTATTAATTTTTGTAATTTATCATTTTTTTTTGCATATTAAGTGTTTGATGAAATATTTATTTTAATTATGGACATCCTATTGATTTAAGTTAAAACTTTTTATTTGCTTGAATAAGAATTGTGGAACATATATTAGAGCTAGAACACAAGCCAAGTGAGAATTGAGTCTTTAATGTGTCATTGCATTATTTTAATCACTATTTTCATTATTGTGTATATTATTCTTTCTATAATTACAATCTTTGATTTGTTAAGAAAAATGAACAAAATTTATAAATAAATGATACTTTTTTTAAAATAATAAATTTACCAACTAAATAGGTGCAATCGTACCAAAGAGTATTGAGAGTGTCAAAATTCACAAAATTAAATCCATATCGTGGGATATTTGACGATTCTAAAAATCTATACACATCGTTACGTTGGTTTAAATTAACCACATGCTCATGATGCAGTCTTGAAATTACACTCATTGAGTCCAATAAAGAAATATCTTATTTGGTAAGAAGGAAATATCTTATTTGGTAAGATATTCCTACTTTTAACAAATTCTTAAATGATGCAAAGAAAAGGATTGATGTACTTTGGATTGTAGTGCTATACATATATCATAACTTATACTTTTATAGTTGACTCATAGCTAAAATTTTTAAATTTAAATTTGAATTAAATTTGCAGATAAAATAAATAAATATATTAACAATTTTTAAAATTCTAAATCAACGTAAGTATATATAACAGAACGTATGTAGCTGCAATTTTTAAAAAGAATCAACAAAAGTTTAAAAAATAATGCTAAAAAGAATCAATAAAATTTTAAAAATAATGTTAAAATTTAAAAAATAACAACTTAAATAAAATAATTTGAAATTTAAAAAATAACAACCTAAGTAAAATAATCCAAACAAATAAAATAATTTAAAATTTAAAAAATAACAACTTAAGTAAAACAACCCAAACTTAAAATTTGAAAATAGCAACCTGAACAAATAATAATTTATAATTTATAAATATAAATCTAAAAATTTTTAGTGACGACACGTAAGCAAATAAACTCCCAGACTCAACGTATGAGCGCCACGTCAGCAAATGAGCTCTCCATTTGTATTACTATAAAGATAAAGATTTGTTTAATTTCAGTTTAGTCTTTAATATTATAAAACATTAATTAGTGATTAATATAAAAAATTATTAAAACATTTTAATCTCTTATTATTTTTATATTCAAATTATAAACTCAAAAACCTATATAAAAAGTAAAAACCAATGTCTGATAAAAAGTTTTGAAATCACCAACATATCTTTTTAGAAGTTAATTTATTTCTCTTAAAGTTTAACATAACCTTATGTTAATGAACTTTTATATTTATTGTTATTATTTATTTGTCTATTAACATCATTTTAATTGTTAAACCATTTTACAAATATAATTTTTGTAACTCATATTTATTAAAAGTTACTTTTATTTCAATTATTGAATATAATTACTACAAATTTTAAAAACTAGAAATTTTATCAAACTGAACTTAAGTTATTGTTACTAATAATGATATATTTATTACTTATTTGCATCACTAACATTGTAATTTTTTTCTATTTATAGTTAGTTTGCAAGTTTATTATTGTAGAATGGAATAACAAATATTTTTATAACGATAGAAATTTTAAGGATATATTTGTTAGAAAAAAGTTGAAGAAAAATTTTTATTTTTATAAGAGTGAACTACTAATTTAATCTTTGTCCATTTCTTAAAATAATAACACGATTTTTAAAAATAAAAATGATCTATTTTGTTTTCTATTCTCTACTTTCATGACACAACGCGATTTTTATATAAACTCAACAAACTCAAAACATCAATAATATTATTAATTTATTTATAGTACATATTATCATAAGGTTACAAATTGATAAAAATTAATATAAGAATAATATAGATTAATTAAAATTTTATGTATATTAAAATTCAATTAAATTTATATATTTACTCAAAATATACGTAAAATTTTAGCATCAGTTTTAGTAAATTTCTAACGGACAATAAACAACTTTTTAAGATATAATCATAATTAATTTTATATTTATTGAATTTAAATGATCTTTAGTTACATAAAAAGATAAGAAAATTAGCTTTATTTTTTATTAAAATTCAGTACAAAATAAATTCAAATTAAATTAAATCGACTACAAATTTATAGTAAAAAATCATGATCTAACAAACCATCCTGGTATACTAACTGTATTTGGTGAATATCTCTGGTTATTACATTTACTTTGTTCAAAGTTCGTTTTAAATCTAACTCAATTCTCTATAGACTTGGTCTAGAGACTTGCTACACATACAAATTTTTTTAGCATACAAATTTATACAAGTTAATTCTATCCCAATAAAATCTACTTTTATAATGCAAGAAAGAAGAGGAAAAGTTTCGAATTATACATAATTTATCAATACACATACACCAAAAATTCTTAAACAATACAATATAAATGACTTGTATTTAGAGAATAATTCTTTGGCCTAATAGCTGTTTCTAAATTACAAACGTAAAAAACTTGATAGGACTTATAAAGTGATGATTCAGATTGAAAATTTCGCCTAAAAACTATTTGAATTATTCCTTTTTCATTCTATTCTCTTGTTTTAATTATATTTATTTTATTTATATAAAAATTTCTAGTATTGTTTCATAAATATATGCTTACACAAAATAAGTTTTATTTAAAAGATAATTTTTATTATTTTAAAATCAATTACAAACTTGTTTTACTTTTTTGTAATTAAATTAAAATTTTAATTTAAATTAAAGAAATTTAATGTTAAAAGATATTTGTCTTTTAAATTAATCTAAAAGAGTATTTTTATCTTTTTAATTCTTTATTTTTTATTTTGGTATGATTTTGTAATAATTTAATATCAATAAAAAATAAAATAAATTTAAATTAAAATAATAAAACAAAAAAGTTTTAGTCAAAATAGAATTTTAATGCTCTTTCTTTTTT
>NC_029779.3:35492719-35495654 GCF_000817695.3 Arachis duranensis | reverse complement strand
AATTAATTGTAAATTTTTTTTATAACAAAAAATTAAACGGAAAAAGAAAAAAAAATAACAGAGAAAAAAAAGGAAACTAAAGCCTAAGTCATAGTAGCTAGATCCTTTGCTCAAAGCTATTAATTCACTCCAAGGCTGATTCCATTCCAATTGCTCAATGCTGTTGGATACTTTTTAAACTTGGCCAGAAAATTAGCAATGAAATTATCTTTTCTTTGAATAAAAATAACTTCTATTTTCTATCTCCATTTTATAATTTTTAAATAGAATTTAAAAAAAATCTGAGATTAAAATTAAAATAATAAAAATATAAATTGAAATAAGCCCTAATATTATATTTGATATAAAAATGTACAAAATTAAATTATATCTCAGTATTCTATTTAATTTATAATAAAAATTAAAATTAAAATATTTAAAATTACAGAATTACTCCTAAATTTAAAATGAAACCTAACCCAAAACCTGTTTTAATTTCCAGCTCCTTTCTCCTCCGTTGAATCTGTATATCAACTCCAAAACTAATTTTCTTTTCGATTCATAAACTTAGTCAACATTATCTTCTGGAAGCATTTCATCTTCAAAATTATGTCTTCCGAAACCTAGAGCACTAGGTTCATCAAAATCATCTTCTCCATCCGACAAGTGATACTTGTTTTATTTTCTTGCTTAGTTCCATGTTCAACTGGTGTTCTCGCTGGGTTCTCAAGATAATCTTGCCAAACTCATCAAGTCATTATCTCCTTCATCAATTCACTTATCCTTAAACACCGATTTAGTACTCTGCTCGCATTCCTTCAGCAGCGTCTTCTTTCTCTTCTCGATGCCGAGGAAGCGCACAAAGCCCACTACGATAATATAGAATATTTTTTAAGGTTATAATGTGTAAAAAAAATTAAAATTTGTCAAAAAAATAAATTTTGACACTATTTTAACTATGAAAATATGTAAATAAAAATTTTGTCAAAAATAGTATTTTTAACATATAAGCGATTGTGAAAAAAATTTAAATTTTATTTTGATAAATATTTGCTGTCAAAAATAATTTGTTAGAAAATTTTGAGAACATATTTTCTGTGATACTTATTAATTGTCAAAAATATTATTTATTTTGACACTTATTGATTATAAAATATTCTTAACAAAAAATTTTAACAAAGAATGAGATGTGATCTTGAAACTAAAGAATAAATTGAGATTTTGAAGATAAAGAATGAGTAGTATAATCCTAAACTGAGAGCAGTGTGATGTCAAAATTAACAAAACTCAAAAAAGAAAAAAATAGTAGAGTAAATTAAAAATAAATGAGTGTCAAAATTAAGGAGTAATTTTCTACGGTCAAATTTTTCGTCAAAAAAATATAAAAAATTTGATATTTATAATATTTGTCAAAAATATATAATAATTTTGACATTTAATTATGGTGTTAAAAAATAAAATGTTAAAATAACTCTATTTTCTTGTAGTAGCCGATGCAGTGGGTGTCCCTTTGCGCTTCTGTCACGTCAAACTTTCTTCGAAACCAGATGGATTGATTCGAAAGGATTGACAGCGCCCTTAGAAGATGCTTTCAGTTTCATGGCATTCCGCCATGGATTTCTTGTTGCTCTTCTTATTCTTCCTTATCTTTCCCATAGTTTGGCAATAGTGTGAGAGAGATAGGGAAGTACATTAAAATTGGAATTAATAAGTGTTACTTGTTTTTTAAAATTCAGTCTTTGATTAATATTTAATTAATTTAAATAATACTATTTTTACGTATTAATTGTTCAAAAAACAAGAGAAGTTATTTATTTTTTATTTTTTCTCTTTTTTAAATAAAATAGAATATTTAATTGATATTTAATTAGACTGATTTTCATCTTAAAAAATTTTAGTATTATGTGTCTCTACTTCTTAAAGATACTAAAGTATTAAAATTTTGAGAATAAAATCTAAAATTTTAGTATCAATCTGAATTAACAAATATGATGAATGTATTTAAATAATTAAAATAAAGGGCTGCTGCCTTAGAATTTTGCTCACCAAGTCATAATTTGTGCTTCCGACTGTTAGGAGTGTCCGTAGATCGGATCGGATCGGATATGGTCAAAAATTCGATCTGATCTATACAATTTCTATCGGATCGGATCGGATATGATATCCGCACTTTTTTAATGCCGGATCCGATTCGCAAATGTGCGAATCGGATATCGGATATATCCGCATAATTAAACATTCTCTTTTTAATCATATTTTAATGTAAAAAAATTCAATAAAAATATTTCTTTCATACTTTTAAACTTATTTATTCCTAAAATATTTTTAATCAAACTCTTTCTAAATAACAAAAATAAAATAATACAATATATGAATAGTAATTACTAACTAAAACATACAAACAAGTAAATATAATACCCAATATATATTTCATTATTATTGTGCGGATCCGCGAATTGGATACGCAGATGTAGAGCAGATATCCGTGATCCGATCCGATCAATTTTGCGGATCGGATTGTATCCGCAATTTTCGGATCAGATGTGGATATTTATCGCGGATCTGCGGATACGATCCGATCCATGGACACTCCTAGTAATTTAATCATTGGGAATAATTTATAAAAGAGATAAAGCGGTTGAAAGAATGATATGGATAGATAAAGGAAGAGAAAGGACGGGAGAACTCTTTAATTTTGGAGGGAAAGATTTGATTTCAATTGCAATAAGGGAATGATATGTGACACATTTTAATTGTAAAATTAATAGGAGTAAGAAAAATTCTTTAATTTTGGAGGAAAAGATTTGATTTTAATTGTAATGAAAGAGTGATATGTGACACATTTTATTTATAAAATTAGTAGAGGGTAGAAATTTTTAGTTTTTGAAAAAACAATTAATTCAATTACAATGAAAAAGTAATATGTGATATTGTAAAATTATATATATATATATAT
>NC_029779.3:35449124-35492678 GCF_000817695.3 Arachis duranensis | reverse complement strand
GATTTTAGTGTAGAATTAGAAGAGACATTGGAAGTAGGGGCGTTTGTGGTGCGATTTGGATCGGTTTTGAGTTAAAAACTCATCCGATCCGAATACTATGTTTACTTGCGGTTTGAATTGGATGATTTTTTTTAAAAAAATTCGATCCGATCCGATTCAATTTTGAGCGGTTTGGATTGAATTGGATTAGATTTGTGGTTTTGTAAATTAAAAAAATTAAATATATATAACAAGTTTCAATATCAAATTTTAAATAACCAACAATGACATAACAAGTCTTAACAATATCTTAAAAAATCAACGATAACATAACAATAGAAATAAAATTATAGGTTAGTTAAAATAAATAAATAAATTACATTTTGAACATAAAACATCTATTAAATAATAATAATACATGAAAAATATAAAAAGTATAATAAATTGAATGTTACAAGTATAATTGTAAACATAATAATAAAATAATAATATTATAACACGTTGTGTAGTTTTGATTGAATTGGATTGGTTGTAAAAGATAAATTCAAAATTTGATCCAACAATTTACAAAAAAAAATTCAATCAAATTCGAATTAGTACCATTTTAATCGATTTTTAATTTAAATTGAATTAAATGAGCGATTTAATTTGAATAAATTTAATTTGAACTCCTCTAATTGAAAGGGTTCGTGTGGGAAGTTATGTAGACTGTAGAGAACAAAAGCTGAAGACGCGTGGAAATTTCGGAAATTCAAAAGGTTGCACCGTACGGTAACACACTAGTGGAAGATCCAAGAATCTAAAACAGTAAATTATTTTCTTTACTCATGAAGAATTTCATCACAATAAAAACTGATTAAATCTACGGATTCAAAAACCAAGCTCTTTTCTCTCTAAATTCCGAAGCTAACCACCTTCTTGCTTTTTCATTTCACCGTCTTCATCATGGGCGGCGGAGCAGCAATAAGGTCAGCGGCCAAGGTTGCCGGCGGATTCAATGGGTTGTCGTCCCAGGTGGCGGAGCATTCACTGCGCAACGCGGCACGACATGTGCCGGAGGCGCTGTCGTCACCACCACCGCTCCTAGCAATGGCTGGGGACGTGGCGCCAGTTTACTCGTCGGCGCCATGGGATCTTGATGATTGGGTAGTGGCCAATGTTGACAACACTCAGCCGAATGTGGAGAGAGTTGTGTTCGGTACTGTTCCGAGCTTCGAAGAGGCAAAAGCCGCCGCGTCGGAGCTGAAAAGTGCCGTTGAGAAGTGCTCTCTCTGTCTCTCATATAGTTATTGAGTATATGCGTATTTATTTACATAACTACTTAGGCTTCTTCATTTTCTATAATCACAATACTTTTCAATATACAAATACAAAAACATTTTACACTAAAACCAACTACCAAAATTTAGGTGTAAATCCTTGTCTATTTATTTTTATATAAACCTGATGATATAGTTGTTACGAATAATGTAGTACATTATATTAAAATTTATTTAATTATTTATTTTTGGTCCTGAAGGATATACCTGTGTGGGAGTTGTTCTAAATCGGAGTGTTCTTCTCATTCTGGAAGCCAGGCTTCATGGGCGTCTCCTCACATCAATGATAATCATTCTTATATCAACCATGACACTACTATTTCATTCCCTTCTGTCCCAATCAATGCTTTTCATCAGGCATTTCATTTGCTTAGCTCAAATCCCGAGGCACATGTATGTAATCAGTGATTTTTTCTTTTTGTATAACTTTAAACACGACTGACGATCAAGGGCAATGAGGATCTAAATAAAATAAGTATTCTTTGAATCAGTGTTTGTCCTTCATTTGTTGCTAACAATTGAACCTTCACTTGTCTTTTGGCCTTAATCAGAATGTTGTAGCTTCTATTGCTTCTGACTCCAACGTGTGGAATGCTGTCATGCAAAATCCAGCGCTCAAGGATTTTTTCAAATCATCACTCTATGAAGGTAACGTATAATCACACTAATCCCTCCTTCTCTTCCCTTTTAATCTGTCATTTTTAAATACTCTGTGAATTAAAATATTCGTCACTTTAAATTAGTATATTAACAATTATCATATCTAAACATAATTTATATGAAAACAATAAAAATCTATTAGGCCAAAGAACTATAATTCAAACACATAATCTTCTCTCTTTATTTAGAGGTCTAAGTTCGAGTCTCACTCCTAACTTAAAAAAAAACATCTACTAAAAGTTTAAAATATAATTAGAGGTAACATATATTTTCATCTATTTTTGACTTTTAAACTAAGTTTTAATTTTATTTCAAATATCTTATTCGGTTTTATTTAGGATTTTTTTTAATTAAATTTTTTTTAATTATTCATTTTTTTTATTATTATCATCTTTTTTAAGATAATAAAAATAATTGTTATTGTGGTTATTTTAATAGTATCTGTAGTAATTTTCGAGTGAAATTGATAAAAGAAAAGATAATAATAAAAAATAATATTTTTGGAAGAAAAAATATTAACCTTAACTAAAGGATGAAAATAGTATAAAATAAAATATTTATGATAAAACATAATATTTTATATTCTAGAAATGCAATTAAGATTTAGTTCAAATGTTAAAGATAAAATTGTACTTTACCCAAAAAAATAATAACAAATATTGGAAGAAATATTTAATATATTCTGGTACATTTTTTTATGACTAGCTAGGTACATATAATACAAATTATATTTGTGTTGTAGCAGCTGGTGTTGAAGAGGGTTTAACCAATGAGGAAATAGAAAAGTTACCTGATTCTGACTTAGGGAATGCCCTTGTTGATTATATGAGCACCATGTTGAACAAGGCTTCTATCACAGTAGCTGAGATGGTAACCAGCATGTCGAGTTATGTCAAGAACATTTTTAGGCCAATATCTGATGAGAAATCCTGTGATCATGCTTTTGGAATTACCACCACTACAGCAAAAGAAAATAATTTCATGAACCCTACTATGGCCATGGGAGGAACTTTTATGGGATTGGCAATGCTGGTCATGATAGTTGTGTTACTCAAGCGAGCTTAATTAAATCTTTTTTTCTTGACTCAGTGAAAATGGACTGAGTTTTGGATGAAGTTTATTTGTAATAAGGTTAAAGAATTTAAATATTGAAAAGTTTTCTTAATTAAAAAAATATTTTAAAATATAATTATATTTTCCCGTAAATATTTTTTATAGTTTAGCAAAATAAATATAATTTTTTTTCTTTAACATTATATAGATTATTAAAGAAATAAGTTGATATAGTAATAATTTAAGAACAATGCTAGGGACCAGTAATATTTGTGATTGGTAGCCATCAATTAGCCATCAATGATGATTTGATGGTATGAGATTGGTGTGAGATTTCATCCAATGGCTCACATTTCTCTGCTGGTTACATACTGACCAAAATAAAATAAAATTGCTGCCCTACACTTTTCCATCATTTAAATAAACTAATTAGTTGCCATCTTTGATTTAGGCAAAACTGAATAAGTTAGTTAGTTATAATTATTTTCTTTATGAAAGAATAAATTACTAGCAAATTATATATTGTGAATAAATAAGACAATAAGAATTCAAGTTGATATTTATCAACTTCTCATATAATTTAATATAGTTAAATAAGATGATAAGACTCAAGTTAATATTTATTAATTTATCATATAATTTGATAAAAATAAATAAATTGTAATTTGTTTTAATTTGTATAAAATTAATTAATAAAAATTTAAAAAAATTAGTAAAATCTTTTATATATATAATATTTTATGAATTTTCATAATATATAAAAAATAATTTTATCACTTAGTTATACTATTTAAATTTTTGCCAAAATTATTTAATTTAATTCTATCTATTTTTTGTTTACAAGTTTTAGTTATTATTCTGTTCCATCAACTTTAAGTCTTTAATAACTATCCTTAATTTCATAGACTCAGCAATTAAAATTGAATTGAATACAAAATTGAAATATAATATACAAAAGTATACTTTCTTCTATTATCATTTAAATTGAAAAATATAGAATTTTTTATTTAAATAAAGAAATTCCGCATTGTGAAAGTATCTGTCCATAGAGTACTTGTAGAAATTATCTTCGCCCCTTTAATTAACTTTTTATAAATATTAGGGCAAATCACAATAATAAACTAAAGGAGTAAAATTTTACGCAAATTTGCTAAATCAAAATCTACTTTGTAAATTTACCAATACACATTTATATGTAGTTTGAATCAGCCTGATTCGAACTCTATTTCTACATAATTCGAACCAGTTGGGTTCGAATTATACACAAACACATGCACACACTAATTCGAATCATTATACACAAACACACACACCAATTCGAACTAGTTGGGTTCGAATTATACACTTATTAAAAAAATTAATAATTTAAAAATTTAAAAAAATTAATAATTAAAAAAATAAAAAATATATATTTTATTTTATACATTAAAAAAAAGCTAACAAAATATTTAATTACGAGACTTCTTTAAAATATTAATGAGCTATCAATTCAAATTTCATACAATACTCTTTTGTCTATTTTTAATAGTTTATGAATATTTTTTAATAAATTTTTTAAATAAATTTATTTAAATTATACTACAAAAAATATTTGATCCTATGCAAAATAATTTTAAAAAATGGCTTAAAAAATGTTAGGAGTACTATAAAAATTTGTAATATCCTAATGACTTACGACATTAAAGAAATACTCTACATAGTCAATAATAATTTAGAAATTAAAGAAAAATATTTTTATCATGTATTTACCTAAATCACTAGAATATTACAAATTTTTATAATACTCATAACATCTTTTAAGACATTTTTTTAAAATTATTTTGTATAGAATAAAATATTTTTTTAATTGTTTTATATGAAATAAAATATTTTCTTTCATTTCTAAATTATTATTGACTATGTAGAGTATTTTATTTAAAATTTGAGTACATGCATGTATTTACCTAAGTTATTAAAACATTACAAATTTTTTAGTACTCCTAACATTTTTTAAACAATTTTTTTAAATTATTTTGCATAGGATCAAATATTTTTTGTAGTATAATTTAAATAAATTTATTTAAAAAATTTATTAAAAAATATTCATGAACTATTAAAAATGGACAAAAGAGCATTGTATGGAATTCGAATTGATAGCTGATGAGCGGATAATTTATACGTATGGAATTCGAAATAATAGCTCATTAATATTTTAAATAAGTCTCGTAATTAAATATTTTGTTAGCTTTTTTTAATGTATAAAATAAAATATATATTTTTTTAATTTTTAAATTATTAATTTTTTAATAAGTGTATAATTCGAACCAGCATGTAAAATTGGAGTTCGAATCAGAAATTATATATAAATATGCATTAGTAGATTCACAAAGTAGATTTTAATTTTGCAAATTTGTGTAGAAAATTTTTCATATTGACTTATTTGAGTTTTTATCCTAAATATTAGCTAAAACTGGCACCACATTATGATAGACTTTCCAGTTTCCATAAGAACATTAATACCTGTTGAATAAAATAACGGTTTCCTTAGGAATCAATTAGGATGTAGTTAACTAGAGTTAATTAATTAAAAAATAGACCTGTTGTAAAAAAAATTATTATCTTAATTTTTAAATTTTTAAATAAAAAATATAAAGAATTAGCTTGAGTTAGTTTCTGTGGTAATTGACTCTCTAAATTTTTTTATAAAATAATATCAATTTTCATTATCCTAATTTTTAAAATTTTAATATCAGAGATAAAAGAAATTAGTTTAGTTGGCCTATACCGTACTTAATTCCCTAAATTTTTTCAAATCATATAGTGAGCAATCAGAATACGGCTCTTAAACTTGTTTTCATTCTTTCATCAATTTTTGTGGTGTTGGATAAAACGAGTGAATTAAATAAATCAATTTTGAGATTATTATTGATTAAGAAGGTGTTTAGAATACAGTAAAATTATAATTAATTAATTTTAAAATTAAATTCTTTTATTTAAAAATGAATAAAACATAAGAATCTAAAAACATTTTTACTCCCCAACGGCAACAATAACATTGCTTTTCAGCTTAAACCGTAACTACCAAACATCCCAAACCCTGCCAATGGCTTTGAGGGTGGCAGCGGCTACAGCTGCGGCGCAGCCTTCGTCGCGCGGTTTATGGCGGCNNNNCCGTTCTGCTTATCCGCCGTCGACTACTGCCGCAGTGTTTGCTCGACAGGCGGTGGAGCCCAAATCCTCCGTCTTCGTTTCCGGTATGTATAATGTATTACTTCCTCGTTGATTTTGAGCTCAGAAAAATTCAAAAAAGAAAATTAGAATTTCGCCTTTCAACTTTTATTTTCATAAGTTTGTCAATCAGTAATTCAACTCTGCGGCTCTGCTTTGCGAATATGTTTTTTGTATTATATGCCACATGATTATAATGGTTCAATATGCCTAATTGGATTTAGGGTAAATTATACTAACTTCCTTTTCCATGAGATAGGTGATTGGATTCTTTGATTTAGTGTTTAGGAGAGACTAGTGTATAATTTTGCAAATAGAATGGTGTTTGTATGTAATATTGCGTAGCTTGTGTGGAGTTCAGTGTAATTTAGACTAGTGAGGGCTTATAGTTGTACATAGTTATTGTTTTCAGCTATAATATGGGTTTTGCTCGCTGATAATATGATATATGAGTGATGATTGATGAGGAACTAACTAGTAACTTCCAACTAGCAAGTGTTGGCATTTTTGCGCATAATTTTAACCGAAATTGCTAGTTTTTGGACTTTTAGGGTACTTGTTTTCCACTCATTTGATGTTGGAGAAGGATTTTCTAGAAAGGGAACTTAAATATTTCTCATGTGATGCTTAATCCACTCATAATTACTCAGTACTCATTAGTTCTGTTACTTACATTTATGTGTTTTTAAATTTCAAATACCAAGAGAGATCTTCAGCAGAGTTATCGTTTTGAATTTCTTATTATTCATACTTTATCAGTTAAAAATGAGTTGATTTGGGTTATAAAATCTTTATCTGGCCTGCTTGGCTAAATCCTTTTCTCTTTGACAATGTCAAATGTGTTGAATTTCTATGTATCTTTAATTTTCCAGGGCTTAACAAACGGACGACATCCGAACGCCTACTCCAAGAATTTTCTAAGTTTGGCGAAGTTGTTCGCAGTTTGTCCTCTTCTCATCTCTAAGTACTAAGTAGATATAACTTTCATAGTGTTCTGCTTTTAACACTTTGACATCTCTGTTGTTTTTGTTTCAAGGATCTGCATAATTCATAATGGTTTCATCTGTGTTGTTTTCAGCTAGGGTGATGATCGATAGAACAGGTTGTTCTAAAGGGTACGGCTTTGTACAATATGCCACTATAGAAGAGGCTGCAAAGGGCATCGAAAACATGAATGGAAAGGTATGCTGGATTAAGCCTCTATGCTTAAACCTGTGATATATGGGGGGATAATAAAGAATTTGTTGTTGATAACATCGTTGTTGCCTTACTTCAAATGAATGCATGCATATTTCATACAAATTAGGTTCCAATACGACATGTATTCGTGATACTAAGTGCTAATGAATGTGGCAACAGAACAATATCTAGAAGATGAAAAGGTCAAATGTCAACAATGCTTCCATCATTCATGAAAGCTTGGCTTTAGACACTTCCAAAAAACTTTTTGTAATGAGCTTTTTTTTTTTCTAGCTATTTCATGCTGATGTGATCTAGGAGCTAAGTTCCTCTTGTTAATTGTTCTGCTAGGTTGATCTCGCATTTTGCTCTTAATTAGCTCTTTCTTTGTAAGCTTATTTCTCTGGGTGTTTGCTAACTATTGTTTCCCCACTCTATACAGTTTTTGGATGGTTGGGTTATATTTGTAGAGTATGCCAAATCTATCCCAGAATCTAGACAGCAATGTCCCCGGCATCTCCGGCAGTAGAGGTCCGTAATTGGCTAAGACGATAAACAGGCCAAATCGTGGTGGTTTGTATTGGTGCTTCAAATTCTAATTA
Organism: Arachis duranensis; assembly: GCF_000817695.3. Lineage (NCBI taxonomy): Eukaryota > Viridiplantae > Streptophyta > Magnoliopsida > Fabales > Fabaceae > Arachis > Arachis duranensis. The sequence goes on along the minus strand of NC_029779.3, from coordinate 35,484,679 downwards.
GAAGCATTAGTTTTTGTAAAAGTTTTAGATTGTTGTAGTTCAATGGTTCTCTTTGGATGGCGTGATGTTTCATAAATTTGATTTGTAATATCATTTGGTTGAGATGAGAGCTTAGCTAAGATGTTTTCATATTTTGTTCTGCTAGTTTTTATATAATCTTATACGCACACACACATGAGAAGAGGAAGAACATACACACACCATTATAACTTATAAGCTGAATCTGTTTCTTATATTAGTGAGGACTTTGTTATTGAATTTTTTATATATTGAACTTATTAGTCTTAAAAATTGTATATTATATTTCAGATGTTGAGTAAGTTTATTCCATCTTTTTTCATACAACAAAACCTTCCATGAACGGATGAACCAATGTATACACAACTTCGATTAGTATCATTATAACCGGCAAAACATTGGATTCTACCTTAACTTTTGTTAACGAGTAATGCATGATGTCTAACATAGGGATGGCAACATGTATTCTACCTGCTGATATTTAACCTGATTCAACTCGGTCGAGTAGAGTTGCTAATCTGATCTGCAACAGGAAGGGTAAGATTTTTGTGTAGGTCAACCCTACTTGATTAACCTATACCCTATATATGTATATGTTATACTTATATAAAAATATGTTTCAAGTGGATATTGAACGAAAGATTTTTTATTAAATGCAAAAAATTCTTAGCTATTAAGAGAAAATCATTAATTGATAATTTAATACTTTTTTTTTGCATAAAAGTTAGATCTATTTTAAATTATTATCAAATTATATAATAATGTTGCATCTTTTTGGTAATTCGCGGATAGAGTCGAATCCCGCAGATTAAAAATGGATAGGGTTAGGGTTGGATCCAAATTTTATCCTATCAATTACCACCCCTAATCTAACAAGAGATGTGTGATTTATATTTAATTTTATTTCATATATTATATAATATATTGTATCAATTTACTTATTTTTATTCAGAAGATGTGGTGAGATCTACATGTGAAAAGTTGTACAATCTATTCGTTAACGAAAGTAGGAGTAAATTACTATTCAGAGATTATTTAAGTTTGACAAACAAACTATACTAAATATAGAAAGATGTATTCAGAAAAAACTTTAAAAATTAAATTTTGACGGGCTTTTTTCAAAATTGTTTTAAAAATATGTGATGATGTATAGAAAATACATGAATACTAGAAGTTCCAGCGTTTTATGCAAAAGTCATTGTGAGAGTAGTAGTAGCTACCAAGAAATGGTTAGCACAAGACAAAAAGCAAAAACTTAGGGTGCCAGCACATAAATCAAATTCAATGCTAGACACATCAAATATTTATGAGGCAAGTACATTACTTGGATTAAGTGATGATTGAACGCTCCCTTTCCATTTAGCAATGTGCCAGCACTATCGTTGTTGCTTTCATATCTAGCTGCATACTTTGAACCCGCCATTCCACGAGTCATTTTCTTAATTTTGTGCTCGAGTGAAACGGCTACGTGAAGTTGTCATGAGCCCTTGATTTAACACATAAAATACAACATAACAACAACAACATGGTAGATGGAATCTTTCGTGTGAAAATTTTCTGTTGAAATTTCTTGCATAATCTGTATTAGATCTTCTTCATTAATACTCACTTTTGTTTTTTATTTAGTCAGCTTAAATAAACAATTTAATTAAATTCTTTTGAAAAATAAGTTTATTTAAAAATTTTTAAACAAAAATGTTTATTTTAAAAGGATAGTGATAAAAAAAATTTTATTATAAAAAGTTACTATTTTTAACTTTTTCATAAGCATTTTAAATATTGTACTAAACATTAATGTTATAAAGTCGCCAAAAAAAATAAAAAAAAGTCACAAAAAAAACATTAATGTTATAACCTTTTAAAATTTAAAAATTAAAAAAATTTATTTATGAACCTATTCAAACTTATTAGTGCATGAGAATTACTAAGAGAATAAGTTATTTTTGCAACAAAAAATCTAACCATTTTTTTTCTTCTTATAACACTTTCTCCTTTTTCTTTTTCAACTAAAACTTTAATTATCAAATTTTAAAGTGTAAACTACTATTTTTATTCACAAAAATTGAAAACGCTTATACATTTACCCATAAACAAAGAAAATTATCCATAAAACATTAATTTTATATAATAAAATTATCCAAATATTAAAAAATTACATAAAAACCCTAATTTATTATTATCATCATCCGCATCATCTATCCCTCTTTCTTTCCTTCCCTGTCTCGCCCTCGCTTGAGTCAAACTCTGAGTTCAAAAACACCACCACTTCATTTCCTTCATCACTACCATTACTACCACTACCACTATACCTCCATCATCATCTTCTTCACATAAAGCAACAACAACAACAATAGAAAAAACAAACAGAAAAAATGAAGAAGATAGCGACAGATCCACATAAGAAATACATGCTATGAAATTGAGAAAGGAGAAATTCGTAGTTGCGATGTGAGTTTCCTATTTTTATTTTCTTCCCCTTTTCATAACTCAATCAATGCAAAATCTGCCATCCCATAAAGGGGAAATTTGATAAAGGCCATGAGAAATTTGAACTTAATGGGCTGCAACAGAACAAAGCCCAACAGGTGATGGAGAAACCCCCGATCCAAAAAAAGGTCCTGAGACATGGGGCTGGAAAAAACCCGCAATACCAGAAGAAGGCTTTGCCCACCCCAAAATGGTTACCTGACTCGGGCAGAAAACCAAGCCACATCAGAAACAAAGAGGAAAAATCTGAAATGACCTCCCCCAACCCTAAAGGGCTGGAAAATCAACTAATAGCTGACGAAGGAAAGGATAAAGAATCTGAGCTTGAGGGTATGGAACTTATGGTCAGGGATTATATGAAGAGGATGGAACGAGAGAAATGGGAAGCTTTCAAGTCCTCAAAGAATCTAGATATGATGATGGATCAACATGCGATTCGGGAAAATTTGTCTTTCAACTTTGAGAAGAATATCTATTCACCAGATGAAAGAGTAGGGATTGGCGAACCCAGAGGAAACCAAATGAAGAAATCAGATGTTCCCATGATAGAGGCTGGGTGTAGAGAGAACAAGGAGGAATCGTCCTCCAGGGGCCGTCTTGGTCCAGAACAGGGGGCCCCTGCCCACAAGTAATCCGGGCTTTTGATGGCTCCCACTCCCTTGACTCTTTTATTATGAATATCATCAGTTGGAACTGTAGGGGTGCTGGCAGTAAAGCTTTCCCATCGATTATTCGAGACTTAAGGCAAGAGTATGAGGCAAATTTCATTTTCCTGTTAGAAACCCATGTTAGTGGATCTCGAGGCAAGCAGATTCGGGAAAAGATGGGTTTTGATAAATCCTTTGTTGTGGATGCCACAGGCCATTCTGGAGGAATATGGTGTCTCTGGGACTCATCTGTTTGGAACGTGGATGTTATGGAACATGACAAACAATATATTCATCTTAAAGTTTCTGGTAAGAATTTGAGCCCCTGGCTACTCACTGCTATCTACGGTAGCCCCCAAAGGGTGACCAGGAGAACCTTGTGGAACGCTCTCGAAGCGTATGCTGGGGGACTTCAATGCCATGCTGCATAACCATGAAAAGCGTGGTGGAACGACTAACAACAGCCAAGGCGCCTGTAGGGAGTTTCAAAACTGCATCTCGACTTGCGGCCTAATCGATTTGGGTTACTCAGGTTGGCCCTTCACTTGGAAGAGAGGGAACCTTGCAGAAAGACTAGACAGGGGGCTGAGCAACCTGGAGTGGCAGATTAGTTTCCCTGACGCTTATGTAAAGCACCTTCCTATGCTCAAATCAGACCACTCGCCTATCTGCCTGCAATTTTCTAGATCTGTGACACATAATAGAAGGAGACGTCCATTTCGCTTTCTTGCAGCTTGGATTACCCACCCGGATTTTGGCAAATTTGTGGATGCTTCATGGAATGTCAGAAACTCGTGGGATAAGGGAATTGCTGATTTCAAAAATAAAATCAAGGAGTGGAATAGCTCGGTGTTTGGTAATATCTTCAAACGTAAACACAGAATACTTAGAAGGCTCCAAGGTATTGCTAATAGTCTGGGATACTCTCATAACTACTATCTGAAAAAATTACAAAAAGAGCTGTGGTTGGAATATGAAAATATCCTTGTTCAGGAAGAACTCTTGTGGTTTCAAAAAGCTAGAACTAAATGGATCGAATTTGGAGACCGCAATATCAAATTCTTCCATGGTTCTACAATGATCAGAAGACGTAGAAACAAGATTAACTCATTGCAAAATGAAAATGGCAACTGGATAACAGATAGGAGTACTCTGGAGAACATGGCTACTACTTTCTTTCGTAATCTCTACTTTGACGGTACTACCTATACCCCCTTCATTCTTAATAATAGTTTCCCAACTCTGAGTACTGCTGAGATGAACAACCTGGGCCAAAGTGTGACTAATGAAGAAGTTAAAGATGCTGTTTTTGGTATGGGCAGTTGGAAGGCTCCTGGTAGGGATGGGCTCCAAGCCATCTTCTACCAGAGTCAGTGGAGTAAAGTTGGTGCCGACATCTGCAATCTGACCAGGAATTTCTTTGAAGATCCAACCAAGATCAAGGAGGTTAATGAGACTTTAATCACACTCATTCCTAAAGTTGAACCTGTCTTACACCTTAAACAACTAAGACCCATAAGCCTCTGCAATGTTTCCTACAAGGTGATTACTAAAATCCTCGCGAACCGGTTGAGAAAGGTGATGGATAAACTTGTTACACCTAACCAGTGCAGTTTTGTCCCTGGTAGGCAAAGCTCTGATAACATCATCATCACGCAAGAAGTCATCCATTCCATGAGACTGAAAAAAGGAAAGAAAGGCTGGATGGCTATTAAAATTGACTTGGAAAAGGCGTATGACAGATTGAAGTGGGACTTTATCAAGGAGACCCTTACTGATATTGGTTTTCCCCAAAATTTTGTTGAAACTATTCTCTCGTGCATCTCATCTCCCAGAATGAAGGTCCTGTGGAATTGGGAGGAATTGGAAGAATTTACACCTTCCAGAGGTATAAGACAAGGGGACCCTATCTCCCCATACATCTTTGTGCTTTGTATTGAGCGGCTCTCCCAACTCATTAATGCTGCAGTGGATCATGGTTTCTGGAAACCGATCCGACTTAACAAAGACGGTCCCCCAATTTCACACCTATGCTTCACAGATGATATTATCCTATTTGCAGAAGCTAATATTGAGCAAGCAAATGTGATCAACAAGTGTCTTGAGGCCTTTTGTGATAGCTCGGGCCAAAGCGTGAATAGAGAGAAAACCAGGATCTTTTTCTCAAATAATGTGGGACACACAGTTCGAACAGAGCTGAGTAATACTTTACAATTTTCCCGAACAGATGACTTGGGAAAATACTTAGGCGTCCCTATTCTTCATTCGAAAGTCTCAAAATATACCTTTGAAGGTATCATCAATAGGCTTCAAGCTAGGCTTAATACTTGGAAAGCTTCATCACTATCCCTGGCAGGAAGAGTGACCCTGGTGAAATCTGTTCTCTCATCTATGCCTCTATATAATATGCAATCTGCTGCATTACCTTCACCTACTTGTAATACTATTGATCGTATTTGCAGGAACTTTCTCTGGGGGAATACAGAGCAATCAAAGAAAATCCATCTCCTTAATTGGAAGAGAGTAGGTGAACCTAAAGAGTGTGGTGGACTGGGTGTTAGACATACAAGCCAAATGAACCAAGCATTCATGATGAAAGCGGGATGGGGACTTGTGCAAAGAAAGGATGCTCTTTGGGCTAGAGTACTCAGAGCGAAATATGGTTGTGGTACAGATGTCATGCCCAAGGTGGAGAAAAGGAGGAACAAATCAAACCTTTGGAAGGGCATCTGTTCCTCTTGGGAAAATGTCCAACAAAACTGCATTTGGAGAGTAGGGGATGGCTCTCAAATTCGCTTCTGGGATCATCACTGGATCCCGGGTGTAGGCAGTTTAAGTGCAAACACAAACCAGGCGAGTAATAGTGTTAACTACCCAGTTATGCTAACAGATTTCCTCGATGTTTCAGGACAGTGGGATGCTAGGAAGCTTCAGAAGATTCTACCGGAAGATATTGTCAACAAGATCATTAGTATCTCCCCTCCATCTCCTTGGAAGGAAGCTGATTGCATTGCTTGGGAACCCTCCTCAGATGGATAATTCAGTATCAAGTCAGCTTACCAGAGCCTCGGAGACAACTAATTCACTCCTAATAGAATGTTCCGTTTAGTTTGGACGTGGCAGGGTCCTGAGCGTGTGAAAACCTTTATCTGGCTAGTGGTTCACAATGCTATCCTCACCAATGTGGAGAGAAGACGCCGACACTTAGCCACAGATGATGCTTGCCCTCGATGTAGACAAAAGGAAGAATCAATCATCCATCTCCTTAGGGATTGCTTCTTTGCTAGAAGCGTTTGGCAGAAGCTTCTCCCCCTGAATGACATTAATTTCTTCTTCACTACTAGCCTACATGATTGGCTAATTCTAAACCTCACTGCGAAGAACAATTGGTCTTGCTTATTTGGATTTACTCTATCGTCCTTATGGTTCTTCAGAAATAAACTTGTCTTTAATGAAGAAAATGTCAGTGCTATTAGTGCTAGCTACCAAATTAGAGCGCGGACTGAGGAATTATTGAAGGTAATGAAAAGCAACCTGAATCCGAGAAATATTCATGCTACTAGTGGGAATCTTATTAGCTGGTCGAGACCGGATAGTGAGTGCGTTAAGCTGAATGTTGACGGGTCCTGGTATGTTCAAAGTAGAAACGCGGCTTGTGGTGGAGTGTTCAGAGACTCGACTGGGAGATTCTTGAGAGGCTACTCAATCAACCTTGGTAACTGCTCAATCATGCATGCTGAGTTATGGGCTATCATTCATGGCCTGAACATCGCCACAATAAATGATTACCATAACCTGGTGGTTGAGTCTGACTCGGAAACTGCTATCAATTTCATTCAGCATGGAGTTCCTCCAGGCCATCACTGTGCCCCCCTGATCCAAGACATCCGAATTCTAACTACACGCCTCAAACAAGTCTCTTGGATGCATATCCTTCGTGAAGCAAATATGGTGGCAGATCAATTAGCCAAGAAAGGGCAAGAACTACCCCTTGGAATACACCTCTTCGACAAGACACCTCCGGACATCAAGTACACGCTGCTCTGCGACTCCATGGGAACTGTTAGGCTTAGGGGAAGTTAGTTTCTCTGCTTTTCTGTCTGTTTTTTCTCCTTTCCTTGCCGGGGTGTTAAACCCCCCTTTGATCACCAAAAAAAAAAATATGTGTGTGCTTATCTTCTCGTTTTAACTTGCATGTTGATTCTAAAAGAAGTCCCTTTTTTGGGTTGATGATTCGAAAAAGTAGAAGAGAGAGAAGCAAAACACAGAAGGGAAGAGAGAGAATGGAAAAGAGAGAAGGGAAGGAGTTGGCAGGGTTGATGGATTTTGGTGGCAGCGACGAACTCAAAAAATGAAAGGAGAGAAAGAGGATGGGGTTAGTGGTGGTCAGTGACGGACCCAGAAAATTTTAGGAGTGGGGGCAAAAATATATATATTAAATAAATTTTGTTAAATATTATTAATTATATGGAGATATAAAAATTAAAAAGAGTTAATGAACACTTTTATTCTTAAAATACTATTCATTATATATAATTTATAACAAATATTTTTTATTTTTAAAACTTGAAATTAAAATATTTTAATTAAATTATAGATAACTTATTATCCTAACTAATTTTTTATACATATTTAATAATAAAAGACTGAACTAACTGGCACATTAGCGCCTAATAATACATTAGTATTTATAATTTGAAATTAGAATTATATATAAATACTAGAAAAATTAAATCTTTATATGAAAAATATGTTTATATAAAAATAATTAAATTTGTTATATATTTTTTAATTTAATTTTAATATAATGTTAGATAAAAGATTCTATGCATCTGTTTAATTATATATTGTAATTCAAATATTTTTTATTATTATTTTTAAAAATAAAAAATATATTCTAAATTAGTAAATTAATCAGTTCATTTTAAAATTTTATATGCAACATAGGTACATATAATAGAATAAAAGATAAAAAATAAATAATAAAGATGAATAAATTGAGAATAAAATAAAATATATAAAGTCACAAAAAAATAAAATATTAGATTAATACCTAAACTATAATTGTTTGAATTAAAAATTGTAATTGAAAATATCAAAAAGAAAAACAATGAAATTAAAAGATACATAGAGTCATGAAGAGTTATATAAAAAAATTGGAGAATTTAAAATTTACTTTTTGATGAAGAGAAAGATAACCACTAGATAATAAATAGAAAAAGAATGTTAAAAATATAAAAATAAGAAGAGGGTTTAAGGGAATAAAAGAGTGACGGTACAATAATTAAATTTGTTTAGGTTAAATAATAGTCAAAATGATAGAAAAATAAAAAAATAAACTTCAAACTTTAGCTAATTGAATTTATTTTATTTGTAGTGGGGTCATTTAAAATTTAAAGTGGGGGCATATTTTATATATAACTTTATTTTTTAAAACAAAAATTAAAAACACCATGGGGGCAAGTGCCCCCTCATTATTGTGCCTAGGTCCGTCCTTGGTGTGGTGGTGGTGGAGGAGAAAAGATGATGTGGATAATGATAAAGGCAATTTAGAATTTTTATGTGATTTTTTAGTGTTTGAATAATTTTGTTATATAAAACTCATATTTTATGGTACAAATAATAAATTTTTTTATTTATAAATAAATGTGTTAACATTTTTAATTTTCGTAGATAAAAATAATAATTTACTCGTCTTTAAATTATTAAGTCAATTTAATTAAACTTAATTACTAAAATGACTTGGTCAAATAGCATCATCCCTATCGTATTTACCACAATTTGTATCTAAATGCATCACATTTTCAAATGTATTTTGAAAAACAAAATGACATTTACCTTACGGATAACATTTTAATTAGTAAAGGTATGCGGCCTCGATCTTTGGTTCTCAACTTCTCATTAGGGAGTGTTCCAGATTTGATCTGGTCTAAAATTTGATTCGAACATAAAGAATATTTTTTTGGATTATGTTGTGTGTAAATTTGATCCAATTTAAAATAATATTTTATAATTAAAATATATACTTTGCATTGAAATTAACAATAAAATATGATGTATTTTTATATTTTAATTAATATTTATTTATATTATATAATATTATTTTTGTTTTAAAATAATTTATTTTTATATAACTATTATATAATAATTATTAAATTCGATCTTCAATGGGTAGATTTATTAATTTATTATATAAAAATTTTTAAAATTATATACACTTAAGTGTTATGAATAATCGACCTAATTTAACCTGGTTTATTTGGGTTAATTTAAGAATAAATTTGGTGTTTTAAAATAAATCTATTTAACTTAAATTTTGATTTGATCTCAGACTAGTATCGACCAAACTTGCATTAAATTATTTTAATTTATGGAGTAGATGCGACTCTTTTAATAAAGTTTAACTCAGATCTTTCGACTTTGTGTCGAAATATTGCATAGAACGAATAACTTTTGGGTGAAAACTCAGGTGCTGAAAATCGTTAGATGAAAATTTAGTCAAATCAATTAAATTATTTAACGACTTTTAATTATCAACTTCACGTGAAGTTGATTGCACCTAAATTTTTACCATAACTTTATTATCACTGGCACAATCTTATAAATAGAATTTCTCAAGTGTTTGAATAAAAACAGGATCAAACTGAAACATTAACTTGAAGTGAAGTTAAAACTTGAAAGAAACAAGTAAATACTGGAAAAATAGTGAAATAACGAATAATATTAAAAAAATTGAAAGCAAGACTGAAAGATAAAAATGAACAAATAAAATAAAAAACTCCTAATACTCTCATACACTTGCACCTCATTGCTATCCCTTGCGTTAGTGTGACTGAAAATTAATTCTCCAGAGTTTCAGTGCATAGGAGAGTTGCACAATGAAAACCCCGTTTATTTCATTGTTTCCATCCTCTATTTATAAGTGAGTATTGTCTTGGCTTCAAGTTTATCTATCTCACGTTCAGGCTCTTCTTGGGCAGCAAGTAGTTCTTTCCCACGATCTGGATCTTTTTGGGGATCAAGGTAGTTTGTCCGCATTCTGAACCTACTTGAAGGTCAAGGCAATTAACTCACTTTTAGAAGCAGTTATTTTTCCTTAAATGTCAATCTTATCCCATATTTTAAGAGACGATCGCTTGTATTTTAAGTACGTACATATTATACTATATCTTCCATTAGATTCATTAATTAAATTGTGACTAAGTTTCCAAATCTAAATCTAATGAGTCGACGAATTCTCAAGAAAAGTACTCAAAAACCTCTTTCGATCTTATTTGCGGGTCAAAATCATTCTATACCTTCTGAGATCACTTTAAATTGTATTCAGGATGTCCTATTTTCTTGTGCTCTAGTTCGAAGTTTCGATCAGAATTACCCCTTATGAAAGCTAATTTCCTCTTTTCTTTGACATCAGGCTCATTTCAACTCCAATGGAATCTAATAAAATATTTAAATCGAGTCCAGATTTAATTAAATTTAGCTTGAATCGGTTACGTGTATTCTTAATTATTTTTTATTATCTTAATATTATCTACTAGATAGCCTAACGTGTATATCAAATAAGGATCTGGCTCCTCTAAAATTATATTGTCACTTTAGGAAAAAAAAAGTATATTATTAATCATCTTTGGATTAAGATAGTGGAACTCATAAATAATAAATGTTACAAATTTAAAAATGATTAAAATATCGCTTTACTACTTTCCTAACATTGTCACTTTAGAGAATCTTTTTCCACCAAACATATATTTATCTTTGATTTGTATTATAAAGATTTGACTCTTGTTTTTTAGTATTTGGTAAATTTAAGTATATAAGGATTAAACAAGATCAAATCTGCAACGAAATATTATGATTTTATTTGATTCATGTAATTGACTCATCCAACAGAATAATGCTTTGTTATAGTTGATTCTTGAGGATTCACACATTGATGCAATTCCATACAATGACAAGTGACAAGGGACAAGGGACAAGGGACAGACGCAAACAATTAATACTAAATGCACAAATGGACCAAAATGAAGAAAGGCCTATGAAATCAATTCCGGAATGTACCAATGGTTTGAGACCAATACCCTATTGCGAAGGCAAACTCAAGAGAGAAGATTCAAGTTAGTGAGAGCTACGAAACACTGGATATTTTTCCACTTAAGTGCTTTGTCACCATATTTGGTCGTTATTATGTGGTGAAGTGGAGCCTAACGAAGAATGACATTAAGCCATGAAATTGAATGCGGTTTCGTTTCTCAGCAGCTTCTAAGAATAAGACACAATTTCGCCTGCTATTTCTGTGTGGGCCTGTTGGGCCCCAGAGTTGCCAATTTTCTTCCATAACACTAGGAAACAATAGAGTTTTCTGGATTGCAAAATTTGCTACTGACATATACCATATGATATATTGTGGTCGATATTGGGTTATCATTTATTTATGAATGTGCTACTTACTACCAGTCTGCCATGCCCCAGCAGCCAGTACAGGTGGGAAACACAACACTTCACTTTTTCTTTTTTGTGTGGGGAAAGAATCTTTTTTTTTCCTCTTATTTTAATTTATTGACTTCTTATTTTCTTCATAGTGAAAATTTTCTTACATCAATAACAAATAAATTTAAAATGGCTCACAATAATTAAACTAAAAGGAATAATTCAAATAAAATACACTCATGAAGACTCAAGAATTCAAAATAATAATAAAAGAATATTATATATCATAGAACTTAATTTTAATTATTTTATTAGTTTCTATAATTTTACTAATAAATTTATAATAATTCTTATATTAGTTTTAATTTTATAATTAAATTCTTGTGGATCCAAAAAATATTTATATTGACAAAATATTCTTCTCCAAATTAATCAAGATTCACAGTTAAAGGGCTAAATTCCTAATGGTTAATCTCCTTTTCATACCCAAAAAGGCCAAAAATCCCTCCCTCCATCCATTCTTCTCTGCTTCACGCTCAATCTTGGACAAAGCATGCCTCCCTCCCTTCTTCCCTACTTCATGCTTATCTTTTTGTTTGTGTTTGTCGTTGTTGAAGACACACTTTGCCTTCTTGTAGTTAATGAAGATTTTTTTGATCTATGCGGTGAGAGTTTTTTTTCTATTCTTAATTTCTTTTATCTTTTTTCTCTTTTTTTTTCTTCTCTTTTTTTTCTTTTCCCCTTAGTCTCATTACTTTTTCTTGCTTTTTTCTAGTTATTTTTTTCCCACCGTCACTCTCTTGGCCGTCCACACCTCCACGCCCTCGCTTTTTTCTTTCTTTTCTTCTTTTATCTATCCTTTTTCTCTCTTCCCTTTCTTTAGTTTGTTGTTTTTTCTAATCTTGTTGATTTTTTACTTTCTTTTTAGAAATGTAGATTTGAGACAGATCTAGATTGAATAATTTTTTTGTGTTATTTTTTTCTTTTTCTTTGTGGTGTATTAGTCTTCTTTATATGCGTTTTGGATATATTTTCGCACGTACGAGAAAAAAATACAACGAAGATATTTTATTTATAGAAATATTTACAATTTTAGACAGTATGTAGACCAATTTTAACAAAAAAAAAAAAGATATGCTTCTGTGTTGTAATATTTTGTATAAATTTAAAAATAAAAGAGATTATATCTGTTTTTCATGTATAAGTTTTTTATTGAACTTTGTATCTTCTTTCATATCATAGTTTAATTTAGAATTTATCTATTTTATTGTTTAATTTTAGATCTAATATTTTTTCTGGAATATACAAGTGTCCTTTGATTATTTTCTTACATGAAAAGTTTCTTTTATTAAACAAAAAACGATTGTTTCATGAGAGGGCTTAGGATAAGGCAGCATAACTGATTTTTTTATGGAGGACAAAAATATTTAGATATTATGTTAAAACTTATGATACTGTATTCTAATAGCTAATTTTTATATAAAACAAATAATTTTTTTATTATTTTAAGCAAACTAATAAGCCAAATCTTAACCATTTCTTGATATTCTCCAAGATTGGCTGGTTATCATTTTTAGCTAAAAGAACTTCCACATCCTCTTTGGCTTTTATAATAATTCAGCAAAATAAAACATGAGTCCCTGATAGATGGTCATTGAATTATTGACGCATATAAAAGGTTAGGTCAATTTTCCATTAAAGTTTTGTGTCCGTAGTATCATTTTCTCTTTTCAATTACCAAACAAAAGCATTACAGAATGGTATCTTAAATAAGCATTTTATTATTGGCTGAAATTTTTTAATAGATTATATTTTAGTTGAGAGAGATATGCCACGGATATTAAATAGCAAGTGGTTTTTTCAGAGACTTGATCTTGCCTTCAGCAATTATTCACGTCACGTCATTTGGATTATATATATATTGAGTTGATGAGCATAGCGTGGTATAGATGCCGAATGTTAATACGCTTGGAAGATAATAAGGAGTGCATTATTTTTTAAAAATTAATTTGTTATTAAAAAATAAAATATAACACAATAACTCTAAATTATAAATATAAATCTTTAATTTTAAATTTAAATTATTAATATAAATATAATGAATAAAAATTAAATTTTGTTTAATTAATAAAAAATACTGCACTCCTATTTATTAAGAAAAGTTAGTTTAATGGTGAGCTGGTGGTATAGTCGTATAGACATACAATATTTTCAAATAGAATTATTGATTCAATTTTAGAATAAAATGTATTAAGAAATTAAATTAGTTTGAGTATACTTTTCCTAGTGACGAGGAGGGAAAATAAATAAAAAGAACAAAAAGAAAAAGGAAAAGGAAACAGTATACTTATGTTAGATAAACATTTTTTCCCCCTTAAAATAAGATTTCGTATTATATATAAGTTAGCTTTTATAAATAATCTTTTTGTCAAATATTCTGATTATGTAGGTCTTTCTAGTTATGCCACCTTTGCTCTTCCTAATATTGTATACTTTTTTGGAAGACAAAAATACTATTATCTTCGTATTGTTATTGTCAAGTGTCAACACACACAGTAAGGAAGCACTTCCCTATAACAGCATTAATGAAATTCAAGCTTATTTTTGCAACACTGGTCCCATATATATGACCGGATTTAATTTTATCAAAAGTCACAACCCGCTCCAATATTGATTTATTAGTTGATTTTGTTAGCGAATCAACATATTTCAACTAATAAAGTAGTGAACGAAAAAAAAAATTAAAGTGAAAAATAATTTTAAAGAAAAAATATTAATTAAAAAAAAAGTTGGTTCTCAAATTTTTAATCTATATCGGATCCAATAATAATGCTTCTATTTGAATTAAGCATGTTAATAACATAACAACTAATTAGTGATGCCAATTGTCTAGTAATCTAATTTTTAGTCTTGTGTAGATTTAGATTAAGATCGAAGAGAAAATGACTCGCTTATTAAACAATTGTAGGTGAACAAAGCTTTGTAATTGAGAATTAGACATTATTAATTAGATATACATTTTTTTAGGGTCAACGGGGCTGCGAGGAACACACACTGACCTAGCTATCTTTGTAATTGAGCAGTTTTAATTAATGGACAAGAGAATAAAAACAGAGAGATTTTTATTATAGTTATTATTTGCTGTTTGTTTGAGGCCATGACAACAAAGTGCACCTCGTGGAGATTTATTTATGCACCCACTTGTAGACTTTATTACTACTAACAAGTTGAGATGCATGAAGGATTTGCACTTTCATTATTTTGCTAAATGTTTTTTAATAGATATGGTTTGATTTGCCACTTTTAAGAATGATGTTAGGATAGGCGAGACCTTAGCATAATGTAAATATGGTTTAATCTAAAGTGATTACTACTCTAATGAAAAATATCTATGTGAAATTATATTATATATTATTACATGATTTGATATATTTTATTAAATATAATTAATTAAATTATCAAATCGTTTATAATATCATTTTTATATGAATTTTTTTTAGATTATTCCGTACAAATTCGACCTAAAAAAGAGAAATAGAACTAATCTATGACCACTATGCATCTCTTTTCATATTGTCATCAAAGATAATATAACCTCCGTAGGGTGGTTTCAAACAAAAGAAACAACTTAATTTAACAAACAATACACTAAAAACAAAATACAGTAGAGCAACAACGAGTAATTCTTTTGACCACAAATGTTATTATTGTATTCATTGCTAACTCAAACTGTTTATTAGGCCATATTCATACAAGTCTATTGTTACTTTTAAATGTCCACATCCTACCCGTTGTATTGAAGTTGATTAGCATATTAGCCTTTTTATATTATCAAAGCTAATTTGTTATTTTTGATAATGTTTACCTATCGAGTACTTTAATCTAGTATCGTTTTTCTTCAAATTACCCACTTGATTTAATTTCCTTCACTTTTCAATTATCATTCCTTTCCATTGTTGTTGATGATTAACTCTTTGCTTTTCTTTATGTATTAATTTCACATTTTTGGAGATTTGACCTTCATTCACTATAACAGAAACAGTCATTTACGGCAGTTTATTTAGAGATTTACAGCGATTTTAAACTGTCGCGAAACAAAATTCTCACGGTGCTACAAGCGTCACCTATTAGGAGGTGGAGATTTGATTTTGCGACGGTTCTAATAAACCGCTGGCACAACTGCAGCAAATTAAGTTGACAATTTTACAGCAGTTGCAAAACCGCCGTTATTTTGGTATGTGGATTGTTTTTTAAAAAAATTGCGACGGTTTTGAACCGTTGCAATTTCATACAAAAGTTTAGAAAAAAAATTTGACTAACTACAATAGTTTATACTATTTTTCTTCATTATAACCTATTTTCTTTACATCATATTTATTAAACTTGAAATATTAACATAAAAAATACTAAATAAACTATTAAATTCATAGATAATTCCAAAACGTTAACTAGAAAAAACATTTATTTGTAATTATTTGCTCAAAAAATATTGGATACAAAACTACTATGCTAAAAAAATTCTATTAGCTGTATCAAAGCTTTTAGTTGATGCTTTGATCAAATTTTAGTAAAGCTTTTAGTTGATGCAGTACCAGGAGCACTTATACCAACACTAAGGTCTCCATCAGTTGTTGGTCATCGACTAGACCTGCAAGTTGTTTCCATCAATCATCCAACGATATAAAGCTAAAGAACTAGTTTAATTAAAAAAAAGTAGAGGTTCCCCCAGTGATTATCAAGTTATGAGATGAAAGTTAGTTATATTACCTGTCACTGTAATCATATCTCACCAATAAAGAAAACATATATACGCCCTTTTAATAGTTTTAACATGCATATCAAACATAAATATATATAAGTTTGATTATCAACTGTATGTGTACTTTTTAATTAAGTAATATTAAATAAGGTGCAACTCTAAGTAGGAAAAACTAACTATTATATATGTGCTCCAACCACAGTATTATTATTATTGTATATATAAGTGACAGTACAGTTCACATATACAACTATCTAGTTGATTATATAACTGTGCAGCTTGCTATTTATTAAGGTGAATATCAACTAAGATTCTGGAAATTAGTACCAGTAATAAAATAATTTACTGCGTTATCCATGGAGCATGCGTAAAAGTTATATCTACAATTCTATATTAAACATTGAATTCCCATTTCCTAGTACTTGATAAAAAGATTCAGGGGCTCACACAAGATTCATGCACTTCTCTCTGAAAACGACATACCATGTTCTTCCCATCAAATTTCAATCACTACAATTATAATAATAATAATAATAATAATGCAAAATTTATTTTTAAGTCCTAGTAGTAGAAAATAATTACTTTTTTTTACCCTATAGACAAGATTTATATATACACCTACTCCTACCAAAAGACAAAAAGCCGAGTCCCAAAATTTTATCAGAAGAAAAGAAAAAGGTGAGACAATATAATGGAATTTAAAAGCATGCTAATTGAAATTCAAATCAATAATTTGATTTGTACATAATAATCCTAAATTTTACTGTTTTAAGTTGGCAAAACAACTTGAATAATAGAACAAATAGATCTGCGAAATAGTTTACCATGAATTTATAGGTTTTTAGATTAAAAATAAATACTAAGTAAATTCTTGAAAAGATTTTGTGCAAGACTTATTGGTTCTTGACAAATGAAATACCTGTCATAGTTGAAAGTACAGGAACACACCTCAAATAATTTATTTCAAATCTCCGAGATATCCGCTCGTCAGAGAATCTACTTCAAGGCAAACAAAAAGAATACATAAATAAGCTTAAGTTAAGACAAATTCAGAACGTTACTCCGAGAATTAGAAGAAACATTGAAAAATGGTAACCAAGATATTACTAAACTGATGAAAGATCTTGAGAATAAAATCATAGAAATTTCAGCATTGAAACAAGAAATAGAAACATTGAAAATAGATAATCAAGATGTTACTAAGCTGGTGAATGATCTAGAAAAGAAAAATGCAGAACTTTCAACAAAGAAGCAAGAATTAGAAGAGGCATTGAAAAATAGTAACCAAGATATTGCTAGACTGACGAAAGATCTAGAAACAACGAAGAAAACATATGATTTACAATGCTCACAGTTGGAAGTAGAAATCAAGGGTGCTAAAGGAGAACTAAAAGAGAAGGCACAAGAATATGAGCATCAGTTGGAATCATTAAGTAATAAGATTAGAGAGAATGAAGCCTCTTATGAGTCTGAATATCAAAAGTGGAACCTAAAAATTATCCAATTTCAATAAATTACAACTTTTCAGCTTAGTTCGATGAAGGTAAAATTACAAATGTGTTAATTTCAGTTATTTATTTATTTATTTACATCATTTCAAATCTTACAACTTAGAAAATTTTCAAAAATCCAGGTCTTGAAATTGTCATGGAAAACTGTTAAGCAGTATGTGCTAAATGAGCTGAAGCAATAAACACAAACATATCAAGACTTATGGGTTCAAAAATTGGGAAAAAATTAAATCCGAATGTTAAATTGGGGAAGAAAATTTTGGACAAAATTAATCGATCAACGTTGTTCAAACCAAAATTCAGAAGGCACAAAGATTGAATTGATGCAAGATTAATTTATCAACAACCACCAAAATTAAATTGGGACAAGGGAGAGGAACATACGATAGAGAGGGGAGTCACTTGCGATCGGCAACGCATAACAGGGCCAGTGGAGAAGGCTGCCGACGATGACACAGGGACGGATGGCTGGGGAGGATGCCGACGACGTCACGGACATGCACGACAGAAGGAGAAGACTCGGACGACCCCTTCCACTTTACCTTCGTGCACGGGAGCTACACGGAGGAGGTAGGAGACTGGTGACCGGGACAAACGATGAAGCGGACATGGCAGCTGGAGCTGACAAAGGAAGAGTCACGACGGCGGGGAAGGAGACCAGTGATTGACTTACCTTGCTTTGCTGGGGTTCTCATATCAAAGACTGAAAGTTTATGACGCATATTAATTTTGTTTGGATTTTTTAGTGAAACAAAACCCCCCCCCAAGGTTATTTGCTGCGGTGAGAGCCCAAAACCACCTCAAGTCATCTCAATTTGAACGGAGCTAAATTATGGAACAAGAACTGCATCAATTCAACCAAATTGTGGCGGTTTGGAAAAACGATCAGCAATTTTCGGCCGCTATGTTCTATTTCTCTTGTAATGATTCCTTCCTATATTTTTTAGGAATTTCTAGTCCTATGCATTCTACTTCTTTTTTTTCCTATTAGCCAACCTACTGTATCTTTGTTCTTGATCACTATAGTTATATCTTCTTCTTTTATGTATGCTTCTTTCAACAAATATTATAACTCCACTTGAATCTCTTTTAATGTAGCATTCCTTAATAAAATTTTATTTGCTATTTCTCCTATTAAACAACATAATCTGTTTTCTTTATCGGTCAAGTATTCGATCTTCCTGTTATATAAAAATTTAAATAAGATTTATGTACAACACAACACCATCATGTCCATTTTCTTTAATAATTATATATGTTGTAATTTATTCATTTCTTTGTTATTTGTATTTTTTTCTCTTTTTCTTCGTTGATATACTAAGCTCTTAATTATTTTTTTTTATCTGTTATCAACACTCGCTACTTTTTTCTCAAACACTCTCATATTGTTAGGGGTTAAGTACAATTTTGGCCAAAAATTTTATTTATCCCTGACCTTTTCTTGCATTTAAATTCATCTCTAAGGTTCAATTTGATTTTAAATTCATCCTTCAGATAGTTATACTCTCGCTTGCTGATCACCAATAAAAGCATCAAGCACTCCTTAGCGATTGTGAACACCGTTGAGCAGCAGATGGCTTACATACTCCACCCATTCAACCAACACAGAAACAATAATGGTTGAATTCCAAACAAAATTACATAACCAAGCCTTACAATCTTAAATTTCACAATTCTTTTACAAAGTGATTCACAATCTCAATTACAAATTCATGAAATTAGTAAAATTATCCAATCAAACAATAACGAGCACTCAATAACAGGATAAAAATTGAGATAAGTTACTAATGAAATCCATGAAACATGAAACAAATTCAATATAGAAATTGAGAGTGCCAAAATATCTTACCAGGGATGAGGGAGACGGTGGACAAAGGCGGGACAACAACCACGACAGAAATGGTGGGCAAAGACAAGGTGAAGAGACGAGTGGTAGAGATGTTGAAAGACAAATATGAGGGTTTCATTGCTGCACATCACACGTTACCACAAAGATGGTGTGCATGGTTGATTTCTGGTTCCTCAACGAGGGTTTTAGTGACAAAACCTACAAGCACTTGTGAAAACGACATCAACACAAACACTGATGAAAACGGCGGCAAAGTTTCGATGGACACCAACAAAACCGTTCCTCACGAGGCAAGAGATCCCCCATACCTTCATCGAACGACTCGAACAAGCCGGTATTCAGGTGGTCGACCTACGATGAAGTGATTGCTGGAAAAGTGTCTGATCGGAAGTGGAAGCAGAAAAAAAGGCGTATAAAGAGAGGATGATCAAGATGGTGTATAAAGAGAGGATGACGGAGCTGAAAATAAAATGACGACACACAAGAATAAAATCGTCTTTAAAAAGATTTTTCTTCAAAAAACGATTTTAAAACCTAGTTGATCCTTAGAAACAAATTCGAATAAAAAAAATTAGAGACGGATAAAATTTTTGACCTATATTTTAGAGGCTAAAATCGTACTTTATTCTATTTTTACATCTTCAAATTATTCATATAATAGCAAAAAATTATCTTGACAGTCATCATCAAATTTATCATCTTAATCAAAACATAGCCAAACGGAAAAGGAGCCACTCTAATTAGATTGGCAAGGTTCAAAGACTTGCCCTTGTTTTATATATATATCTCACTGCTGTTCATCGGTACTTTCACTTCCACTTTTAATCAACAAATACACAATCATAAATATCCATAAAATTTATCTCCAAAAATATCTCATGATTTTCTTAAGTTTTCGAATTTGTAAAATGAAAAACATATGAGCATTAAAATTATTCTATGCCTACTGCCTAGGCTATGGCCTATGGGGCTTGTGGGGAGAGAGCAGTTTATTTAAGCCAAAAAAGCCAAAATAACATATTATCGGATATACATACAAAATAAAGGGACCCAAAACCGGACAACGGCGGCTTCAGGAATCAATCTCTTTATACATTTCAGGATAGGGCTCTTTGGCAAATGGCGATTTGCTATAGCCTTAACGGATTATTATTATTCTTTGTTTAATTCCATCATCATCATCCACTCATTTCTTTAACCAGAAGAATTACACAATGAATGAACTTTTATTTAGATGGCAATGTGAAAATAAATAAAGAAATTTATTGAAAAAGTTTCAAATTTGATTTTTGAGTCCGAAGGAAGACGTTGGAATGTCTTTTCGAATTTTCGCTAATGACTCTTAGGTCTTTTTAGTACGATGAAAATTCAAATATAAATATTTTCATATAAAATGAATAATTAAAATATATTAAATAATTTAATATATTTAATTAAATTATTATTTAATTATTTTAACTATTCATTTTATAAATTTTTTTTAATTGTTTGTATAAGTCTTCATGAAAAATTAATTATTTGCGAATACCATCTACTCATCTCACATAAGATTAAATATTTTCGGTAGACAATATTAAAATATTAAGTTATATCACGTATATACCAAAATCAGTTACTAAAATCAGCAACTAATATAAAATATATATTAGAATATAAATATATATTAAAAATAAATTAAATTATACATGTATTTATACACAAATACGTTAGTGGTTGATTTTAGTGGCTAATTTTAGTGTATAAATAATATTTTTATAAAATATTATATTAAAAACTATTTTGAAGTCAATACTTAAAAAATAATTGTCTAATTTTATCTTGTGGTATTAAATATACATGAATAGATTTTAATATTAACACAAAATTAAATGATTCTTCTAATACCGTGTATATATAAAAAGCTTTTTTTCTTATCAACAAGTAATCATAATTACTATTTAATTATTCATTTAACATATAAAACTAAAAATATTTTAGGGAAGGTGTTGGCAAATCAAAATCCCGCTCAGCACGTGGGCTCATGGCCCATAAAAGCCCCCACATTGAAGCCCCACAGTGGGCCCAGTTCAATGCTCAACACAACACAAACCCAAAACACCACTAACCACTAACCAGTAACTACCACGACGCGAGATGGTACCGGCACTTGAAAGTAATGGCACAACCCGTAATTAACACCATAACCAAAGGGTAAATTCTCAGCATGCAACGGATAACGACGAATCTCATCCCCTCGGACAGTTATGTTCATTATTAAGCGCCTGTTATAAAGTCCCAAATTCAGTCGCTCACAAGTCACAACTCACAACACAGAAACATAGTCATACGTAGCTATATGCTAAACAGAATAAATAGGAACCTGTTTTTGTTTTTTCTTTTAATTTTTTCCACTAAAAATTCTATAGCATTAGGAACCTACCATTATTAGTTCCTTTTCCTGTTTCTTTTTCTTGGATTATATATATTTTTATTTTTAATTTTTTCAATGAGGTTTTTGTTGGACTTTGTTTATTGCTGCGGCACTTCGAATCTTAGATCCGAGGATTCTGGTTACTCTACGAAACCGTTGGTTCCGCCGCCGTCGCAGAATTTTCGCCGCAAAAAGCGAGGGGCGCCGGATTGGCGACCCTCGCTAGGATCGATTTCCGAGGACGGCGCGGCGGCTACGCGCGAGATGGGAGGGCCGGGGGCTGGAAGGGATGTTAGGAGGAGGAGTGGCGGTGGCGCCGCTGTGGCTCCGGCAGTGAGGGTTCAGCGGCGTTATTACAGTGACGATGGAGATTATGATTACAGGTAAGTGGAGAAAAAATATTATTAAATTAATTATTTACTATTATTCATCAATCACTATGACTAAAAGGGTAACTGAACAAAATTATTGAAGGTTTGAATTTAAGTTATTTCTTCTTTATACAAACATTTAAGAGTCTTACAAATGTATCTACAGTTCCACACGATTGAAAAGAAATGGAAAATTAACTACTTCTTAACAGTAATTCATAAAACTTGAATTTAAAAGAAAAAATAAAATGGGTATTTTTTCTTTAAAAAAAAAAAAGTTATGAAGTGAAAAAAAAAAGGGAAAAAACAATTATCATATATTACTGGGAAAAAAAAAGTCAGCACCAATCATCGTTTTTAGTATTTTATTTTATTTTATACGTTAAAGAAAAATTAGGAGCTGAAGGAATAGTTTACGTGAGTATTTGATCCACCTAGCTATTGGGTTATTGTTAGGCCACAGGGTAAAAGGATTAGATTAGTTTGCTTGTAAGTTTAGCATTGTGGAATTTGGGGCGGAAAATTGGAACATTAATTGGAACATTTTGTATGTTCACTTCTACCCTGTTTGAATTTGGTTTATGTTGGCAACTTGGCATATGGCTCATAATTCAATCTCGGTTCTAATGTTATTTTGTGTAATTCGCAGACGAAACACCATGCCCACGATTATGCCAGCATTCTCTCCAACGCCATTCATGTTCTGATGGACAATTCATAAACAATTGTATCTATTGTATTGAGAAGTATATATTGATATATATGGTCTAGGAGTAAATAGCTAGAAACTAAAAATGTTTAGAAAAATGATGTATTTATGAATGGTTATTGTATGATGTGAATGAAAATACGTTTTTATGTATAACACAAAATGTTGTATTCGTACATCTAAGGGCAAAATGGCCTGAATAAGCAGGGATTTTATGTCGAGACTTAAGGTTGAAGGTGGTCTAGGTTTTAAAGACATAAGAATTTAAAATCTAGCATTCCTAGCTAGTTAAACAATGCTGAAAAATATCAACACAATCTCA
Organism: Arachis duranensis; assembly: GCF_000817695.3. Classification (NCBI taxonomy): domain Eukaryota; kingdom Viridiplantae; phylum Streptophyta; class Magnoliopsida; order Fabales; family Fabaceae; genus Arachis; species Arachis duranensis. The sequence continues at coordinate 35,461,169 of NC_029779.3, read as the reverse complement.
GTCCTTATTAGCAGAATGCTAAAAAAAAAATATTATCGGTAAAGTAATGTTTTAAATGCAGAATCAGGGAATGCACCTTTTTAGGGTTGAAAGAATTTGCTGGAAGGTCGAAAAGTACTAGAAAAAGGTTTGTATTGAAATGTTGGTACTGGTGACTCCATCAACCTGTTCCGAGACCCGTGGCTTGGCCCGAATTAGGGGTGCACATGGGTCGGGTGAAGCCGGGTTTGATGTGACTCAGATTCGGTCCGAAATATACACCGGGTCTATTTATTAGACTCGAACCCGACCCTAGACCCGATGAAACGAATACACTTTCGGGTCACAATTATACCGGGTGAAAACCGGGCCGTTAATATTACATTACGTTGATACCTTCTTGTAAACTAGCATGTAAAAATATCCAAATTTCCAAGGCTCCAACCATTAGTTAACATGGTAAAATTCACTTAGAAAAATATAACAAGAACCAACCATTCTTCAAAATTAAAGCATAACTACAATCAATATTAAAGCATAACCACAATCAATCCTAATATTGTCTAATAATACCAAATATTTAAATCAATACAAATAACACAATCTTATGTATTAGTCTAAAATCTTATGCATTCTAAACATAAAACATTAACTTATAGGCTTATAATGACTAATAACACAAAATATTAAGGTTTACAATACTTAAATTCCACGTAAGAATAGTCATGATCCATCACTAATAACACAAAATATTAATTGTGTATGATGACCGGGCCATCGGGCCGACTTCGGGTGACCCGAGCTATGGCCCGGACCCGACCCGAAATAATGACCGGGTCTATTTTTGAGACCCGTACCCGACCCTAAACCCGATGAAATCACTCCAAATTAGTTCCTAAAGTATTCGGGACCGGACCGGGCCTTCGGGCCGGGCCGGGTCTGTGCACCCCTAGCCCGAATCAGCCTTTTTTTTCCTCCTAACCTCGGAATCAGAGATCTAATAAGGCCAGATAACACATAAAATCGGGAATTTATTCAGCAGCACTTTTCAACAGTAGTAGCATAGATGATTTTATCAATAAACATAACCAATTGAGAATATCAACTCTACTGGACAAAAATAAAGAGTAGGAAGTACAAAGTGAGTTCAGGCTACCAGATTGCTTACCTTTTCTTGCACCTTTCAATTGAGTTTTCTCGAATTCGATGAAGCATAAAGAGACCTGGAGAGACTTGTGGAAGCTTCCCCTGCAGCCAAAAATTAAAATCTTTCTTTGGAAGAGCCTCCATGAAAAGCTGCATGTGCTCCAAAAACCTCCACCGCCGCATCCAAACAATCTCCCCTATTTGCCGCCATTGTAATCAGCCCAGGAAACCATTAATCATTGTCTCTTTGAATGTGTGAAGACTAATGAGACATGGAAAAGAAGCACCGTACCTAGAAATGTTATATGCAATGGCTCGACCTCCTTCTGGCAAAGCTGGTCTCGTGCAACATCGCTCTTCAAGAGCAATCATCTTAACAAGCGAACCTTTATGGAGTGGGAAATTTGAAGCTGGAAAATGCGAAAAGCTCGCAACATGTTCATCTTCGAGCAGGAATCCATAACTGCGGAGCAGTCCCTGATGTCATGTGGAAAGCTATTGGCAATTCTTCCTTCAAATCCTTAATCGAATTCGAAGCTCTTTCCCCTTCTTCTAGTTCTATTAATTTCACCTCTCTCATACCACATTTAGTTTTTTATTGGTATACCTTTTGGGAGATCCCTTTTTTCTAGTAATATGTTGTGTTCACATCTAATGGGAAAAACAAAACAAAATCCACTAATAGATAGATCGTTTGTCAACCGATTCAATTGATCGACTAATTATTGCACAGAACGTCTATAAACTAAATTGGCCAACCTCTGGTTTGCGCTATTCGACCGATCCCAAGTGTTCGTTGGGGATTATTGACAAACAATTATCAATCGCCTGCTTGACCCCGTGAATAACCAACCTATTTCCTTTTTTGTGATAAATGATTAGCCAAAAAACACCCGCAAAAAAAAAAAAACAATTTGAAAATAGTAACAACAACCATCTCCCTCCTAATGAGATCTTCCCCCCTAGTCCTAAGAATCAAGACTTAGAGCTATCCTTCATTAAAGACGAAGGCACTCAAGATGTAATGCGTGTTGCTGCTGACTCACAGAGAGACGCCGATTGAAAAGTCGCCGGAGATAAGAGACCGCCATTGAAACCCCATTAAATCTTCTATGATTCTGGGCTATTGGAAGGGCTCTACAACACGAGGCTCCTCCACCAGAACGTCCTTCAGCATAGAAAGCTGTCTGAAGCGGAAAAGAAGCTACCAGGATAGATACGCTGCACGACCTGCTACCTAAAATGGCACATGAGCTCCATTAGGACCACTACCACCTCTGTTTGCCACGAAGGTAGTTTGGAGACCTCATTGCTGGAGCTATAACCGTGGATATTGAAGATGCCGACGCCGACTCTGATGAACAATATGCTCCTGCGCTTGAAACCCTTTCCTGGTTGATGATATGTGATACATGGGGAGGGGGTTGCTGCCCCAAGGGTTTAGCAAACTGGATTTGTCGAATTGGCTTGATAACCGACAGATGAGACTCATTAGCTATAGGGCCGTCATTCATCATATGAATCTACATGATATTGTCTGGGTATGCATATTGTAATTGGTTTGCCTACGTGAATAATTATGTCTAATTGCTAATTGCTCTACTTGATATAACTGCTTGATTGTGTTTGAACCTTCTTACTTGTGTTTGTGACTGAAAATTGGTTGGATTGTCATGGATTGACTGTTGATTGAAATGTTTGGGCCTATGGCCGTGATTGATTATGTCATGGGCCAAAGGCTGTGAACAGTTTGTGTTTTTAGTTTAGTAAAGTATGAAAAACTAAACTGGTTCAGCATAAACTTAATGAATCTATGCTTGGAACAGTTTGGTCATTCATACTGTCTAGAAAAAACTCTTTTAAAAAGGTTTGGATTTTTGGAGAATTAGTGGATTTCTCTTTTAAAAAGGATTTTGAATTTTGAATGTGGATCTATGGTTTTGAAAAGATACATAAGGCGGGTAACAATCACTGTACTTTAAAAACAGTTTTTATTTTCACGTATCCTATTATAATAATTCTGTGACCCTATAGTGAGAACCCTTTTGAGGACAATGTTCTCACTCCCCTACAGGTGTTTCTTTTTCAGGATATGGATGAAGAAGTCACGAAAAGTTTATTCTGTTTTCTGTTTATATGATGTATTGTAATAGTTACTTTTCTCTCGCCTTTATCCTTACAAGTTCTTATAAGAGGGATAGGAACTCAATTATGTAATGCCTGTAAAAATATTTGAGTATATATATTTACATGTATTCTCTATGAGTATTGCAATTTGCAATGTAAGTATGGATGTAAGTTTTTGAAAAATACGGTTTAAAATTTTAAACATGCTCATATTTTAGTATTAAATATTATAAGAGTGGTCGTGATACCCGAGCTATCAGAGTGGCGCAGCCGGAAGCGTATCATTTTGATAGTTAGGGTGTTACATTATGGTATCAGAGCAGTCTTTCTTGTAGAGCTTGAGGAATTGACAGACTATGCTTCAATTGCATACTCTGGACATCTGTCATGTAGTAGGTCTTGTTCCGATAATGAGAATTAGAGCTTTATGCACATGACAGTCTATTGATAATGCCATTAGTTTTGCATTGCATAATTCCTGGTATTGAGTTTGGCCGGCTTAATAGCTAGTGGATTATGTATATGAAAACATTCATCGGTTATCATAGACGATATACGAGTTATAGATAACGCGAATCATGGATTTTGGAAATGTTAGAGACTATTTCTCAAGGTTACTCGATTATGTGTCTTGAATTCTATTGGAATCATGTGACTTGTTCTTTCCTAGTCTATCTTGAAGTTCTTGTTGCCTTTTCTTTTGAATAGTAGTTTGATTTTTTCAAACTTATTCCTCTGTTCATATACATTCTTGTTTGATCCTAACTGCATATGTCTGCTTAAAATCCTTAGTGTATTTTCCTTCTCTGTTTAGGCACTTCCTCTTGAGTCATGTATTCTTTGATATATATTTGAACCTATTTTGATGTAGTATACCTTTTTAAATTCTTATTCCGAGTCCTTTGTAAGCAAATTGTGATTTAGTTTTCCTCTTATTTAACGATAATTATAACCATTCTTCAAATCTTAACAAAATCGCTTTTGATTTGATATACACTTCTCTATATAAACTTTGAAAGTTCCATAAATAGTTTAAAACTAATTGTTTTCAATACCTCACCTGTTCCTTTTCTGATTTATGAAAATATATTTACTTTAAATACAACTTGATTTCCTAACAACTTTATTACAGTTTTTACGAATATCTTTATTTGATTATGTATTTAGGAATTCTTCAAAAGAAAGATTTTTGCCTCTTTTCCATTGATTTTCATTTGACAAACTTCACTTAATTTATTTTTAATTTGAATTTGGTTTAGTATAACACATTGTCTATGCAATTATTGTTTTTTTTTAAAGTATTGGGCTCATATCCTTCCTTTTAAGAACTGGCCAATTCCTATTTAAGCGTTTCACTTCTTTGAATAATATACTTGGTTCTGTTTTTAATTATTCTTTTACTGTTATAAACATCACCATTAGTCTTAGATTTTCTTTTCTTGTGAATCTCATACTCGTTCGAGTCATCCCGAATTTATTTCAGTCTACTGTACCGTTTGTCCTCTTATTTGTCTTTGTTTAGTCAAAGGTTATTTTTCGAAAATTCACTATTGATCGAGTTGTCTTTTCTTACGAGTTTTGTATTTTTTTGGATCGATTGAAAGCTTGTTTGATGTCTCATGCCTCATAAATCTTGTTTGAACTCCCTTGATTTAAGATCCTTTTTCATATAACTTGATTTCTTTTTCAGTACATCTTAATATTCTTGAATGTCCCTAGGTGATGGCGATTTCAAGTATATTCTTGATGTTTTGATGTGAATTTTTAAAACAAGTTTTGGATTTCCTTCTTAAGATATTTTAAATCAAATTTTGTCGCTTAATTGCATCCATAGCTATTCTTTAAACTTGACAAAATTGTTTTAAAGTTGGCATGCACTATTTTAAATGAAGTTTTGAAAAGCTTCCTTAATTAGTGGGAACCTATCTGTTTATAATGCACTACTTATTTTCTTTACTGACCTATAAGCAAATTTTACTTCGAAATTTCTTTTCTAAATGGAGTTTGAATATGAATTTTGAAAGTTTGTGTAGTTTAAAACTTTATTCCAGACTTTCCTTTTCCAACAAAATTTGACTCCTTCCAACTTTGCCGCGATTCCATTGCACAATCTTATCTAATTGAGCACCTACATGTCTTTCAAGAATGGTGAGACATTATTTTAGCCTTAACACAATTGATTTTCATTTTTTTTCAAACCTCACCTATTCTGTCTTTTACTTGAAAACCGTTTGGATGAAATGCAATTAAATTTTCTTTTGACTTCCTTTGGTAAAATGCGAGTTACATATCTTTTCTTTTAGAACATGAGGTGGTCTTCCTTAAATTTTTCATTCTTTATATTCAAGTGTTTTAGAAGGTGTTCTTAATAATAAATTTTTAAATTTTTAATCCTTCCATGATTTTATACTTCTTTAACTCAACTTGATTTTGTTTCAAACTACCACACTGATATTCCTTTTGTTGTTCTATTGCTCTTCTCTGATTCGGAGGTCGTTCCTGAGGTTGCCAAATTAATTTTTCTTTTCGACACTCTTTATTTCTTGTACATCCTTTATTACTTGTGATCCCAACAATTCTTTCAAATTCTTGTGGATATTGTCTTTGACGCTTGTCCTTTTTCTAAGGTTTAGTACCCTTCTAATTAAACTCGAGATTTGTTTTAATATCACGTGCGACCTTTAGATATAATAAGTGATATGCTAGTTTTTTATATTTTTATTAAATGTACAAATTAGTTATTTAATTTTTTATTAATTTAATAATTTATTTTTATACAATATTAAATATTAAATAAATTACTATCTCAAAATAATTAATTATATTCATATAGATTTACCATTAAAAAATAAGACTATAAAAGATTAATAGATAATCTATTATTCATTATAATTTTTTTAATTCAATTAGAACGTACTCAGTATTAAACAAAAGAATTCAATAAATACACTTATTTAATCTTAAATTGTAAAACTAAATTGATCATATTTTTATTAGTTCTTTTTTTACTGCTTCTAGCACTGTTTGCTGTATTTTGATATTTTAGTTGAACTTAAAAGACCTCATCTTATCTTTATACTTATATTAAAAAATGATGTTATTTTTATATTAAAATTAATTAATAAAATTTTATTTAAAAATTGATCATATTAAAAGTTTTATTTTAACTTTTTCAAAAAGATGTTTGTATAAGCGGATTAAAAAATAAAAGACCTCACAACAACACTTGATAGCAATAAAGAGAGGAGTTGACATGTTAGAAAACTAATGGTAGAAGAATGAGGAGAAAAAGAAAATCAGTGCATGAAATTGATGGTAGAAGAGGGAGGAGAAAAATAATCAGTGCATGGAATTGATAGTAGAAGAGGGAGAAAAAAAATCAACGCATAAAAAGAGGAGTTGGAAAGATTCGAATGTTAAACTTAAAACTGAAAATCCGGTATTTTGAAATGAAAATGTTTTCAAAGATGATAACTGAAAATTTTGAAAAAAAAAAGTGGTTTCAACTTTGTTTTATTTTTTTAAAAAAAATATTTTCATTAAAAACATTTCAAAATATTAAATCAATTATATTTTCATGCCTTGTTTTTATTTTCATTAAATGCTCAAACCAATCAACACCTTAATGTCCCATCTTATTTCACAACCAAAAAAAAAAGATTGAAAACATTTTAAATATATTATAGTTCTAACAAGTATTTCAATTTTGTTAGTCATTAATCTCAATCATAAAATTAATTTTAAACATTAATTTCAATTGTAAATTATATACATGATTGAGATCAATATCTAAAAGTATTGAACACCAAAAACTATGATATATTTGAAACGTTTCCTAAAAGATTATCTAGCCATACTAGCTCTTTCGAGCATTTTGGGCTTAAGGATGATCCTAAAAAATATTAAACAAATTTGTATTATTGACAAGAATCTTCCAACCCGGGGATGTAGCTCAAATGGTAGAGCGCTCGCTTTGCATGCGAGAGGCACGGGGTTCGATCCCCCGCATCTCCACAAAGTTTAATTATTATTTATGCATGACCGACCATAATCTCTGATACTTTATACTTCATTTTGGCTGATGTTTCTTTTCTATCATATAATATAAACAATACAAAGGCATGTACATTACAGACATAAAAAGTGACAAAAAAAAGTTACTTGCACTGTCTTTTTATTACATGAATACCGGGTAATTGGCTGCTCATCATGGCACCAATTAGGTTGTAAGCAATAATATTTGTTCCATGACTTAAACAACATTTTTACAATCACACACTTGCTGCCACCAATCCAGCAAATGTATCATATAATGGCTGGTTATGAGTCTCCGGCAAAAGAAATGCAAATGCTCCACCCACTATCCCGCTTACCGCAAACACTGCAAACGGCAACCACCCTCCCAAAACCACCACAATCGGCGCCAATATCGCCCCCATTTCCGCCGCTTGATTAGTACACCCTAGCGCCGCGTTTCTCACTACCGTCGGAAACAACTCTGCCGTGTATATAAACAACAAATTATAAGTCCCAGCCATTCCAAATACACCCAAAATACCACACACCATTCTCACAATCTTCCAAATCCCAACATTCTTCGTCAAACTACCCAACAAGCAAAAGAATCCACTAAACCACATTGTTCCTATCGTTAACGGCTTCCTTCCGTACCTTTCTAATAACACCGCCGTTATTCCAAACGCCGGCATCTCGGCGATCGCATTCAACGCTACGTTCATGTAAAGGTTGGTTTTCAAATTAACCACATTTAAGCTTATACCATAGTAAACCAAAGACCCTACAAAGTTGAGAACTATTGCAACGAGTAACCTTGTTCTTGTCATTGGGAATCGAATCACGTCCACGATGGATCCAATTTGTGCAACTTTGTCCTCCATCAGAAATTCTTCTTCTTCTTCTTCATCATTAGTTGATGATTCTTCCTCAAGTGCGAGGAAAACCCCACTGGGGAGATGCCTCCCATTCGAGGAAGCAATCAATGCCATTATCTGTGTGGCCTCGGTTATTCTTCCTCGAACGAGGTACCATCTCGGGGACTCGGACAGGAAAGGAATGACAATGAAGACATACAAGAGAGAGGGGATGGAGGCGGCGATGTAGAGGTGGCGCCACATCTGGAAAATGTAGGCAACAAGTGAGACGAGTGCGATTCCAGATGAGAAGAAGTAGAAGGTTGACATGCCGGCAGAGCCACGCTTGGTGGGACCGATTGGCTCGGTGGCAAGAACGAAGGCGCAGAGACCCACGCCACCGGAGCTGAAACCGGTGAGGAAGCGAAGGATGGTGTAGATCCAATAGTTAGGAGAAAATGCTGTTATGCAACCAAAGATGCCGTTTAGAGCACATGCCACTGTGAGTGAACCTTTTCTTCCTAGAAATGAATCCGAAAGGTGACCAAATATTCCAGCTCCTGAAAATTATTACTCTATCGATGTATCATGTTTACATACATTTACTTTACCATACATGTTATGATAAACGAATAATCTCTCATCAATAATCACTACCAAAAAGAAATGTATATCTTCTCATGCACCACACACACTACATGGATTTATTTTTTCTCCTGTGAGACTTGAACCTGGATGTGATAATTGGGAGACATATAATATGCCACTAAACAAGGCTGGTTCTATGGTGGTGAAAGTATATTTGGATTTTGGTGGTCTAAATAGAATCTTTCATCTTAACCATTAAAAAATAGTGATGAATGGTTTAGATTAAATAATTATTATATATTAAAAATTATAATAATATAAATTAATTATTCAACATTTGTAAAATTTTTATTTTACTTTTTTATTCTTTTTTTCTCAACTTATTCCCTCTTTGTCCTATCATCCACTTTACTATCTTTCTCTTTTCATAGAAAATGATATTTGATTATTATTTTTCTCCAATTAATGTGATCTTTGAAGTAAAAATAAAAGCTCCTATAAAAAACAACACGCATCACCTGCTACCTATCATGAGTATGAAGCATTCATAGCATTTTTGACCAAGTGAACTCGTCGTTTATTGAAGTTTAGTCTAAAACACAACATATTGGATCTGTGAAGTGCAACTGGCGGCAAGACATTGAAGTTGTATATTAGTTACCATTTAACAAGGCATACAACCCAGTCATCAAAGATTAGTTCAGTTTGGTGTTAAAAATGGTATAAAGATTAATTATTACTTTTTACCACTATTTTATCCCAAACCAGTTTATGAAATCTATGATTGTGGAGCCTTAGATCGGAGCCAAGGAACCTTGTCCTAACAACATGAAAAGGAAAAAACAATAATTATTAATAATATTGTTAATAATGTTGGTTGTAACTTATAAGTATTGTGGTGATTGCTATTGTTAGAAAGAAAGATAAAGATACAGCAAGTGGCTTGATGGTGGTTATTATTATGAAGAAAAACAAGAGTAAGAAGATGATGGTACTTAAGTAATTTACCATGTTATTTTTTAATTTTTTTATTTAGACCACTAAAATCCTTAATATACCTTTCGCCACCTAAGACAAAGCCCACTATAAAACAAAACCTCCAACCACAGTTACTATTAAAATTTCTGATATCCAAATAGAAGAATTAGTGACAAAACCAATAAACACAAAATATCTAAATATGCTTAGGGCCTATTTTCTCATGTTTTTGTCCATACAGTTTCACTTTTTAGCTTATACCATCGCTATCACCAATTCACCATAATCATCTCCTTCATCGTTACCTTTATTTTGAATTTTAAAAATATTATTTATACATTAAAATTAATTATATATATTTTATAAGCTTGGGGCCTCGCCTTCCATGCCAATCTCGTGGTTCACTCCTATTCTTGCGTTAGTCAAAATTTCCTTTTTGAAGATATATAGATTCATCAGAACATGTTACATGTGGCGTCAATGCAATCTACATATAGTGATTAAATAAATAACCTTATCAAACCAAACACCACCTACTCATTATCCTTTATAAGCTCATTAATAAATTATTTCATTAATTAATTTAGTTTAAACATGTACGACTAATTTATATCCCTTTATTTGACCTTTCTATATATTCCTTCAACACACATAATTCTCTCTCTCCTTTTCATCTATGTCTCCTCCTCCTCCTCCTCTTCTTCTTCACTTTACCTTTTTCTCTTCATCAGATTTCTTGATTGATTAGTCTTCTTCTTCTTGTTGGTGCATAACGGTCTAGCATAGCTTCTTCTATGGCGGTTTTACCTGGAAGTTCCTCCAGCTTAGAATTGACCATATCTGTGCCAGGCTTTGCCTCTTCACCACCTCTACTTCCATCATCATCTGGTAAACAAGCATCACCATATTCATTTCTTGCTTCTTTAATCTTTATATATCTTCTTCCTTCCTTTCTAGTGATCTTCATTCTTGATCGATACCTATATCATGCTAACTTCCTTTATTTATATGTATATACTATCATTTACATAATTAGAATTTGTTTCCCGTTCAAAATAAAATTAACTATTGGCCCCTTTCATAAATAAATAGAGTATTTAAATTTCTTGGCTTTCTTTATGAGTTTTGTTTTCCAATTTAAAAGTTAAAATCATAGTATGTACACCCCATCCAGGTGGCCAAGTTCTACTTTAATTTTTTTTTTTCACTTTTATGTATATAATAATATGGTTGGATCATATGATAACACCATATTTTACACTCTTTTTCGTGATTAATATCTTGGATCATGGTTATGATGATAAGATAATATAACAATTTTTACTTTTCATCAGTCGGTAAAATTAATTAAATTGGGAAGCACATATACATAACAATAAATAAAAAATCAGTCAAAACAGTTTAAAATTGTATTATTTAATATTTATTATTTATCGTTATAATAAGTATACAATTTTAATATAATAAATATGTAATTACGAATATTATGTATATAAAATTATAAATATTATATTATCATAAAATTTTCACGCTTTAGAAAAAGCTTAAAAGAATAATAAGAGAGAGAACAAACCTATCATGCAGCCAGCAAAGAAAATGGACTGGACAAGACCAACCTTGAACTTATCGCCGCAAATCAGTCCCCACTCCGACACGGTGGAGCCGCTGCGTCCTCCAACCCATTCCCACTCCCCCGGACTCAGTTCGCACACACTTCCACCGCCCTCGCAATCTCTGCCAACACACCGCCACTCCGGAATGCGGTCGGCGAACGGCATCACCATTATGTGGAAGGCGTAGAAGGTCCAAGCAAGGTTTGTGAGAACGAAGTGCTTCAGCTGCCACTTCCCGAACTCGCCACAGTGCTTCTGAAGCATCTCGTCGATGCTCAGCTTTTCCACCACCGCCTCACTATTCTTCTCCGCCGACATTTTTGCAGTAGCTTGTAATTGCTTCTCTCTATATGTGCCTTTCCTCTTCTGTTTATTTCTTGCGTCTTATATATATATATATATATATAGATCAAACTTTATTTTTCATAGTCATAATAAGTCTATTTTATATTAATCAATTAAAAAATATAAAGAATGAATGTCAGTTCATTTATTCAATGTATATAAATAACGGTGATAATAATTAAATATGTGTCACCTTTAAATTAAAAAAGAAAAATATTAGGACACTAATATATTTTATTAACATTAGTTAATATTTAAAGTCAACACTCTATTATTTTTAATTATTAAAATTTATAATTTATAATTTAAAATTTAAAATTTAATTTGTGTTTGAATTAAAGTTTATAAACAAAAATTTGTATAAAATTAATTTTACAAAATTGATTTTAGTCAAAAGT
>NC_029779.3:35425850-35449093 GCF_000817695.3 Arachis duranensis | reverse complement strand
AGTGAGTTAGTATTAATGTGATTTATATTTGATAATTTTTATATTAAAATAGATTATAATAAACTAAATATTGTTTGAATTATATTATTTTAAATTATTTTTAAATAAAAAATTACTAAAAAAATATAAATTTAAATAATTATTTTAAATATTTAAATAAATTTTAATATTTTTTAAATATTTTTAGTACTCTTTAGTATTCTAATAAAATTAATAAAATCGTAATACAAAGTAAAAAATATAAAAAAAAATTAACTCGCATAGAATAAATGAACTAACAACAACTCGCATCAAATAAATGGGGCAGGGGTGAATTTTCGCCCTACCTGACCCGGTCCCTCCCTACAATAATTCGCATTGAACCTTTACCGTTTCTATCTGCGAATAGTAAAAAACTAGATCCTAACCCATTTTTGTTGTCGTGGCTCGCCAGTAAGAAATTTTTTTAACTTGCAAAAAAAAAAAGAATTCTTTTTTTTCCTCAGTTTTTTCGATTTAATTCTCTGTAAATGTAAAAAAAGAGTGTTTATGTAGAAAAATTTTTTTTTTGCGAATATATTCTTTTTTTCAGACTTTTTTTTTATTCTTTAGTCAATTGAATTGGTTGAATTGTTGTTCATATTATATTAATATTATAGTGAATCGAAATTGATAAGGAGTTCGTCAATGATGCTCGAAGATGGACTTGTTTTGAGTGCCTATTTATTTTCTATCGGTATCTATGGATTGATCACGAGTCGAAATATGGTTAGAGCCCTTATGTGTCTTGAACTTATACTGAATGCAGTTAATATAAATTTCGTAACCTTTTCTGATTTTTTTGATAGTCGCCAATTAAAGGGAAATATTTTTTCTATTTTTGTTATTGCCATTGCAGCCGCTGAAGCTGCTATCGGACCGGCTATTGTTTCTTCAATTTATCGTAACAGAAAATCAACTCGTATCAATCAATCGAACTTGTTGAATAACTAGTATTTATATTATTTATATTGAATAAAACTAGTATTTATATTGAATAAATAGTATTAATAGTGATTTATCATATAAATATTAATTTTGAATAGTGTAATTCAACAAACTTGCACGTTTGCAAAAACGTAAGAAATCAAAGTACTGAAAAAGTTTTGATTACGCACGGATGATTTTAAAAAAATCTTTAATTTTTTATATTTAGGGTTAAGTATGATTTTGATTTTTAAAGTATAGGTCTAAAAATTTTTTGGTCCCTAACCTTTTTTTACATACAAAATGGTCTTTAAAATAGTTTTTAAGGTTTAACTTGATTTTAAATTTTTTGTGGCGAAAGCGGTGGCAAAGGTGGATCGTGGACAACTTCTTCTTCTTTCCTTTTTTCTTCTTCTTCTTCCCTTCTCCTTACACAGGAGTAGAAACACTTTCCTTCTCTAATTTTTCTTTGTTTTTTTATTTTATATTTTTTTTGTTATGGATAATTTGGTCCAAACTTTTAAGATTTAAATAAAAATGACGGTTTTAAAACTTGGTTTTAAATCTTAGGGACGATTTTGTGTACAAAAAAAAAGATTAGAGACGAAAGAAATTTTCGACTTATATGTTAGAGATCAAAATCATACTTAACCCTTATATTTATGTATAAGATATGAATTTTGCTAATCTAATAAAGTGAACATCCATATATACCTAGGTGACTTCTATGGTGCCTTTGTTATGGTGTCTAAATTATTTAACTTACTTTTTAAAGTAAAAAATAAAATGTTTAAAGTAAAAAGTAAATTATATAAAATTTATTAAATATTATTTGTTTACTCTTTTTAGTAACTTAGGTACAATATAATAGGCACCATAGCATTTACCATATACATATGTTCGGTTGGTCGGTTACCGGACGGTTCGGGTGGAGATTTGAGGTGGCGGGAACGCTTCGTCCGGAGAGATTGTGCTGGGATCGGATCTGCCGGTTAGTCGAGCTCTCGTTGTGAAAGGAGGGGGTGTCACCTGCAAAGACACCCCGACGCTCTAGTCAGTTAGTGTGCAGGCGAGAAATAGATTAGGTGGAATGTGTGACGTACTTTGGGGGAGGAGTAGGACCCTCCCTTTATATACTATGTTAGATGTGGGTCCCACGAGGGCAGAACCCACTTCCTCGAAGTTTTCCTGTACAGTTGTGGCGGCCAGCAGTCCCAGACGCGTGTTCGGGCCAGATATGAGTGCGTCATCCGACCGTTCAGGTCGGGTGGTTAGTGTGTCGGGTCGGCCCAAGTTCCCTTTGGGCCAGGCCGTAACAGTTCCCCCAACCCATCAGCAGTAGTCGCGTGGGCTGTTGGTGGCGTGTTATCTCTGATCTCATGCGTTGTCGCCAAGTCGGCCGTCCGTGGGGGGACGTGCCTCTTGCGCGCGTGCCTATTTGTTGCTGGGGCGATCATTCATTACCTCGTTCTTCGTGTCGAGCATTAAATGCTCATAATGGGTTTAAAACCCTTCGTGCAAAGACTAATATGCCCCTCGCCTTTCGCGCTCCTTTTGGTGGTAGTTTTAAAACACTTTTGTGATGCCTTTGGTATTCATCTGGCGTTTATCTTTTCGTTTCCAATTCAGCTATCCCTATCTTCTTCTCCTTCAGCGATTCCAGGGCATTGTTCTTGTCTTCCTTTCGGATTTTTGCAGTTAATACAGGTAATTATGCATCCTTTTTACCTTCTTTCGTTGTTCTTTTGCTTCTGCCGTTGCTTCCTTTGCATGTTGTTTGTTTTAACTTTGCATGGTGGTTGATCCTTGATCTTAAGTAGGCGCGTTAGGGGGAGGTGGCCATTTTAGGATGGGTTTGTTTGGGTTTCACCTTTTGGCCGTGTTTAGTTTTAGTTGCAGAATAGGTTGGGTGTAGTTTCTGCGTTCACTCCGAGCAACCGACCTTTTAGACTAACTGGGTGGTGCCCCCATGTAGGTATGGCTCGCATCGCCTCCCGGGCTTCCCCTTCTCCCGCAGCATACGACCCCTACGCCTGGGTTGTTTCCGATCTAAGGGACTCCCCCAATCAAATGGGCGAGGAGGAGCTCACCGAGTTCCGTCAGAACGAGTACTTATGCGGCGGAACCGACGAGGAGTCTAACTACGACGTCTTCGTCCCGGCTCCCCACGAGCGTTTATACGAGATCAACTTCAGCGCTCCCCGAGTTGCCGATTGGATTTGGTTCTATAAATCCATGTTTACTCAAGTAGGGGTTCGTATTCCTTTCTCCGCCTTCCAAATGGCGCTTCTGGGCCGGGTTTCCGTGGCACCGTCGCAGCTGCATCCGAACAGTTGGGTTTCAATCCGCTGCTTTGAGATGGTTTGTGAATATCTCGAGCTGCCGGTGTCTGTGGATGTTTTTCTTTTCTTTTTCAACCTTACAAACCCTTCGAAGTAAGGGAAACATAAGAAGGGGTTCATGTCCTTCTGGTCTGCCCAAGGTCGGAGGATTTTTGGCTTGTTTGAGGACTCCTACCACGGGTTCAAAGATAAGTACTTCAAGGTGCGCCCCGTCATAGGTCGTCAGCCTTTCTGGCTGTCGTTAGAGGGGGCACGCCTCATCCCGCCATATTGGAGCTTCGAGGCGGGGTCCAATGCCTTTATTAAAGTATCCTACAAGGGTATGTCCGCCGTGGATAGGAAGATTGCCGATGTGTTATTGGCAGTCTTCGGGAGGAATCATGTGAATCCTCACCTCCTCATGGGTGATCGGGAAGTCGGTCGGAACTATATTTATGAGAAGTTTTAACTTGCTTTGCTTTTAGTTTCTTGCTTTTTTCAATATTCCATTGCGACTAAACAATTTTCCTTTCCTATTTCAGTGGGGATGTCTCCCGAGGTGATGGGTCTCCCAGACTTGTTCCAGACCTTTTTGTGTGGAAGTGACGATGAGACGGCCAATGAGAAGTCGACTGCTCCCCCGGAGGACAAGAGCAAGGCCACTTCCGAGCAGGGGGCTGTGGCAGATGAGGTCGGGACCAAAGAGGTGTGCGTTTCCCCTTTCCGCGAAGTGGTCGGCACTGGGGGCTCAACGTCCAACCCAGTGGCCAACGATGATGTGGAAGAGGTGCCTAGCCTCAAAAGGAGGAAAACGTCCAGCAGTCCTAAGGGGGTTCTTACTGTGATGGAGAAAAATTTTGACGCCGGGACTTTCATAGACGCTCAGTTGATTCCCGGCACTGAAGAGCATTTCCACAAGTCATCTCTTGCCAGGCAAGCGAGGTGGATGTATCGTACCCTCCTGCGCGGCGTAGTGATAGCTCGGAAGGCCGAGTTTGAGCTGTCTGGGATGGAATCTCTCTGCAAGAGGTTGGAATCTGCCGGGAAGGCCAACAATACTTTTAAACGTGAAGTTGAAACTCTTCGGGAGCAACTTACCCAAGCTAATGAGAAGCTCCAGGCTGCCGAAAATAAGGCTCTGCTGCTGAGAAAAAACTGGAGGAGTCTGATGCCACCGTTTCATGACTTGTCGAGCGGGAAATGGCTTTGGAGGGTCAAGTCGGCGTGGCTCAAGGGCGGGTGACTGCACTAGAGAAAGAACGCGACGAGGCTGTTTTGGCAAAGGAGGCTGTCGAGACTGAGCTCGCGGAGTGGAAAACAAAGTACAAGGAGGTCGTTAAGCAGGGAAAAGGCGCAATACTGGCGACGGAGGAAGCCCTTAAGGCTCAGGTCAAAATCGTTGCCCCTGACTTCGACACGTCGGCAATTGGTGTCTTCAAGATGATCAAAGACGGCAAGATTGTTGACATGCCTAGGAAATGATTTCTTATGTTTTGTGTAACTTCGTGAAACTTTTCGTAAGCTGTTTTGTTTAACTTTCGTGAACAATTTTTTGGGTCGTTTGCCCGTCTTATTGTAGTTAACACTTTCTTGTTCGTCTGGTTGTGTCGCCATTTATATTCACCGTTGTTATTCGCACTAGTTTTACCGTATTGATGGTATTCTAGCTGAGCCAGGTCGTGGCTCTTTAGTGTAGCCGTTTGTTGTTGTGGTAGTTGACAGGCTCCCAGGGTGATCAGTCCTGGGGCCGCGTATTATCGTCGCATTGTGCAGAGTTCATTTGCGCAATGGGTTGTCCAAAAAAAAAAAGGTAAACAAACAAAACTTTTGACAAGTATATTTTAGTCGGTAATTGCACAAAAGGTCTATAAGCCATAGCGAAAAGTACAATTTCATGGATTGACTACTTAGCTCGTTTGGTCGGTAAATCGTCACGCGTGCTAGGAGTAGAACCTTCTCAAGTTGCTCGCGTTCCACGTTCTTGGGATCTCTTTGCCATTGAGCCTTTCCAACTTGAAAGCGCCTTTGCCAATCACCTCTTTAACTCTGTAGGGACCTTCCCAGTTTGCCGTCAATTTGCCCTCTCCCGGGGTCGGTAAGCCGATGTCGTTGCGCCTTAAGACGAGGTCGTTTGGTCCAAACTCTCTTCTGAGTACTTTGGTGTTATAGCGCAGGGCCATTCTTTGCTTCAGCGCTGTTTCCGTCAGGTGGGCCATCTCTCTGACTTCGTCTATTAGGTCCTTCTCCACAGCTTCCCCCACTCCCTTCAAAAGTAGTCGTGGGCTCGGTTCCCCGATTTCCACAGGTATTACCGCGTCTAGCCCATATGTTAGTCGAGAGGGGGTTTTTTTGGTAGATGACTGTTCGGTTGTACGGTAGGACCAGAGGACCGAGGCGAGCTCGTCGGCCCAAGCACCTTTTTTATCATCCAGTCGCTTCTTAAGTCCTAACAGGATGATCTTGTTTGCGGACTCAACCTGTCCGTTTGTTTGGGGGTGTTCTACTGAGGAGAACTTCTGTCTTATACCCAGGCCGGTAAGGAACTCCGTGAACTTCTTGTCGGTAAATTGTGTTCGTTGTCCGAGATAACGATCTCCGGGATGCAGAACCGTGTTATCACTTGCCTCCACATGAACTTCCTGCAATTGGATGAGGATATGCTGGCCAGCAGCTCGGCCTCTATCCATTTGGTGTA
Organism: Arachis duranensis; assembly: GCF_000817695.3. Classification (NCBI taxonomy): domain Eukaryota; kingdom Viridiplantae; phylum Streptophyta; class Magnoliopsida; order Fabales; family Fabaceae; genus Arachis; species Arachis duranensis. The sequence goes on along the minus strand of NC_029779.3, from coordinate 35,443,132 downwards.
GTAGTCAATGGCGACTATGAGGTACTTGACTTGTCCAGGACCAACCGGGAAGGGCCCCAAGAGGTCGACTCCCCATTGTGAGAATGACCGGGAAGACATTAACAAGCTTAGCTCGGAGGCCGGTGCTTTGTGAAAATTGGCGTTCTCTTGACACTTGACGCACTTTCTAACGAATTCTTTAGAGTCTGCCATCATTAATGGCTAATAGTATCCAGCTCGGATTAATTTTCTTGCTAGGGCTTTGCCCCCTATGTGATGGCCACAACACCCTTCATGGACTTCCCTAAGGACGTAGTCCGTTTGGTCGGGGTGTAGGCATTTCAATAGGGCTGGTTGAGTCCTTTTCTGAACAGCTGACCCTGGATGATCGCGTACTTGGCTGCTTCCCTTCTCAGTTTCTTAGCATCTTTTTCGTTGTCGGGGAGTTTGCCGTTTTCTAAGAAGCCGGTGATGGGGGGTCTAACCATGTGGGGCTTAGCCTTGACAGGTGCAGAGTGACCGCCGGCTCCCTCATCATACCTTGGATGAGAGATCGCTTACCTTCTCCCGGTTTTGTGCTAGCCAGTTTTGATAGGAGATCTGCCCGTATGTTCCTTTCTCTTGGAACGGGGTGGATCGTGACCTCCTCAAACTTCTGGCTCAAATCCTTGACTTTCTCCAAGTACTTTTGTAATAGCGAGTCTCTGGCTTGGTAGCTCCCGTTTACTTGGGAGGTGACGACTTGTGAATCGCTGCATATTTCCAACTTTGTCGCACCAACTTTCGTTGCTAGGGCTAAGCCCCTATGAGGGCTTCGTATTCTGCTTGGTTGTTCGAGACGGGAAATTTGAACTTGATCGACTGCTCGTATACGACCCCGGCTGGGCTTTCCAGGATGATCCCGGCACCCCCGAACGTCTGATTGGAGGCTCCGTCCACGTGGAGCTTCCACCATGTGCCCGTCTCTTCGGTTGGATCTCCCGTCACTTCTACCAGAAAGTCAACCATCGCTTGCGCCTTGATTGCTTGCCAGGGTTCGTACCGTATGTCATATTGGGAAAGTTCGATGGACCAAGTCATCATCCTTCCCGCCAAATCGGGTTTTTGGAGTACTTGTCGGATTTCTTGGTCCGTCCTTACGACAATCTGGTGACCATGGAAGTATTGTTTTAACCTCCGCGAAGAGGTTAAGAGTGCCAGAGCTAGCTTTTCTAGTTTGATGTACCTTAGTTCTGCCCCTTGTAGGACTCTGCTCACGAAATAGACTGGCTGTTGAGCCCTTCCTTCTTCTCGTACCAAAATCGCGGCCAGGGCTTCTCCTGTTATGGCGAGGTATAGGTATAACGGCTCCCCGACCTTTAGCTTCCCGAGCACAGGGGGTGTCGCCAGGATTTCCTTGAAGTGTCTAAAAGCTTCCTCACATGCGGGCGTCCATTCAAATGCTATCCCTTTCCTCATGAGGTTAAAGAAGGGTAGGGCTTTTGTTGCCGAAGCTCTGAGAAAACGGGATAACGAGGTGAGTTGTCCTGCCAATCTCTAGACGTCCTTGATACAACCCGGACTCTTCATCTGGAGTATCGCTTGGCATTTCTTAGGGTTATCTTCTACCCCCCTTTGGGTTATCATGAACCCTAGGAACTTTCCAGCTTCCATGGCGAAGGCACATTTGAGGGGATTGAGCCTCATACCGTGTTGTCGGAGAGACGCAAATACATTTGCCAGGTCATTCAGGAGGTCGTCGGGTCGCGCAGTCTACGCGAGGATGTCGTCTACATAGACTTCCACTGTCTTGCCTATGAGGTTGCGAAATATTTTGTTCATCAGCCTTTGGTATGTTGCCCCTGCGTTTTTTAGGCCGAACAGCATCACCTTGTAACAGAAGGTTCCCCCATGAGTTACAAATGCTATCTTCTCCTCGTCGGGTCGGTGCATCGGTATCTGATTGTAGCCGGAGTAGACATCCATGAAGCTCAGATACCGGTAGCTCGCCGCCACGTCGACGAGTGGGTCTATGTTGTGGAGGGAAAAACAATCTTTAGGGCATGTCTTGTTGAGGTCGGAGTAGTCTACACAAATTCTCCATTTACCGCTGTACTTTTTTACCAGAACTACATTCAAAAGCCAGGTCGAGTAGTCTAGTTTCCGTATGAAACCTGCTTCTAGGAGGCTGGCCGTCTGCCTGGCCACCTCCTCCGCCCTCTCCCGTGACATCTTTCTCCTCTGTTGGGCTACCGGGCGTGCTTCCGATTTAACGGCCAGGTGGTGTGACATGACTTCGGGGTCTATGCCCGGCATGTCGGCCGGTGTCCAGGTGAACAAATCCCCATTGGCCCTGATCATTTCTACCAGAGGCTCCTTCAATTCATGTGGAAGGTTTCTATCGACAAACGTAAACTTTTCCTCCGTGTCACCGACCCTGAACTTTTCCAGGTCCCTCTCTGGTTCCGGTCTGGGCTTGTCGTCAACCCTGGCATCTAGGTCAGCCAGGAACACCCCCGACGCCTCTTTAGATTTCTTCCTTAGGGAGAGGCTGGCGTTGTCGTAAGCGACCGCCATTTCTAGATCTCCCCTTATGGACCCTATAGATCCGTCGTCGGTAACAAACTTCATGACTAGTAGCTTTGTGTTGATTATCGCTTCAACATCGTTAATCGTCTTCCTCCCCAAGATGATGTTGTAGGCCGTGGAATCTCGGAGGACCACGAACTCAGCCATTGCCGATCTTCGGCCTTGAGCCTGTCCCACGAAAATCGGCAGGGATATCACTCCATCGGGCTTGATGAAGTGGTCGCCTAACCCAATGACCTCGTGCTGGTGAGTCGATAGGTCGGCATCCCTTAACCCCAGTGCGTCGAACACGTTGCGGAACATAATGTTCGAGTCTGCCCCCGTGTCGACAAGGATTCGTTTGACGAGGCCGGTTCCCACTCTGGCCGTGATGACCATGGGTGGATTTTCAGGGGCCTCGTCGAACCATTCATCTTCCGGGCCGAAAGAGATAGATGGGGGCTTCTTAGAGCTTCGCACCAGCGAGGAGGAGACCGCCAGGACCTTGGCGTCTTTCTTGTGCGCCGATCGCGACCTTGGCGCGGTGTTTTTGGCGGTTACTACGTTTATCACGGTGAGACCGTGGTTTTTGTCTTCTGGCTCTTGTCGCCGCTTTGCCGACCGGGTCTTGCCTTCCTCGTCTTGGTCGCGATGACGCCTCCTCGGCTCCCTTATAAGATGGGAGAATTCTGTTAGTTTACCATCCCTTATCGCTTGTTCTAGTGCATCCTTCAAGTCAAAGCAGTCCTGTATTTGGTGCCCATAACCCTTGTGGTAGTCACAGTAAAAGTTCTTGTTTCCCCCCGTACGGTCCTTGAGTGGTCGGGGCTTCGACAGGATTTCTTTCTCGGCTATTTGCTGATAAACTTCCATGATGGGAAGAGTGAGCGGAGTATAGTTGGTGAATTTTCCGATCCGGGGAAATGGTCTGGGTGCCTTGCTCGGCGCTCCCTCTCTGGCTTGCTCTTTCTGTCTTTCTCCGTTACCTTGTTGCCTAGGTTGATTGTAGCCGGAGTGTCGTTTATTGGCAACCACGACCTGGCTGACTTCCTCGTCATTTATGTATTCCTTAGCTACCGTTTGGATCTCGTGCATCGTCCAAACCGGTTTCGTGGTGAGGTGTTTTCGGAAGTCCTGGTTGAGGAGGCCGTTCGTCAGACAGAGGCTGGCCACCGAGTTGGTTAAGCCGTCAATTTCTAAGCATTCGTCGTTGAACCGGTCCAGGTATTTTCTGGTCGGCACCCCGGGCCTTTGGGTTATCCCAAGCAGGTTGATCGGGTGCTTTGCCTTTGCTATTCATGTTGTGAATTGAGCTAAGAAGGCACGGCTGATGTCCGAAAACCCATAGATGGATCCCTGCGGGAGGCCGTTAAACCATCTGATCGCAGGTCCTGCCAGGGTCACCGGGAAGGCTCGGCACCTCATCTCGTCCCCTACTCCCTCCAGATTCATTCTAGCCTCGAAGGCCGTGAGGTGTTCCAGAGGGTCTTGGGTTCTGTCGTACCTCATGTCCGTTGGTTTGTCGAAGTGCTTCGGCAACCGAACCTCGAGGATGGATCGATGGAAAGGGGTGGCGCCCATTATCACGGGTCGCCGTGTCCTCACAGGCCTCCCTTCTCCGTCTTCGCGATCTCGTCCCGTGAGGCGCGTTTCCTTGCCTCAGGAGTAGATGATTGTGTCGTTTCGTCTTCTCGGGATAGGCGAATCTTCTCGGGTGCTTTCCGCTTCCGTTCTGAAAGCGGAGGCGTGTCGGGAGCGACTCTGGTGGGAATCTCTCTCTCGGCTTTCAGGAGACGGGGAGTAGCTAGGATCGGTGGTTCGTCGATCATGCTCCTGATCGGCTAGTTGTCGTTCCAGGTTCTGGACCCTATGGCATAGCTCCTGCATTATTCTGGTGCTGTCACCGCCAGTTCCTCCGAAGGGTCGCGTCCCTGTGCGTGGTTCAGTGCGTTGTCGGGGGACCTTCGTGGCCCTCTCGGTGAGGCGACAGAGGCTGCCCCCTCTGCACTGGCTGCTCGGCCTTGGTCTCCAATGCCCGACACGACATCCATTTAGGCGTCCCCACAGACGGCGCCGGACGGTTCGGGTGGAGATTTGAGGTGGCAGGAACACTTCGTCCGGAGAGATTGTGCTGGGATCGGATTTGCCGGTTAGCCGAGCTCTCATTGTGAAAGGAGGGGGTGTCACCTACAAAGACACCCCGACGCTCTAGTCAGTTAGTGTGCAGGCGAGAAATAGGTTAGGTGGAATGTGTGACGTACCTTGAGGGAGGGGTAGGACCCTTCCCTTATATACTATGTCAGATGTGGGTCCCACGAGGGCAGAACCCACCTTCCTCGAAGTTTCTCTGTACAACTGTGGCGGCCAGCTGTCCCGGACGCGTGTTCGGGCCGGATATGAGTGCGTCATCCGACCGTTCAGGTCGGGTGGTTAGTGAGTCGGGTCGGCCCAAGTTCCCTTTGGACCAGGCCGTAACAACATATATGTATATTGAAGATTTTTCATCATTTGATCTTTTAATTATTTTTTTACTAATTCCAAAATTATCATTTTCTATTTTTCAACTTTCTAAACAAGTTCTACAATTTATTAATTTTGATTTCAAAATAAAAAATAACTATATAAATCTAAAAAGAAAAAGTCTAGAGGCCAGCAATTTTATTAAATTTTGGCTAGCATGTATTACCATGTAACTAGCAAAAGAAAAGTGAATAATCTCACACTACTGAATGAAATCTCACACTATTAAAAATATTATTGATGATTACTTGATGGCTACAAATCACAAAAATTACTGACCCCTAATATTTTTTATCTAAAAAAATCACATTTTTCTTTTATATTTAGTTTTTAGTATTTAATATCTTTTATTTTAAAATACTTTAATTAAAATACAAATAAACAAGCACGTTGATTTACTACTAGTGTTAAAAAAAAAAAAAGAATTAAATTGTCATTAATTACATTATTTAATGAAATTTAGTACGTATTAGTATTAGAATCTGTTGAGATAAAATGAGAAAAATGAAAAAAGTGGTATATAATAGAACAAATTCTGTGGTGTCCCTTGAATCATCCATTAATATTAGTGTGGATGGTTCTTTCTTCAATCAAATAGGTCATGTAATTTGTGAAAGTGTTGTCCGTAATCGCTTTGGTTCGATCATGCAAACTGAATTATAAAAAATAATTAAAAAATTACAGATTGTTATCGTTAATGAGTTTCATTATATAATTATTGAATCAGATTCTATTATGACCATTAATTTAGTTAAATATAAAGCCCTGTCCAGCATCCATGTGCAACTCCTCTCAAAGATATTGTAATTTTCATAAAAAAAAGTTTTAAATGTATTAAAACCACATCTTTTGAAAAGCAAATTTAGTGGCAGAATATTTTAACAAAAAAAAAAAAGAAAATCTTTTTCATAAGTTCTATATTTTTTATGCTCCCTCTTCAGATAGTATACATGCACTCTTCTCCGACCATGAGTATCTTCAGATTAAAAGGTTGCAAGTAATATTTTTTATTAGTATTTTATTTCGGTTCTGCTACGTTACCAACAGCATATTTGCCAATTTCTGCCAACTCTTATTTAAATTGTGTTTCATGGAAGTGTGTTCGTAGATGTGTCTAATAAAAATATCTTTTTTATAACTGTGTTTAATAGAAGTGTCTTTATAGATATATTTTCTGGATGTGTCTTTTTATATATGTATTTAAAATATATTAATTATTAGATACATCTACAAACACACTTTCATGAAACACAAATATAAATAAGAGTTGGCAGAAGTTGGCGAATAATATATTGGTATCCTATACTTTTTCATTTTATTTTAATTTGTGTTTTTCTTGCTGTTACTGGGTCTATGACCCCTTCTCTACCAAAAGAAAAAAAAAATAGAACAAACTCTGAATCCAAATAAAAGCAATTTATTATGATGACCATGGGATGATATAAAAAATATTTGAAAACTAAAAATAGTAAATTTTTGTCTTTTTTTTTTCTTTTAATTAATATTAGCGAATAATATAATAGTCTTTTTTATGGCCAAAGTTAAAAGAAAATTAAAGTAACGGTCCCCATATATAGCAGTCGTACCTGTTGCCTCATGCATCAATACTGCATAAATTCAATTTTGTAGGACCGATTCATCTCTCATCTTCATCATATACATCATGGCCGTGTAATCATTTTGTAATTACGAATAAAATAAAATCGCCGTTTACTCCAAACTATTATATTCTTATGTGCATGAAAGACTCAAATGCAATTTTTTAATCATATTTATGTATTCTATATTAAATTCCTTATTCAGTTTGCTTTGACTCTAGAAACTGAAAGTTGTAACTACAAAACTCATGGCTTGATGCATGCACCCTTAAAAAATCGGCCCTATTCAGCTAGTCTTTTGTACATACGTTTAAAGAGAATGCTCTCATAAATACGTATAAAATATATTTTTTTAAAGATATGTTTTAATAATTAAAATTTAATATATATAATTATTTAAATTATGTTATTTTTATTAAAATTAGATCAAATAAATTAATTTGATCGAAAAATAGTGAATTAAATTTTGAATTAGTTTAAATTAATATTATTTTTTTATAAAAAACAACTACAATATTTTATTATTTTTGTCGGCGTTTGAATAATTCGTAGACGTTTTTAGTGATTAACCCTTGGTATTACAAACAAAATTTTTAAAGTAAAATATAATTTAATTAATTATATATATTAAATTTTAATTTTTAAAAAACATCTTTAAAAAAAAGACATTTTTGATATCTTTATCTAAGTGGCTCCCACATTTAAGTGGAGATTGTTTTAGTGTTTTTTATTTAATTATTAAGATTTTTTGTTAATAAATAAAATCTCTATTACTTATGTACTCAAGTTAATTTTTTTTAATTTTAAAATGTTAAAAATTAAGATAGTATTTTTTTTGTAACGAATTTATTTTTTAATTAATTGATTCTATTTGCCTACATTTTTAATTGGTTTTCTAGCAAAACTTAAAATTATCCACAAAAATTTAAAAAAAATGAGACCTCATTTTTTTATCAATCATTTTTAATATAAAATAAATTTTAAATCATTTCACTTCATATACAATTATACGAATCAGATTTAAAATTCTAAAAATACTCTATTAAGATTGTTCTTAGTTACATATATCATAAAATTATCTATATCCTATAATTCTGTAAGATATTGTAATAATCGTTAAAAAATAAAAAACTTTTAAGTGACACAATTTAGTTCCACAATTTACATGATTAGTGATTATAACTAGTGATTATAATTATAATAAACAAAAAGAAAAAAGCAATTATTCAGGGTGAAATTGTTAATAATCAAATTAGAGGTTTAGTAAAGCCACTAGAAAAAATCGCCACAGTGCTTCTGAAGCATCTCGTCGATGCTCAGCTTTTCCACCACCGCCTCACTATTCTTCTCCGCCGACATTTTTGCAGTAGCTTGTAATTGCTTCTCTCTATATGTGCCTTTCCTCTTCTGTTTATTTCTTGCGTCTTATATACCTATATTATATAGATCAAACTTTATTTTTCATAGTCATAATAAGTCTACTTTATATAATTAATTAAAAAATTATAAAGAATGAATGTCAGTTCATTTATTCAATATATATAAATAACGGTGATAATAATTAAATATGTGTCACCTTTAAATTAAAAAAGAAAAATATTAAGAGACTAATATATTTTATTAATGTTAGTTAATATTTAAAGTCAACACTTTATTTTTTTAACTATTAAAATTTATAATTTAAAATTTAAAATTTGAAATTTCATAATATAAAGTAAAAAATACAAAAAAAATAACAATAACAATAAAAAATTTTATATAAACAAAAAAATAAAAGTTTTATAAAAAATAATAATATATATGAGAAAATATTTAAAAAAAACATTATAAAAAATGTAACAAAATTCATGATATGATTAATGATAGGTAAAATTGATAGATAAAAAATAAATTTTAATTTAACGGAAAAAAATAAACGCAAAACTAGAATTTTTAATTTTAGATAAACATAAATTGAATAAAAAATAAAACTTTTAAAAAAAATTAAATATGTGTTTATTACTTCAAGCGCTAAACTAAATATACCTAAGAGAATTTTAAGGGTTAGAATTTAGAATATAAGATGACATTACTCAAAACTAAAATTGAAAATGTATGTCTTCAAGGAAAGTTCCAAAAACGACTTCTAAGTTTTGCGTTGTGTTTTACAATAATACAATAATATTAGAGTAAACATCTAATTCAGTTCTTGTCTACTTTTACGAAAGTTTTGTGGGGAATTTTATTTGTATTTTGTGAGGGATTTTAAACTTTCACAAAATTATTTTCAATAATATAGCTAATTACTACTACTATTACCACTAGTTTTTTCATCCTCATTATTATGGCTCCTATTTCTATTATTTTTATTGATTTATCATCATTATTATCTCTTCTACCGTCATCATCACTAATACCAATATTATCAACATTAAAGTTCTATTTTTTCATTTCTTATTCGATATTATTTTTTTTAAAAAAAGTATTTGTACTACAATTATTATTTTTTTGTGGCATCATTTTCATCGATAGTTTTTCTTCACTCAACCACCGATTGGTGAAGGAATTTTTCAAAAAACAAACTTATTAATAGTTTGTGGAGGTTTAAAATCCCACAAAATACAAATAAAACTCTCATAAAAACTAATTTTTACTATTATTTAAATAATTTTTTTAACAGAAGGATCGTATTGTCCCAAAATAAAAAGATTGAGGATCGAAGTGTCCTTTTTTTTTACAGGGATTGCGAGCGATCCGGGCTCTGGCTCTGATACTATCTGTAACAGCCCAGACCACCCGCTAGCACGATATTGTCCGCTTTGGCACACAAGGCCTCACGGTTTTGCCTTTGACGACAGGGATGCTAGCCGAAGCCCCCCACACTCATTCGTCAAAACGCGTCATGCTAGGGAGAGGTATCATCACCCTTACAAGGCATGCTTCGTTTTCCTCCCCAACCGATGTGGGACCTTACATGTCACCCTCTCGTCACCTTCCCATAGTCACACTTGCCAATTTATCTTCTCTTTTTCTTTTAAAACCAAAACCACCTCTTTATGACATTCTCCAAAACCTTTAAAATAATTTCATTAAACCAATTATTCTTTCAAAAGACAAAGGAAACCATTTATTAGTTAAATCCCTCAACAAAGCCTCTAAACTTTAGGGAACGACAACCAATCTCATTTTGTTAAATTCATTAGAAATCCTTAACAATCATTGTTTTCTTAAGTTGAATTAATCAAATAAAGTTTACTAAAACTCCTCCGAATGAAATTATTAAGTCAAATTCAAAACATAAGCCATTTTCTTATTTAAACTAGCGTTAAAACATAATACTTCTCTTAAATAACTTAAAATCATAAAATAATTTTTTTTCTAAAAAAATCGAACTCAAACATATACTTTTCTTAAATGAATTAAACTTGAAACATAACTATTTTCTTAATAAATCAAAAATTAAATAATACAACTTCTTAAATCCAATTTTTTTTAAATGACATTTCAAACCAAGTCTTAAATTTTATAACAAATTTTGGCAGCATCTCCCCTAAAATTCAGACTTTGCCACCCTTTTCGGATCTCATCTAAACAATTTCTCAAACTCTTTCAGATTGTTTCCATTAAATCAAAATTATTTCTAATATCAAAATATTTATAAAACAACAATGCTAGGGAACCAACTCTATATAAGCCAAGAATCAGCCAACTGACCAGAGGCACTGGTGACTTTAACCGGATGTTGCTACTGATAGGCACACGAATTTTTCTTTTTGTAAATTGGATGGTTTTGGATATGATTTCTATGTTTCATGTGTTACGCATTAATAAAACATAATTAATTATATGGAACCAACTAATGATTGATCAAAGCATCTGTTTCGTGATTCTCTCCTAACACTAGCGTATTTTCTCTCATGTTTTGAACGTGGTCAACAATAATTTAAAAAATAAATTAAATTATAAATTAATAAAACTAATTATAATTAATTATGTTGTTCCATTCTTGGCTGATTATTAGTTGGTTCCATATACTTTTCCTATATAAAACCAACCCAATTAAAAATCTGACCGTTTCCAAAATTAAACCATTTTCATATCTCGAATCATGTCATTAATTTATCAATTCATTTCTTATTAAATCTCAATATCATCGTCAAATCTCACCAATTTTACTTGATTACCAACAACATTTTAGTCCTGAATTCATCAAAATAATTAGGTTCTTGGCTGCATTTAAACTGATCAAACCCCTAACTAGTCACAAATATCAATATATCACAAAAATTTAACATAAATTCAGTCAAATTCAATCAATAATCAATCAAACAAACATTCACTTATCAAGTTCACATTCAATTATTATAAAATTATCAAACCCTGCCTCCCATAAGAAATTAAAACAATGGAAGCTTTGGAGAAGCTTTCTAACCGAGTTGCTGAAGAAGAAAACGTCAGAAATCGTCTGTGCCTTCTAGAACTCCAATTTGCCGAACTCAAGGAGAAGTAGAGCCATGTCACCGTCAACTTCCACTGAACAAAAGTGGTGCCAACGTGTAGAAGAGGAGGATACGATACGAACACTTTTATCGAATTAGATTTTTTATTGGAGTTACAGATCGCAAGAAATCGAACACCGAAGGTTTGTGGCTTCCATGGAGTTTACGTTCTCTCTCACATTTTCTTTTTTTCGGTGATGCAAAAGAAAAATTAAGGGCTGGTTATGATGATTATATAGTGAATTAATAGGCTACGTGTCGTTAAGGGGTTGGGTGTGGTGATTTTAAACTGTTGATTCAGCGATTCAAATTATAAATATTTTAAATGGATAATTATGAAAAATGGATATATTAAAACACGAATAATAATATATATGAGTTACTAATATAAATGACATTAGTAATATAACAATAAAAAAATATACGATGAAACATTAGCAAAGCTACGTTCACCGAAAAATATCGATATGTACTCATATCGGCAGATATCAAACTCGATAATAATATTACTAACTAAATTTTATTTTAAAATTAAAAATATCAATTACTTAAATTAAATATATATAATTTTAATTATTTATAAATGAATAAAATTATAGTTTTGATTATATAAAATATTTTATCATAATAAAAATATATATAGGAATATGAATTTAATTGAACTTAAATAGTTATAAAATTAATTTAATTACTTAAAATAAGATAATTTATAAAATAAGGAACTCCAATTTATGAAATGAATTATAACTTATTTATATTTATATTTTTAAAATTGTGGGTTGTTACATGGTATGATGAATGAACCCTGTTTGAAAGACTTTGTGATCTTATTCCCTATGTTCACATATCTGAGCCAGAATTTGTAGTGGCAGATTTGTGGCGTAATGAATCTTGGGTGATAGAGATGCTTGCTACGACAATTCCTCTTACAATTAAGTAATTCATTTGCGGTCTTTCCTACCCAAATTTCGAACCTGGATCCGGGGTGGAGTTGGTGGCCTGCAAAGGCAAAAGGGTACAATGCAAGAGGTTACAGTTGGTTATTGAAGCATAAAGTGAATTAGAATGAAAATAGTGATTGGAGCTAACTTTGGCATTTAAATCTTTCGGAGAATATCAAATTCACTATGTGGCTTGTAATTCATAACGCTCTCTCGATGGAGGCTTTCCGATTCAGGCGACATCTAGCTAGTTCGGATTTGTGCAAGAGATGCAATGTGGCTCAGGAGACAATTGAATATTGCCTGCAGGATTGTGTTAAATCCAATAGGCTTTCGCAAATATTAGACTCTTACTTTATTGACTCATTTGAAGGCATCTCTGTTGAGGCATGGTTTAGAAAGGTCGTGCCTGGTAATGAGGTTTTTTTTGTGGCCGAAGTGTGGTGGTTGTGGAGATATAGGTGTAATGATATTCTCAATCTTAAAAATCTTTGGACGGATCACAAGGTGGTTGTCTTTATCAAAATCATTGTCATGGACCTGAGACTTTATATGCACCAGTGTTCTTCCTTCAACACCTTCAAGAATCGCTGGTGCTGGGAGCCTCCTATAGGTAATAGCTTTAAAGTTAATTGTAATGCAAGTTTATTTCTTGATTTGGGTTTGACTGTATTATTAGAGACTCTAATGGGGGTTGAATCTCGGACTGTTCTGGTAGTTCTCTTCTCTGATCTTTCACAAGATGTGAGCTTTTTGCAGTCTGTAGAGACTTCTCTTAGCCTGAGACTACAGTTTGAGAGACATTATATGTGAAATGTAAGAACTAGATTTTTGGTAAACAAACATTTTTAACTATTTAAAAAAAATAAAATTAAAAAAAAGGATGATGTCAAACATGACTTTATGAGGGTAATTAATCCCTCTAAGTCAAACTTGACTAATGTATATTAGATACTATCTTACCATTGGCTTAGTTACCACACCAGAAACTTTTGAGTCACAAAAACACTTTTAGTAACGATTGTCTGAAAATCTCAGAACCAGTGGTAAAAGTAATTTCTATCCAAGTAAATATGTCTCTAGATTTATATTAGTCATCCCTTCATGATTTACATTTTTAAGAATAAATATTAGCCATTAATTATTTTACCGCCTGGTAAAAGTTATCCAAACTGAATTTTCGTCTAGTATTCCGCAAACGACTCCTAAAGGTCTCGAATCCTCTTGCTTGCTACCCAAGTAACTCGGCTCCCTTCTCTCAGCCTCTAGGCTGAGATTATCTTAGCCTCTCACCCCATCTTTGCTATATTTTTAACCACAAGTAATTAACCGCGATTAACTGCGGATAAACACGTCGTTATGACGCTGACTGTGTTTTCTCGAAGTCACGCTCCTTCTCTCTTACTATCAACCTATTCCTCTATAATTTTTCTAACCCTCTTTTACCACATTTAATTAGGTTAGACTTCATATTTTATTTAAGACAATTACCAACCAAAAATTCAATAACATTTTTCCATAAAAAGAAAGATAAAAACTGAATGAGAGAGGAGAAACAGAGGACTTCTGCATCTATTACCTGAGACTTCAGCCTCTTATCTCACTGTTCATATACTATTCTTCAAGTGTTCTTCAAGGGATCAAACCATACAAGTACAAACTCTTGTCTATTTTCGTCAATCTTTTCGTTTATACTGAAATTTTGGCTAGGTAAACTCTTGTTCTTTCTCCTTTCCTTTATTTATTTAAAATAGTAGTCATGATGAATTCTTACTCTTTTTCATGTATAGAGAAATTCTCTTGAAGCACCCATGGAGTACGCCTAAAAAGTTAGAGGGATTCGAGCTCAAAGTGATTGAATTTTGACGTTTTGCGATACTTTAGGCCAAAAACAACACCCAGCACCACCAGTTGTGTTTCTACCTTGTGTGTACATTTTCTAGTGTGAAAAAGGTTTACTAACTAAATTACATAAGAGGTAAGGGTTAGGATTAGTTAGAGAATGTTTGTGCTTGTTTTCAATGCTTGTATGAGCCATTTTGTGGTGAATTTGTGCTTGTTTTAAAATTCTAAAAATTCTATGAGTTATCACTATTTTGACTTGCTAAATATGTATAATATATTGTTATATTACCTCTGAATTTTGTGTGGCAACAGCCGAAAATATGGAAGTACTTGAGGTTTATGTTTCAAGCTTTAAATATCACAAAAAATGAAAAAAATATATATAAAAATTGCACTTCTGAAATTTTCAGTCACTAAGAGCACAAAAGTTATGATTGAAAAACAGTTAAAAAGTAGTTAAAAAATTAGTTTTAATCCTAGAACAAAAGTATAAAAGTAAAAAGGGTGTTATGGTCATTTTAGGTAAAACAAGAGTTAAAAATATAATTTAAATAAAAAATAAGTAAAATTCTGAATTTAGTGCCATTAGGAATAAAATAGTAATGATATAAATTAATTGGGTCAAAATTATAATTACAATAAAATTTTGGACCTAAATAAAAGTTTTAGTAAAAATTAAAAGTAAAACGGTAAAAAGCGGTAACTAGAATAAGTAAATAAATTAATAAGGGATAAATTAGTTTTAGGTCCCTTGTGGAAAAAATTGGTATTTAATAAAAATATTGGGAGTAATTTTGATCATAGGCAACTATTAGGATTAATTCGGTAAAATTTTGACGCTAAATAACGTTAAACGGTAAAACTAGAATACTTAGGGGCATATTAGTAATTTTAGGCTTAAAGTCAAATTAAAAATGATTAATTAACTCAATGAAAGAGAAAATGTCTATTAGAAAAAACATGAAGATACAATGATAAAATAATAACATTAGTGATGAAAGCGTCATTAAAAATGGTAAAATTGAAGTTAAATAAAAGGGACAAAATGGTAAAATGTGATAAGACTAAGATATTTTGAGAAAAAATCAGGCACACATTTTTATAAAAGAAGGGAGGAGAAGTTCTTTAGAAATAAATTTTGTTGAGATGTGTCGCGGAAGAAGAAACTGTAGACCCCAAGGTGCTAAGAGATACTTGGCAGAGCAGACTTCCATCCTGCCTGGCCAAAGACTATATGAACGTGGGGACGTCCGTCATATGGATTGTTACTCACTGGGAGCACCTTGTATTTTTGGGCCATACTTTATTAGTGTCGTGACTGTATTTCGGGCACCGGTGTGCAACCGACCCAATGGAGTAGTCATATCCGGACTTGAGCCAGGTAACGTCAGGTTGCGGATAGCCAATTGACACATGAGCTCATGACCTGCATAGGACCAGACATGCATCATACTTGATTGCTGTATTTTCTTCCTTGTGTCTGCTTACTTGTATATGTGACTATTATACTGATTTATATACTTGTGATTGCTTTTGTTTATATGATTGATTACGGATGTACTTTATAAACGATTAAACTTAGGGGAACCCCTTAAGTTTTTCGTATAGTACCCTACTGGAAATCTTAAGTTCTCACCTCTTTTTTCCTTGTTCGCAGATGGGACCGGCGTGATCTTCTTTGAGTACCCAGTGTACGACAGCTACGTAGATCCCGCGATGGGGAACACGGTGTTTGGGGGAAGTATGCGTACATGCACCTACTATCTTTCCGACCATCCTTTCTCTCACCCTCTGCTCAGCCAAGAGTTTGACCCTGACATGCCCTATGATACCCTGCTATCCGTGCTTCACCCTTGCAAACGCCAGTATCCTTTTTTGCCTTATCCTCTGAACATGGTAGAGCCAATACTGGAGTCCCCGATCATTGACATACCCGAATATCCACCATGGTTCAACCTCGAAAAGGATCAAGTGGTTCTCGATATATCTATGCCTGACGCTCCACCACCATCCCTTGTAGTGGAGCCAAGATTCGATGGGTCAGGGGTTCTCGAAAGCTTTGGTTCCGCACCTTCAACAGAGTATAGCTCAGAGGCGTGGATTGATCTAATGATGACAGATCTGTACTCTAGTTCTTTTGAGACCGGAAAAGAGGACTCCACAGAGGATGCGAGCAGCAGCAACATCACAAGCACGTCAGAGTAATTTTCTCGTTTCAGCATATTGTGACAGCAGTTTCCGGATATCCAGTATCACCAGAGTAGTAGTAGTAGTCCTTGCCCTCGCATTTGATAGTCTTTTTAGAGGTCTAACTGTTTTTATTTATTTAATAAGTAGATCGGGTCTCAAACTAGAGTGGCTCTTGTGAGTCGGGGCCTATAACCATAAAAAAGAAGTATGTAATTAAGTATGAATTTGGATTTTGTGATGAATTAAACCTACGGGCGTTTCATGTATGATATGATTATACTATGCTATACTTTTCTGTTTCTTGTATTAACTGCTTAACTTACTATTATTCCAATATGCACGACTAGATACACGATTCTCGACTAGTGTTACATGCTTATATGTATCCACTTAATATATGGTCTAGAGTTTCTAAAGTCAACTAAATAGTAGCGCCTGGCTACTAGCCTTGCTTATGACAGGCTAGAAGTTGGGTCGTTACATGAAACAGATTGTTTGGACATTCTGCACCTTTTGCATGACTCTGATGATGGTTACACGTGTGAAATTGTTGATTTAATTCACAAAATTCAAAAACTTTTATCAAGATTTTGATATATTCAAGTCGATTGAATAACTAGAAAAACAATAAAATGACCAATCAAATAGCTAAATATAAAACAAAAAGTAATTTTAATCATGTGATTTAGTCCGAATCTAGTAATGTTCTCCAATAAATCATCAATTCTAATAGAGACTTTAGTGAAAAATAAGTCAACTTAATCGTGAATGGAACGGTACTAATCGAGAATGTGAAGTTCATTTGGTCGTGTACGTCCAAAATGGACTACGTAAGTGATTCAACAAATTTAATATATTGTAATCAACCTGAATAAACTACACGAAATCTAAATTTAATAATTGTATCCAAATAAACTGTTGTATGTTCTCAATTTTCAGTGGCGTTCGTTGATTGATATAATAAGATCAGATTGGAGTAAAAGAATTAATTGAGCTCATTATCTCTACGTCAAACTTGCATAAAGTTTTTATATTTTATATGATGATTGCTAGTTTGCTACACTGTTATATATTTAAGATATTCTTCTTGTGTATAGTATATATTATATATATAATAAAAAATTATGAGAACAATAAAAATTAATTTAAATCAGTCTAAAGTTATTTTATTTTTATTAATTATC
>NC_029779.3:35401010-35425806 GCF_000817695.3 Arachis duranensis | reverse complement strand
ATTAAATAAAATAATTTTAAATAATGCTACGTAAAAAATTGTTAATAATATATATAATTCGTAATAGATGTTAGAGTTATAGATAATTACTTACTTTAATTAGGATGGGTTTTACAGGTGGCTCCTTAATTGGTCCGAGACTTTAAATTATCAAATTGAGTATGCGTGCATCATCAAGCTACGCAAAACAATTAATCTTAATAATTGCGACATAACATCTGCTAAGCTATTTTAATTTCTCGTTCTTCTTCCAATGATTAATTTCATGAATAATTCTATAATAAAAAGGTCTTTGTGTGAAAAAAATAAAAAGAAGTGTGTATAATCTATTTTAAAATATTAATACAAAAATATTTTTTAAAAATATTTAATTATCTATAAAAGTAAATTTTCATCTATTCATCATTTTTTCTTTTCACGATAACATACACCTAATTTCATTTGTTCCTTTCTGGTCTCCAACTGCAGCAGGTAACAACAGTCTCAAATTACTTTGAGAAAACCTGCAATATATAATTGGTAACAATAATATTAAAAACAGTGATGCATGATTAGGATTCATTTTTAAATGCTTCTTATTAAGTACAAATGCTACATTTCTTATTAATTAAATAAATTTTAACTTTTATTTATTATACTTTATATCAATTATTTAAATTTAGAGTCTATAATTTTAAATTTTAAATTTTAAATTTTAAATTTTAAATTTTAAATTTTAAATTTACGGTTCAAAATTTTATGATTTAGAATTTAAACTCAAAATTTAAAATTTAAGATTTATGCTTTAGAGTTTAAAAAACGGCAAATATCTTACTTCTTCGAAAACACGTTAGCGTTTACCCATAATTAGTGAAGTTGAAAAGTTAGCAATTTAGTATTGAAGAGAGAATCGTGGTGTGGAACTAACTCTAGAGTTTCTCTTGTTTTTTATTTATTTATTTATTTATTTTTGGATCTGGAACTAACTCTAGAGTCGATTATTTTCTAACAACTGAAAAGTAACAATAAAAAGTGTTGGCCATTCTCTATTATTATTAAGGTTTTTCTATTATTTTCCCCCAAGGACTGAGAATGTTTTTCTTTCAGTTTTTATTGGGTCAGTATGAGTTTGTTTTGTTCAGTGGAAATTATCTGGGCCTCTTAAGAACGGTGGTTGTATTTATTCAATGGCAAATATCTCATGGATTGGGCTTTAACAATGCTGGCTGACGATATACAACGAACAGAGAGAGTTTTAGTATATGTTAATGTGAGTGTATGGGTGAGTCTGTATGACAAAATAATAAAAGAGAGAAAATAGAGACTTCAAATATGTTCTGTAATGTTATTTTTAAATTAGTCAGAAACTTATACAGTTATTGATCAAGAACAATATACGTGACAAAAAACTGTGACTTTTAATAGGTATTACCGGAAAAAAAATAATCAGGTAAAGGTTCAGTCAAAAATACACCATTTTCAATTAAATTGAGTTGGTTTAATAATTAATATATTAATTTAGTTAAATAAATGTCAAAATTTAAATTTTATTTTATATATATAATAATTTATTATCCAATAATAAATTTTTAAATGATTTTTAAATTTATAATAAATTAATTTTTAACTCATTAGATTAGAAAATAAAACAAAAAAAATTTGTCAATTACAAATGTCTAAAATTAGAAATTTAGAATTGCTCGATAATCTTGGACTCTACCAAAATTTGATCACTAGAAAACAATATCAATAGAGATGATGTTAACTAATGTTAGTAGATTAATAATTTCAGAAACATCAAACAAGCCCAGCTTCCAACCCAGAGAATGTATCATACAAAGGCTGATTCAAAGTTTCCGGCAAATAAAATGCAAACATGCCACCCACTATTCCACATACAGCAAACACTGCGAACGGCAACCAGCCACCCAAAACCACCACCACCGGCGACAATATCGCCCCCATTTGCACCGCTTGCGTGGCGCACCCAAGTGCCGCGTTCCTGACCACTGTAGGAAACAACTCCGCCGCGTAAATAAACAACAAATTATAAGTTCCGGCCATCCCAAATATTCCCAAAATACCACACACCATTCTAACTAACTTCCACACTCCAACATTACCCATTAAACTACCTAACAAACAAAATAATCCGCTGAACCACATTGTCCCTATTGCCAATGGCTTCCTCCCAAACTTGTCCAACAAAATCGCCGTTATCCCAAATGCCGGCATCTCTGCCACCGCATTCAACGCCACGTTCATGTAAAGGTTGGTATCAAGATTTACCACGTTCAAACTCAGACCATAGTAAACAACAGAGCAAAAGAAGTTGATTGCCACCATTAGAATCAACCTTATTCTAGTGACTGGGGAGCGAAGCACGTCAACGATAGAACCACCAACTGCATTTTTGTTTTTCAAAGACTTATTGTTGTTGTTCTTATAAGTCAAAGTTAGTGCTTCTGTTTTTGCTTCTGCTTCTACTTCGACTTCTTCGTCAAGTGCAAGAAGAACACCACTAGGGAGGTGCTTCCCATTGGTAGAAGCAATGATAGACATGATCTTCATGGCTTCAGTTACTCTTCCACGAACGAGGTACCATCTTGGTGACTCTGAGAGGAAAGGGATGACGAGGAAGACGAAGAGAATGGAAGGGATGGAGGACGCAATGTAAAGCGCGCGCCATGTTTGGAAGACGTAAGCAACGGCAGAGAGGATTGCAATGCCGATGGAGAAGAAGTAGAAGGTAGACATTCCGGCGATGCCACGTTTTGCTGGGCCGATTGGCTCGGTGGCAAGGACGAATGCGCATAGGCCAACGCCGCCAGTACTGAAACCAGTGAGGAGGCGGAAAATGACGTAGATCCAATAGTTTGGCGAAAATGCTGTGAGGCAACCAAAAATGGCGTTTAAAGCACAAACGACCATCAATGAACCTTTCCTTCCAAGAAAAGAGTCTGAGAGGTGACCAAATATTCCAGCACCTGCCAATACAAAATTCTTTACATCATTTCATTTCATATATTTAATTAAATTATTCATAATTTTGAATCCTTTGTATAAATTCTTTAATTATTTAATATCATGATCTAGTCAAGAATCGATAAATATTCAATTCAACTAGAAACTAAATAAGAGTAAAGCCAACTTCAAGTCCATTGAAAAGAAACACCACTTATTATTTTAATTTTTTGCAATTTTCGACTCTCAAATTAATACGAAAACCATACCTGAGCCTTCACTTTAAGCACTAAAGAGTTTATAGGGGAGCAACACTATACTCAAGAGTACATCTTTTGTTCCTATTATCATTATTAATATCTCTCGAAAAAAGTTCCCTAGCTTGAATAACGCGTGGCCTTCTATTGAAATTTGTTGTGTTTTAGTTTTATTTATGAGGAATAATGAATGGCTGAGGTAGAAAAATTGAAATTTTATTTAAAATTAAAAAAATAAATTAAATATATAAAATTAAAATTTTAATAAAATTTAAATTATAAAATTATTAAATCTAATACAAATTTTAAAATTATAATATTAAAAATTTTTAAAAATTAAATCAAAATTCTAGCCACCATATAACATCTGTCGCACAAGTTGGTGTTGACGAAACCAACGCATAAATAATTTAAAAGGGGAAAAATTAAAAAGGGTTATCATTCATCCACTTGGGTCTGTTTAATATTCAACGTGAAAACACCACCGAAACGACAAACTAAAAGCAAATTTATACATGTAACAGTCAAATAAATCTACTCAGAAAACGACAAACACAAAAAAGCCTGTTGGTGTCTCGGGCCAAGCCCCCATTTAAGACTTTTCTGTTTCAAAGTTAGCACGCCATGTTCATGTTGTGATCCTTTACCTCGTCACCGGTAAATTAGTCAGTAATAAACTACTATTTTGTGTAATCTTTATCTTTGTTTTCCAGAATATAATGTGCCCTCATGCCTATCTAGAGGTTCATACTTTCATCGTCTCCATTCTTTCGAGAAAGAGTTTGCATTTATCTATTTTTTTAAACTATTATCATTTATCCCCCAAAGTAATTCTCAAGTCTCAACGCATATATGGCTTCTTTCAAAGGTCAAAACCCACATAGAGAAATAATAATATGATAATTGTTATAGTACCTAAAATTTCGTATCTAATTTAGAGAAAAAGTTAAAAATTAATATGTAATTTAAATGATACAAAAATAAATAATTTTTAAATATTTGATATTTATTTTAAATAAAAATTTGACAGATTCAACACTAAAATACTTCGGCACTAAAAAACTGGACTAATAATATATATTGTTAATGAAATTTCTTCAATTATTATGATTGTGTTTAAATTATTATTTCTCTCGCTATCTAAACAAGAAGTGTGATTGTTATCTATGATTCTATGTAATTCTCAATAGAAAAATTGTGTGTGCTGTTGATTTATATAAGTACAAAATATTAACTACTATGTATGATACTCTGATGTATCAAATACCATTTATAGAATTAAAATGATCATCCAATTAATTAATTGAAATAACCACATTCCTTGCTATAATTTCCCATTTCCCCAATTAACAAATATCCTGATCTTGTCCGAAGCACGGAAGTTCAACATAAATAAATAGTTCTCTCGCTTAAAATTCAACATAAACAGCTGTCTTAACTACAACTGGAACCTTAATAATAATAAGAATAATAATAAAGATTTTGCTATAGTGTGTTTTAAGGATATAAGTTAAATATATTATAAAAAAATTTAATATTATTTATTATTTTTTATGTATTAAAAATATAAAAAAATATTTTTATAATAAATAATACTAAAATATTTTTTATAATATATTTAATCTATATCTTTAGGGTATCCGATGGCAAAAATCCAATATCCTAATAATAATAATAATAGACCTGCTACATACGAAGAGGCGAAGAGCTATACTTCCTAACGACAGTAACTCTCATCGCTCCCTCATTAATTTGTTTCTACGGTTCTACCCAACTGTCAGCGAATTTTATTTTATCTTTAATAATTTATACTGATACATTCAGTTCATATTACTGTTTCATTAAATTACTATGATTTAAAATTTTAAATTGAAATTTTAACAAATAATTATTCAGATACTTATCAAAAAGTTAGAAATTAAATTATTATTTTTTATATATTATTATATAACAAGCTTAATTGTACATATATTATCGCATTATTTCTGTTTTTATGAGATTATAAAATTGAAAAATATATACGTATTTATATTTAATGTGTTTTTTAAAAATTTTGAACGATGAATCTAGAAAATAGCAGTTAAAAGGATCTTACCAGAACCATGAATTACGAAAAAAAAAAGGTGAAAGTGAAAATAACTAACCAATCATACATCCAGTAAAGAATAAGGATTGGACGAGCCCAACTTTAAATTTATCGCCGCAAATAAGTCCCCATTCTGATACGGTGGCGACGCCGCGTCCACTAACCCATTCCCAGTCGTCCGGCCGGATCTCGCAGGTGCTCCTAGCCATTCCGCAGGTGGCGGAGGTGGCAGCGGTACATCGCCACTCCGGTTCACGATCGGCAAAGATCATGACCATGGTGTGGAATGCCTCCAACGCCCACGCGAGACTTGTGAAGATGAAGTGTCTCAACTGCCACTTTCCGAACTCGCCGCAGTACTTTCGAAGCATTTCGTCGATGCAGAGCTTTTCCGTCTCCGCCTCCTTTGCTGCCGTCGCCACCAGCGGCGTACGGAGCTCATCGGAGTCCGAGAACGGTGTCCTTGGCATTTCAGATCTTTTTTCTTGTGTTGTCTGATTCTTTCTTCTTTTTCTCTGTGTATTCTTTGCTGATAGAGTGTGTTTGGGAGAGAGAACGAGAGAGAGAGAGAGTGTGTGGTTGGCTTATTTATAGTCTCAATCTTGTTCACTGAGATGGATGGCTAGGTTGAGACTTGAGACTTAGCTTGAGAATATTCCTAGAATTGTTTTTTTCGTTTTGGGTTTTATTTAAATTTTGTTTCTTTCTTTTTTCAATTCGTTACATGTAAATTTTAAAATTTAAATTTATAATTAAGAATTTTAATTTAAAATTTAAAATAAATAAAATAATTTTTAAAAAATTTAGTATTAACTGAAAATATTAAATTTTTTAATATTATTCTTTTTATGATAGTCCTAGTTAAAAATTAATAGTTTTATTTGGATTTATTTAATGATTATGTTTACAGAACATATCAAATTATCAACATAATAAGTCAAGATTGTTAATTAGAAATTTGTATTAAAAATACAAAATAATAATTTTAACATGCACTTTAGTTAAATCCTTGTTATTATAATTTCTTGCTTTGTTCTATGTATTTTTTTAATTTTTTTTATTTAACTCGCTTTATTTTAAGAAATTTTTTTAGTTATTTGTTCCTAACAAAAGAGAAATTTTAAAATTTGCAATGCCAGATTGGTTAATTTAATATAAAAATTCTGAAAAATCAGAGATGGAATTAGAAGCACAACTAAGGAGACGTTGTTCGAGCCTGAATAGCCGAATAGGTGATCTCTTCATCACAAGTTAATTAGTCTTTCTTAAACATAGTTTCTAATATGGATATCAAGTTTATTTTTCTTTGTTTCCTAGCTGATTTTGTTAGTACTGCTCTTCCTAGAATAATTCAATTCAATCGTTTCTTTTTCGGGCATTTATATCCCCGTTATTTATCAAAAAATATATTAAAGGTTTAATCAATGATAAAGTATAATAAAATAATATATTTATGTACGAAATATAATAATATATTTTCATTTTATATTTGAAGTGATTTTCTATATAAAAAGATATATTCCACTTATTAAACCGATTTACCATTGATCAATTCACTTGCAATTGAATTGGCTGATCTAATTCAATTATCTACTTTTTATTCTATGGATTGTTTACTAACTGAGTTTAAATTTTATGTATTTCTTATTTGAACTTATAATTTAATAGTTTACTTCTGACCATTAATTTAAGCTTGGAATATGGAATTTATGTTCAACTACTGTTGCTAAATCTTTTCTGAATATTTTTTTTTTCAGTTGACCTTTTCCAAATAATTAGGAGCAATTTTTGGTTCCAACCTTTCTTTAGCAAAATCTTCTTTGATAATAACTAAACTTAGATACATGCATGATTCTATCAATTTAAATGTTTGAATACACAAATAATTTTGACCAAAATATTAGGTAATGGTCTATATACAGTGTGATTAGTCAATTTTGAGCAGACAAACGACAATGATTTGAAACAAAACATGTATGACAAAAACATAATGGAGTAGTAGTTATTGGTCAAAATTCCAAGACCTAAGTACTAATTTTTGCTAGAATTACTTACTTACTTATCTTGGAATCAAAGTGTGATTAATAATCAAATTGATTGATTTTACCAGTGTGATTAAAAACCTTTAACACCTAGCAGGTTTTAAATTTTTATTTGCTGGCAAAAAGTGAGGATATGATTGAAGAAGCCTGGTGGATGAGAGTGGATAGATGAGTTTCACTTCATCATATCGAACATGGGTATGTGGTGGTAATACTAATAACGTTGTGTCATGTGCGTGACAGGGAATAACTATTATGATGGACGCGTGTGCTTGGAATTTAGTGGGAATCTGTGATGTTGGTCTGTTCAAGGTTTTTGGCCGAGAAAATAGATTTGGATTTATAACATAAAAAATAAAATTGTATCATAATTTGCAGAGGAATTTTTTTGAAATAAAATAAAAAAATTATTGAAAATTATTTTTGGATTATATTTTGGAATTTATTTTTTTTGGTAGGGGCAAATTCATCATAGCTATGGCGAACTTTATTGTTTCTGGCCAACTTTAAATTCTTAGATTTTTTTTTATTGGAGAACATTGTTCTTATTACATTATTGTTGTATATATATGCATATAATTGAATAAATAATAATTTGAACATATAATTTTTTTATAAATTATTAAAAATACATATTTTAAAAAATTAATGTAAAAATACAAAAATTTTACGTTATTAAATACGACATACTCTTATGTATTTTTGTATACTTCTATATATTTTAAAAGAAAATAGACTTTATAAATTTTATAAAATTTGCTGGAATCTCACAAAAAAATTAAATTCTAGAATATAATTGTAAAATAATTATTTTGTGAAAATAATTTTTTTTATTTTAAAATTTTTTTTATTGTAAATGCCTCTGCAATAGATGCTAGACTGCTAACAATTAAGAGGGATGGTAGAAGGAGGATGAGATCGAAATCAAATAAGTGTTTTTTCTCTTCAACTGTATTTTAATAAAAATACAAAATACTTTTTTAGATACATTTGCACATTTTTAAATATTCATATATCAATTATGTCCAACTTTATTATTAACTTATATTTTTAAAATAAATTTAGAAATATTATATATTATTATTTATGTATAAAATATATAGTTATGTTGTACACCAAAATCTTTTTAGTAACCAAATCTAATTAAAAATTGGTTTAAGTCCGACTACGTGAAATATTTTAATATGAATAAAATATATAGTTATGTTGTACATTAATAGAGTTTGAATACACGCTCCAACTACGTGAAATGATTCTCACGTTCCTCCTCCTCCTTCTTCTCCTTATTCGCATTTCGCCTCCTTCTTCTTCTTCACGTGCGTGTTTCTTTCTCATCGTCACTATTTTATTGTTGTTGCTGCATTTTTTTCTTTTTCTCATTCTCTTCCTAGTAATTTTACATCATTATGCATCTTTTTTATTTGATTTTTTCTTATTTGTATTCTTATTAATAGAGTAAATGAGATGGTAAAATAAAAAAAAATGAACAAGAAAACAAGAAGATGATGATGATGATGAAGAAGGAGGAGGAAGAGGAGGAGTTTTGAGTTATCATTAAATAATTTTGGTGCATTTTAGATTTAAATAAGGTGAACTTTTAGTTTGTGCTTATTTTGAATTGAGTTTGTGTGTCGTCATCATTTTGAATTTGAATTTCAGTGCAACTTTTGAGACAAATGAATACAAAATACACCGAAAACTTATAAGTACGGCATCAAAAATAATTCTATATTACACTAAATTGTGCTTCAAAATGCATTAAAACTACTATTAAACGTAACATAAATAGATTAATAAAAAAAATAATTCAAATTTTCAATATTCCATTTAAATTCAAATTTTCAACTATGAACACTAATTTTTACAAAGAAAAACAAAAATATTCAACTTGTAGACAAAGTAACTACACCAACATCAATTACTAATGAAGTATATTAACGAAATTCGAGCCAAATCTCAGCTATTTGATTCATTTGAAAATAATAACTCAAAGAACATTGATCGTGAACGAAGAGAACATAAAAAAAGAAGAAAATGTAAAAAAGAAAGAGAACACAAAAAATGTAAAAAACTCTAAAAAAAAATAAAATCTGCATAAAAAAAGCAGTTATATATAGTCGTACATTAAGTTAAAAGGTTATAAGAAATAATGACGCATAAAGTTGAATTAAATTATAACAACTTAATTAAATTTAATTGATTAAATAATTTAAAAATAAAAACTTATTATAAAATATATAGTATCCATCTTCATAAATCATATTATCTATATAAAGTGGATGTAAAATCTACATCCACATTATATTTCTATAACAAGTGTGCTATCTCTCGGCTTTGAATTTTTCAGCTCTTGCTATTATTATTTTGTAACTTGGATAAGGACGGGACT
Organism: Arachis duranensis; assembly: GCF_000817695.3. NCBI lineage: Eukaryota > Viridiplantae > Streptophyta > Magnoliopsida > Fabales > Fabaceae > Arachis > Arachis duranensis. The sequence goes on along the minus strand of NC_029779.3, from coordinate 35,416,089 downwards.
CGCATGTGGCTTGTCGAACTCCAAATAAATGGTACAAGGAGGGAAAGGGATTTTTTATTCAAATATAATATAATATAATATAATATAGATTTAATTATTTTGCGGATCCTTATAGTTTTATCGAATTTTTAATTAAATCTCTACACTTTTTTTTTTAATTTTCAACTGAGTTCCTATATGTAATTTTTTTTGAATTAAATCATTGTCGTAAGAATAACATTTAAGATAACAAAATATTCTATTTAAAAAACAAATATTCTCCTGTTTAGATTAGATATTCTTATTGGACATATCTCTATTTTTTTAAATACCTAAAAAACTCTTAATATTTTGGCACAAAGGAAAAAAAACCTACCCAACTCCTAATTTTCTCTTTGAAAATCATGTAAAGTGCGTTTCTCTTTCGTCGACCCATCGTTTTCGTCTATAGCCGTTGTCGGTGCGTCGTCTTCCTCCAAAGCTTCCGTCGGTCTCTGAAGATCTGTACTGATTGATCCGTCGAAGCCTTGTCCGTCACTCGTTGCGGCTCGCTTCACGTTGCCGCGCCGCACTGCGTCTCGCCTCGCCTTGCCTCGCCTTGCTGTCTGTACACTCGATCTGCCAGAATAGGTGAGTTAGTTTCTAGTTGTACCATATATTAAGGTTGTACGCTTTGTGCCCTTCATCATGAACCATATATTTTTTACCACAAACGCACACACAACAACAATTTTATTTTACTATTAGAGAGAAATGAATTACAAACTGTCATATTCAATGGATAATTTTAAAGTTTGCCAAAGATAAGCTTTATCGCTATTCTCAAATACAGATCAATACACAAAAATTTTATTACAGTTGTCCAATTCTAAAAAATTGACAACTCCTTTAATTTAGTTTATTTGTTCACTAATCTTAAGTTACTTTTTTGTATGCCATTCCACATTTAGTTTTGAAAAATTTTATTTAAGAAACAAAAAATATATAAATATATACGGTGAATTGACATATGAATTAGTTTTGCTTATTAGGGTTATGATATTAAACTAGCTTGAATTTTTACATTTTCTGTCAATTTGTTTCAGGATCTGAAGTATTGTTAATTTTGTAAGAGCTATAAAAGCACAGAAGTCCTGAAATAGTTCTAGCATTGATTGATAATAAAGCTTATCTTCATGAGAAGCAAGAGGTGGCTGTTCAGATTTTGCAATACTCCTCAATATATTTCTATTTTTCATTAGAGACTCGAGTCTCTTATTTTCTCATAGAATATACTTCATTGTTTCTGTGAAGGATGTCATTGACTATGCAGAGAAGAACAGAATGTTCTTTATAGAGATATTTGCAAAGACAACGAACAACATAAATAAACTCTTTGAGGTACTTTTATGTTCTTCCCCTTCTAATTTATTAATTTTTAAATTAATCATGACTTTTTTTTATAAGGATGGAAATGGATGAACAATAGTGTAAATGTTCTAATTATTAGGATGTCTGTAATTGCATGTAACATTCAATAAGTTATTGATTGTTTAGAATATGTATTGTTGTTCTATTCAAAGAGATTTAACTATTTAAATATAGACAGGTTTAACATAGTTATGATCTATGAAAGACATTTTATTGTCATTTGGTCTATTTAGTTGATTTTATTAAGTGAGATAAGACTTTTTTGTTATTGTAGTAGTAGCAATAATAGTAGTGACTATTTGGATGTAACTGAATTTTAGAATTTTCTGTAATTTGAGAATTTACATGTAAAATATGTATGGTTACAATTTTATTTGGATATAAATCCTAATTGAATATAAGATGTAAAAATTAAAAGGTAATGCTTCAATACTGTTTAGGTGAGATGAAACTTAGTCTATTTAGTAGTAAATTGTACACAACAGGCCACCATGCTCTTGCAGTCTGAAGGTGTCTGTGCCAAAATTATATATATATAGTTTTTACTGTCAATTTTTGTAAATAATTTTAGTTATTACTCTATCAATGATTCTTGTTGCCATATACCATATGAAAGTTCTTTTATATGGAATAAATTGCTCTTGCATACATTTCTTTTTCTAATTATTATGGTTACAATAATGGACCTCACAAAGATGATCTTGTTCCGATTTTCTTTGTTCCAAAAATAGACTATCATGCTTTGATTAAAACTTTTGGTGAAAAGGACTATCTTGTTGAGACACCTGATGAACTCAATTCTACTCTTTTAGAATCTTTTTCGGCGGAAACCGGTCGTTATCAATATTATTATTGATCAATCCTTATGCTGGTTTAGAGAGTGGAAGGCTGCAACACAAGAACTGATTTGTAAATTATCTGTATTACACTGAAATTATGTTTACTATAGTTTTTGTTTTTAGATTTCACAAATTACATAATCTTGTGATTTTTTATGGTGTACTATGATATGATAAAGGCACAAATTATTCCATGAATCCATACAAATGTAAAATGTTATATGATCATAATGAATACTTAAATGATAAAAACTGAATTTGATATATACTTATGACTACTATTTTTGTTTTATGTTATTAATTCTTTTTTTCCATATGTTCTTAAGATAAGGTATTTTGAAAGCAAAAAAAAGTATTTCTGGTACAATTTGTATATAAATAACTAAATAAGTAAAAGAATGATAGTGACAAAATAAAAGAGATTACATGAATATTTTTTATGTTGTAGAATCATTGAATAGGGATTATAGGAATATCTTTTATTGAATATTTATAGTTTCATCGAATTTTTAATTAGGTCCCTATACTTTTTTTTCTTTTCAATTGGGTCCCTAAGATTATACAAGTAATTTTACAATTTACTAACATTTTTTTATGTTTAACGTTAACAGGGACTTAATTGAAAAAAATTTTAACGTATAGGAACCTAATTAAAAAAAATGTATAAGGACCTAATTAAAAATTTAGTAAAACTATATAAACTGTAAAATAATTAAACCTATAATATAATATAATTACACTCCCAAAAAATTAGTTTTTTTATTATTACTTATTTTGTTGGCAAACAAATGACATAATTATAAATTTATTTTATTTACACTATTAATATGATAAATACTAAAAAATTTTATACATATTTTTATTAAAACATATTTTATTTTTATTAAAACATATTTTATTGACGGTATAAATAAAATAAATTTATAATGATCTTATTTCTACCGTCAATATAAGGCTATATTTTGTAGTATAATTTAAAACAATTTAAAAAATAAAATCATTATTGGCAAAGACATCAGAAGAGGTACTACGTTAATTTTGGAGTATATGAAATACACAAGTTCAATCACAAATATACATAACATGGTGCGGCTACTGGTTCCTTCATACACTAGGGTTTGTGTATTTTTAAAGTTTTGTCCATGTAAGAATTTTAATAGAGAGTGATTATTACATGAAAATAATAATAATTATATAATAATTTAATCAAATATATTAAATTTTAACGATTTTTTTATCGTTTTTATTCGAAGACATTTTTATGTGAGTAACTCTTTATATAAACAATTAATTGTATATATATATCATCACATTACTAAAACTTATCAATTTTTAACCTATTATTTTAAAAGTTATTTGTTATGGCATGGCCCAAAGAAAACGTGGTCCGACCCGACCAATTAACCACCCGACTCGAACGGTCGGGTGTGAGGCGTTCATTTGCCGACCCGGACACGCGTTCAGGACAGCTAACCGCTACAGCTGTATAAGGAAATTTCGAGGAAGGTGGGTTCTGTCCTTGTGGGACCCACTTTTGACACAGTATATATGGAGAGGGTCCTACCCCTCCCCAAGGTACGCTACATACCACTCTATCCCTTTCTCGCCTGCACACTCTACTGACTTGGGCGTCGGAGTGTCTTTGCAGGTGACACCCCCTCTCTCCGCACCAAGAGCTCGGGAAGTCGGCTACCCCCAACTTCACATTCGCGACTCAATTCAAGCTACACCCCACATGTCCATCCGAGGACTCCTCCGACCCGTCCGGTACCCGAACCACCGAACATTGGCACCGTCTGTGGTGACAAACGCCTAAATGGAGATCGTGCAAGGTCCAGGGGACCATGGCCACGCAGCGGGCCTCGAGGGGGCAGCCTCCGTTGCCTCTCCCTGCGAGCGGCTGAGGTCCACTTCGCGACGAACCGAGTCGCAGTCGAGAGCCCAAGAAAGACGCCCCATTGGGGGAACTGGTAGCGACAGCGCGAGAATAATGCAGTAACTGCGCCATAGGGTGCAAAACCTGGAGCGCCAATTAGCAGATCAGGAGCATCATCAGCATCCTTCCGACCCCGACTACTCCCAATCTCCCGAGAGTCAGGGAAGAACCTCCCACCGAAGTAGTCGTTTCCGACGTACTCCCGTCTCAAGATTGGAATCGGGAAGTAGCCGGGAGGACCGGGAACACCCTAGGAGGCGAAATGACACAATCATCTACGCCCAAGGTAAGCGGGCGTGCACCATGAGGCGAGACCGCGAAAGCGGAGAAGAGAGATATAGGGGAACACGGCGACCCGTGATCATGGGCGCTACCCCATTCCATTGTTCCATCCTCGAAGTCCGGTTGGCAAAGCACTTTGACAAACCAACGAACATGAGGTATGACGGAACCCAATACCCGCAGGAGCACCTCATGGCCTTTGAGGCCAGAATGAACCTAGAGGGAGTGGGAGACAAAGTAAGGTGCCGCGCCTTTCCGGTCACCTTAGCAGGCCCTGCGATACGGTGGTTCAATAGCCTCCCGCAGGGCTCCGTGGCTGGCTTCTCGGATATCAGTCGCACCTTCTTAGCACAATTCACCACCAGAATCGCGAAGGCAAAACACCCGATCAATCTGCTCGGCGTCACTCAAAAAACTGGCAAGACGACCAGAAAGTACCTAGATCATTTCAACGCGAATGCTTGGAGATTGAGGGGTTAACCGATTCGGTGGCCAGTCTCTGCCTCACGAACGGGCTCCTTAACGAGGACTTCAGAAAATACCTCACCCCAAAACCAGTTTGGACGATGCAAGAAATCAAAACTGTAGCCCGCGAATACATTAACGATGAGAAAGTCAGTCAAGTTGTGGCTGCCAACAAGCGGCAGCCCACCTACACTCAACCCAGGCAGCACGGCAATGGAGAAAGACGGAAGGAGCACGCCAGAGATGGCGGCCCGAGCAAGGCACCAGACTCTTTCCTCGTATCGGAAAATTCACCAATTACACTCACCTCACCCTCCTCATCATAGAAGTTTACCAACAGATAGTTGAGAAGAGAATCTTGTCAAAGCCCCGTCCTCTGAAGGATCGAACTGGGGGGAACAAAAGCCTCTACTGTGATTACCATAAGGGCTATGGACACAAAACACAGGACTATTTTGACTTGAAAGACGCACTGGAACAAGCGATCAGGGACAGAAAATTAGCCGAATTCTCCCATCTCATCAGGGAGCCGAGGAGATGAAATCACGACCACGATGGGGAAGACAAGACTCGAACGGTGAAGCGACGACAAGAGCCAAGGGACGACGACCACGGACTTACCGTAGTGAATGTAGTAACCGCGACAAATACGGCTCCAAGGTCGAAATCGGCTCACAAAAAAGGCGACAAAGTCCTGGCGGTCTCCTCCTCGTCTTCGTGAAGCTCCAAAAGGGCCACATCCATCTCTTTCGACCCGGAAGACCAATGGTTTGACGAGGTTCTAGAGAGCCCCCCATGGTCATCACGGATAGGGTAGGAATCGGATGCCGATCTAACGACTCACCAGCACGGTGTCGTAGGGTTAGGCGATTACTTCATCAAGCCAGACGGGATAATCTCCTTGCCGGTCTCCGTGGGACAAGGACAGGGGCGAAGATCGATAATGGCTGAGTTCGTAGTTCTGAGGGATTCCACGGCCTACAACATCATCCTAGGGAAGAAGACCATTAACGATGTTGGGGCAGTGATCAGTACAAAGCTGCTAGTGATGAAGTTTGTCAAGGAAGACGAATTTGTGGGATCCATAAAAGGAGAATTGGAAACGGCAGTCGCTTGCGACAATGCCAGCCTATCCTTGAGGAAAAAATCCAAGGAAGCATCAGGAGTGTTCCTCGCCGACCTGGACGCTAGGGTCGACGACAAGCCCAGACCCGAGCCAGAGGGGGACCTGGAGAAGTTTAGGGTCGGGGACACGGAGAAAAAGTTCACGTTCGTAAATAGAAACCTCCCGCATGAATTGAAAGAGCCTTTGGTAGAAATGATCAGGGCCAATGGCGATCTGTTTGCCTGGACGCCAGCCGACATGCTGGGGATAGACCCTCATCTCATGTCACACCACCTGGCCGTCAAGCCTGAAGCCCGACTAGTGGCTCAGAGGAGAAGGAAGATGTCACAAGAGAGAGCAGAGGAGGTGGCCAAGCAAACGGCCAGCCTCCTAGAAGCAGGTTTTATCCGAGAACTAAACTACTCGACCTGGTTGTCGAATGTAGTTCTGGTAAAAAATCACAACGGGAGGTGGAGGATGTGTGTAGATTACTCCGATCTTAACAAAGAATGCCCCAAGGACTGCTACCCCCTTCCCAACATTGATGCGCTTGTCGACGCGGCGGCAAGGTACCGGTATATGAGCTTTATGGACGCCTACTCCGGCTACAATTAGATACTGATGCACCAGCCTGACGAGGATAAAACAGCATTCATAACACCTAAAGGAATCTATTGCTACAGGGTGATGCCCTTTGGCTTGAAAAACGCGGGGGCCACATACTAGAGATTGATGAACAAGATATTCAGCGATCTCATAGGCAAGACGGTGGAAGTCTCTGTAGACGACATCCTCGCGAAGACCGTCCGACCTGATGATCTCCTGAGTGACTTGAGGAACGTGTTCGCGTCCCTCCGACAACACGGCATGAGGCTCAACCTTCTTAAGTGCGCCTTTGCCATGGAGGCCGGAAAATTCCTAGAATTTATGATCACCCAAAGGGGGGTGGAAGCCAACCCTGAAAAGTGCCAGGCGATACTCCAAATGAAAAGCCCAGGCTGTATCAAAGACGTCCAGAGACTAGCAAGAAGGCTCACCGCACTGTCCCGCTTCCTTGGAGCGTCGGCAGCAAAAGCTCTACCTTTTTTCAATCTGATGAGAAAAGGGATATCGTTCGAGTGGACCCCTGCATGCGAGGAGGCGTTCAATCACTTCAAAGAGATCCTAGCGGCACCCCCCGTACTCGGGAAGCCCAAGGTCGGAGAACCACTCTACCTGTACCTGGCCATAATGGAGGAGGCGCTTGTGGCAGCCTTGGTGCGAGAAGAAGGAAAGGCTCAGCAGCCAATTTACTTTGTGAATAGAGCGCTAAAAGGAGCAGAACCGCGATATAGCAAACTGGAGAAGCTGGCACTGACACTCTTGACCTCTTCCCGCAGACTAAGGCAGTACTTCCAAGGCCACCAGATCATCGTGAGGACGGACCACGGAATCCGTCAAGTACTCCAAAAACCTGATTTAGCGGGAAGAATGATGACTTGAGCCATTGAACTCTCCCAGTACGACCTGCGGTATGAACCCCGACATGCTATTAAGGCACAAGCAATGGAGGAAACGGGCATACGGTGGAGGCTCCACGTAGACGGGGCCTCCAACCAAAAGTCTAGAGGAGCCAGGATCATCTTGGAAAGTCCTGCCGGGGTCATATACGAGCAATTGATCAAGTTTGAGTTCCCGGTGTCAAACAACCAAGCGGAATACGAAGCCCTCTTGGGAGGCCTGACCCTAGCTTGTGAAGTCGGGGCGACGAGGTTGGAGGTGTGTAGCGACTCACATGTCGTCACCTCTCAAGTAAACGGGAGCTACCAAACCAGAGACTCGCTGTTGCAAAAGTACTTGGAAAATGTTAGAGAATTGAGCAACCAGTTCGAGGAGGTCACGATCCAACAGGTCCCAAGGGAAAGGAACACACGGGCGGACCTCCTATCTAAGCTAGCAAGCACAAAACCGGGAGTGGGCAACCAATCCCTCATCCAAGGCATGTTCAAGGAACCAGTAGTTGCCCTCCACTTTACAAAGATATGCCCCTCCTGGTTGGACCCTATCGTCAATTTCTTGGAAAGCGGCAAACTCCCTGACGACGAGAAGGTAGCTAAAGCGTTGAGAAGGGAGGTAGCCAAGTATACGACCATATAGGGACAACTGTTTAAAAAGAGACTCAGCCAACCCCTGTTGAAGTGCCTACACCCCAAGCAGACGGATTATGTACTCAGAGAAGTCCATGAAGGATGCTGCGGCCACCATATCGGGGGCAAAGCCCCAGCAAGAAAGCTAATCCGAGCTGGATACTACTGGCCGTCAATAATGGAAGACTCCAAAGAATTTGTGAAGAAATGCGTCAAGTGTCAGGAGAACGCCAACTTCCACAGAACACCCGCTTCCGAGCTAAGCCTACTGACGTCCTCCCGACCTTTCACACAGTGGGGAGTCGACCTCTTGGGACCCTTCCCGGTTGGCACAGGGCAAGTCAAATACCTCATAGTTACCATCGACTACTACACCAAATGGATAGAGGACGAACCATTGGCTAGCATATCCTCATCTAATTGTAGAAAGTTCATGTGGAGGCAGTGATAACTCGATTCGGCATCCCGGAGGTCACCATCTCAGACAACGGGACGCAATTCACTGACAAAAAGTTCATAGAATTCCTCAACGGCCTGGATATAAAGCAGAAGTTCTCCTCAATGGAGCACCCCCAGACGAATGGACAAGTCGAGTCCGCAAATAAGGTCATCTTACAAGGCCTCAAGAAGCGGCTGGGTAACAAAAAAGGTTCATGGACCAACAAACTCGCCTCAGTCCTTTGGTCTTACCGTACAACCGAGCAGTCCTCCACGGGAGAAACCCCCTTCCTCCTGACATACGGGGTGGACGTGATGATACCCGTGGAAATCGGCAAGCCAAGCCCGTGGCTACTTTTGAAGGGAGTAGAAGAAGCAGTGGAGAAAGACCTGGTGGATGAGGCCAAAGAGATGGCCCATTTGACAGAAGTAGCACTAAAACAAAGAATGGCCCTGCGCTACAACGCCAAGGTGCTCAAGAGGGAGTTTGAAAAAAATGACATCGTCTTACGACACAACGACATAGAGATACCGACCCAAGGAGAAGGAAAAATGGCGGCAAATTGGGAAGGCCCCTCAGGGTCAAAGAGGTGCTCGGCAAAGGCGCTTACAAATTGGAGAAGGTCGACGGCAAGGAAATCCCGAGAACATGGAATGTAGGTAACTTGAAAAGATTTTATTCCTAACTCGAGCACGCTGGATAGGCGGTTCGACGAGTTCAGTGATTTACTATTGTTAAAACACTTACCATGGCTGTAGACCTGTTTAACTGCCGATTAATGTTTACTTAACAAATTTCTCTTTCTATTTTTCCTCAACTATGTATCCTGCGACAATACGTTCCTCATAACGAACGGTAAACGGTGTGACAACACGACGTCCTGGGACTGATCACCTCGGGAGCCAACTAAGTTAAAAAGCCATAAAAAATGGCCACGATAATAATAAAGCCACGACATGGCCTCGCCAAAAATACCAACGTAATGATAAACGAATGACGAGCAACAGCGACAAAACGGGAACCAAACAAACCGTAAACACTACCAGATAAGCAGAAAAATATGATAACCACAAGCCGACCAAGCGGCTAATAAAGTATGACAAAACAGTTTCAAAAATTCTACAACAAAACCACAAAAACACAAGGTACAAGAGTTCACTTTTTGGGCATATCAACAATCTTGCCGTCTTTGATCGTATTGAAAACCCCGATTGCCGAGGTATCGAAGTCGGGAGCCACGATCTTCACCTGAGCCTTAAGAGCCTCCTCAGTCATAAAGATCGCGCTCTTTCCTTGCTCTCTGACCTCCTTATGTTTCTTCCTGAGTCCCTCGACCTCATCCTGGGCAGTCTTAGCAACCAAGACGGCCGCGTCTCGTTTCTTTTCCAAGATAACCACCCGACCTTGCGCGGCGCTAAGCTGGCTTTCCAAAGTCATTTCCCGCTCGGTCAGACGGGATACGGAAGCATCAGTAGTCTTCAACTTTTCCTCGGCAGATGCAGCCTTCTCCTCGGCAGTCTTAAGCTTCTCCTTTGCCTCGGACAACTACCCCTGGAGTGTTCTAACTTGAGCTTTGTATTTATTGTTGGCTGTGGTGGCAGATTCAAGCTTCTGACGTAGTGATTGCATACCCGACAACTCGAACTCTGCCTTCCAAGCTATGGCCGCACCACAGAGGAGGGTGCGATAAATCCATCGCGCCTGCCCTGCAAGGTCGGTACCGTGAAAATGCTCCTCCGTGCCAGGAAGCAATTGGGAGTCTATGAACGACCCAACATCGAAGTTCCTCTCCATCACGGTAAGGGCCCCTTTGGGGCTGGAGTGTGACCTCTGCCTCTTAGGGGTAGGAATGACCCTCAAGTCGTCATCCTCGACCTGTTGAGCAAAGGATGAATGACCGGTACCAGCCGCCTCCTCGAGAACAGGAGAAATGCGCGCCGCATCAACAAGTTTATCCAACATAACGACGTCGTGAGGTGAGGGCACAGCCTGATCCCCCTTGTCCCCGGGAGGGGCTGCCGGTTGCTCGTCGGCCTTCTGCCCGTCACTTTCCACTAGGAAAGTTTTGAACAAACTTTCAAGTCCTGTCACTTCGGCAGACATTCCCACTGCAACAGAAAAGAACAAGTTAGTCTTTAATCAGCATAACAAACCAAAGAAGCCACCATGCAGAAAATGACACGACAAAAACAACTCACAAATATAATCCCTGATGACCTCCCGGCTACCCATAAGGAGGTGGGGGTTCACATGGTTTCTCCCGAAAACGGCCCACAGTACGTCGGCAATTTTCCGGTCCACAACCGACATCCCCTTGTAAGTCACTTTAATAAAAGCATTGAACCTCGCCCCGAAACTCCAATACGTCGGGATGAGGCGTTCTCCTTCCAACGACAACCAAAAGGGTGGCGACCCTTGACCGAACGCACCTTAAAATACTTATCCTTGAACCCATGGTAAGAGTCCTCGAACAAGCCAAAAATTCTCCGTCGTTGGGCAGATCGGAATGACATGTACCCCTTCCTCGCTTTCTCCTCCTTGGAAGGGTTCGTGAGACTAAAGAAGTAAAGGAAAACGTCGACAAACACCGGCAGCTCCAAATATTCACATACCATCTCGAAACAGCGGATTGAAGCCCAACTGTTCTGATGCAGTTGTGACGGCGCCACGGAAATCCGACTAAGGAGCCCCATTTGGAAAGCAGAGAAGGGGATGCGAACCCCCCACTTGGGTGAACATGGCTTTGTAAAACCAAATCCAGTCGGCAACCCGGGGGGCGTGGAAATTGAGCTCGTACAACTGCTCATGAGGGGCAGGGGCAAAAAATGTCGTAGTTGGCCTCCTCGTCAGTACCCCCGCACAAGTACTCGGCCTGACGGAACTCGGTAAGCTCCTCCTCACCCATCTGGTTCAGGGAGTCCCTCAAGTCGGAAGCCACCCAAGCGTACGGGTCGTAACCGCGGCGGAGGTAGAAGCTCGGGAGACAACGCGAGGCATACCTACAGTGGGGATACCACTCAATTAGTCTATGAGGTCGGGAGCTCGAAAAAACTCAGAAACTACACTTAACCTATTCTGTAACTAGAATCAAGCATGGCTAAAGCTAAACACAAACAAAAGCCTACCCTGGAATGGTAACCCCCCCCAACACACTTACTTGACGCTAAAGACCATTCAACATACAAGATCAAGCAAACATTCAACATACAAGATCAAGCAAACAGCATGCATGAAGAAGGAACAAAGGCAAAGGCAAAATGAACACGAAGCAGAAAATAAAGAAATGAATGCTTACCTGGATTGGTTGTGAAGATTTGAAGAAGAATGAAGAAAGGCGAGTGCACAAGAAGGCAAGAACGACGTTCTGGAAATTTTTGGAGAAGAGGAGGATAGATGTAGCTAGAGCGAAGATATGGAGATGAATGCAAAACTGTTCTAAAACTGCCACTCAAAGAAGCGCGAAAAGACTAGGGCCAAAATGGTCTTTGCGCGCGGGTTTTTTAACCCATTATGAGCACTTAATGCTATGCACGAGAAACGAGGCGACGAAGGATCGACCCAGCAACGAACAGACACGCGTGCAAGAGGCACGTCCCCTCCACGGACGGCTGACCTGGCGACAACGCGTGAGAGAAGAGATAACACGCCACCAACAGCCCACACGACTATTGCTGGCGCATTGGGAACACTGTTACGACCTGGCCCAAAAGAAACGTGGGCCGACCCGACCCATTAACCACCCGACCCGAACGGTCGGGTGTGAGGCGTTCATTTGTCGACCCGGACACGCGTTCAAGACAGCTAGCCGCTACAACTGTATAAGAAAGTTTCGAGGAAGGTGGGTTATGCCCTTGTGGGACCCACTTCTGACACAGTATATATAGGGAGGGTCCTGCCCCTCCCCCAAGGTACGCCACATACCACTCTACCCCTTTCTCGCCTGCACACTCTACTGTCTTGGGCGTCGTAGTGTCTTTGCAGGTGACCTCTCTCCGCACCAAGAGCTCGGGAAGTCGGCTTCCCCCAACTTCACTTTCGCGACTCAATTCAGGCTACACCACACCTGTCCATCTTAGGACTCCTCCGACCCGTCCGGTATCCGAACCACCGAACATTATCTAAATACATAAATTTGATTATACAATTATATAATTTTTTTACATTATTAATGTATTAAAACTATTTTTAAAATTGATAATAATTTCTTTTTTTATTTTGTAATATCTAATATACATATAATATTTCACACCAATAAATAAAACTAAACCAAACTAAAGTAAACCCGACGCGAAAAGGAGTTAGGTAAAGAAAGTTGTATGATCTCATCATTCCATAAAAATTAAACTATCATAACTAACAAGAGTTACCGAATCATTGGGGACGTAATCAATCTGATTGTGTCCACGTGAAATAGATGGAATTATTAATGAAATAAACTCATTTTGTCAAAATTTAACCATGTGAGATATAAGATATAACAGAAAGCTATACCCTGGACCAGAAATTAGGGAGATTTAATTAGTCAATTACTTGCGTAGAGAATAAAGATAACTGATTATGATGCATTCTTTATTTTATTTTATATTTTTTTTGTAATTAATACATTCATTTTATTTAATGAAATTAGACAATATACTTAACTTAATTCAGCTAAAAATCCGTTGAAATTTTAGTAGCGACAATTTTTTTTTAAGTGTAGATCACAATTTTTTTTTCGAAAAAATTATTGAGAAAGTGTCCTTAAAAATGGAAACGACAAAGTATTCATGAAAATTAAAAAAATAATAATAAAAATATTTTAATATGAAGTAAATACATGGATGCAGACTTGCTTCAAATTAAATTAGAACATTTTTGTCACGTTTGTGGTTTACTCTTTTTTTTTTCTAATAATTAAACTACGTGTGGTATCATTTTGGTTTAACAATTAACATTATTATGCTTGATCTTTAAAAGTGAGAAACGAACTAAAATGGTTTTGCAAAGAAAACTACCACAAACTATTCAAAAGACATAAAGCTAAAGCCAAAAAAAAAATCTTTGGTACTCCTAATCTCAAATAAAAACAATAAAAAACCTATAACTAAATTACATAATAATAAACTACAGATAATCTTAATTTGTTTTCCTACTTTTAGATTATGTCTCGGCGTTTGTCCAACCATGTTGCCAATTTTATTAGTATTTACATCAGCAACAGAGATTTTATTTATTAACAAATTAATTTTAATAATTAAATAAAAACACTAAAACAATCTCCACTTAAACGTGGAGATAAGGATGCAAGCATCAAGCGATGAATTTTGTAGTTTACAGCTTTCAGTTTCGAGAGTTAAAGCAAACTGGATAGGAAATTTAATATAGAATACACAAATATAATTAAAAAATTACACTTGGATCTTTCATGCACATAAAAATATAATAGTTTGGAGTAAACGGCGATTTTATTTTCTCGTAATTACAAAACGCACGATTTAACGGCCATGATATATATGATGAAGATCAGAGATGAATCGGCCCTACAAAATTGAATTTATGCGGTGTTCATGCGTGAGGCAACAGGTACAGCTGCTATATATGGGGACCGTTACTTCAATTTTCTTTCAACTTTGGCCATAGAAGGACCATTATATTATTCGGGTAATATTAGAAAAAAAATATTTTATTTAATATTTATTAATTACTGTAAGTTTTTATTAATTTTAGTTAAATATTTTTAATTACCAAATATTTTTATATTATCCCATGGCCATCATAATAAATTGCTTTTATTTGGATTTAGAATTTATTCTATTATATACCACTCTTTTCATTTTCTCATTTTATATCAATAGATTCTAATACGTACTAAATTTCACTAAATAATGTAATTAATGACAATTTAATTCCTTTTTTTTTCACTTTTTTAACACTAGTAGTAAAACAACGTGCTTGTTTATATGTATTTTAAGTATTTTAAAATAGAAGATATTAAATAGTAAAAACTAAATATAAAATAGAAATGTCGTTTTTTTTAAGATTTATATAGTTATTTTTCATTTTGAAATCAAAATTAATAAATTGTAGAATTTGTTTAGAAAGTTGAAAAATAAAAAATGATAATTTTAGAATTAATAAAAAAAATAATTAAAAGACCAAATGATGAAAAATCTTTAATATACATTTAGATATATATGGATGTTCACTTTATTAGATGAGTAAAATTCACACCTTATACATAAATATATAAAGAATTAAAGATTTTTTTTTAAATCATCCGCAATCAAAACTTTTCCAGCATAGCTATTGAGACTCCTGAAGGAGTCATACCATCTTTTTTCTTTGACATAGCCATCAAAAAATGGAATTTTTTTTTTGGTGACATCAAAAAATGGAATTAGAATAATAAAATTTTATTTATATATAATAATAATTGTCTAACTAATATTTTAGTTTTTTCTTTAATTTGATGCTGAACTTACTTTTTAAAATAAATATCAAATAATATAAAAATAACCT
>NC_029779.3:35364624-35400971 GCF_000817695.3 Arachis duranensis | reverse complement strand
TATATTTTATAAATTAAATATTATTTTTTAAACTTTTTTTGGGACAAATTAAACCTCCAATTTTAAGCACAATAAACAATCGCCTCATTATCATCCTCGTACAATCCAGAAAGAAAACTACTTCACTATCCATTGGATTTATCCCATGAGCCTACATCATCATTCCTAATATGTCTATAGCTTGGCAGTGAGCCACAAGAATTAAAGAAAGTTGATTGGTAGATTATTTGGTAATAAAATATACAATCATATTCATTTCAGCCTAATTATTTAAAATAAAAATTAAAAATAATTTGTAAAAAAAAAAAAACTAAACCAAATCCACCTATATATGGATCACCTTTGACTTTTAATAAAGTAACTAAGTAATGCTGTATTTTATATTATTATTATTATTATTATTATTATTATTATTGTTATTATTTCTTTACAAGGTCTCTTTTTAATTAATAAAATTAGAGAGACAAATGATTTTTCAACCATATGTAATTAAATTTTATATGTTGTACATATTTTTGGTTATTATCTATTAAACTACTCTTTCATTTTATCTCATGACAACAATAAAAAAGTCTCGTGACACACAAATTTAGTCTAACAGAATACATAAATTCAATTACAATTTTAATCTTTATTATCTTATCTTATCTTATCTTTATGTTATCTTCTTATCTTATCTAATTTTTACTTTTATCTTTTATGGGCAATGCACTATATATATTTAGTTTTACTTTCATAATTAAATCGACAATCCAGTCAATCAACAATCAATAAAATTTTTTCATTTTTTCTTTTCCTATTCTTTCACGATTTTATCATGGTACCAGAGTTTTGGTATCCTCCTTGAAGAGGATACATAAGCTATCATCTTTCCTGTGAGAAATTACCCGACTTCTTTTTTTTTCAACCTCCTCCTATAATAAATAACCAATCATCCAATTTAGCCCAGAATTCAGTCAATCTCTATTACATTCATCCAAGTAAAAATCCAATATCAATCTTGGTTACCATTGTTATAACAGGAAAAAACAATCATTCGTTGAATAGTCATTATGGCTTGTCTGCGCCTTCTTCCAGCAATTCTGTCTGCATTCTATTTCAGCAGTTCAACAATTCCATCTGCACTCTTATTGCGCTCTACGCGCCCTCTTTTTTTTTATATTATTGGCTCTATGTGCCCTCTGAAGATCAATCTTATCGCGCTCTACGCGCTTTTTTTAAAATCGCTGCTTGCTCTCTCTCCTTCAAGTACAGCATCTCTTTTTATATTTTTGTCGTCGGCAGCTCTATCTCCGCCGCACGCATATCCCTCTGCGTCACCACGTCAGACGCGTCTTCCTCAACAATTTCATCGGAATTTATTCAAACTGTGGATTATTAACATCTTTTATCCACCAACTTACGGGGGCGTATTAAACTACTCTTTCACCTTAGCTCATGATAACAATAAAGAAGTCTTGTGACCCACAAATTCAACCCAATAGAATACATAAATTCAATTACAATTTTAGTCTTTATTATCTTATCTTATCTTACCTTTATTTTTATTTTTATCTTTCATAGGCAATGCACTATATATATTTAGTTTTATTTTCATAATTAAATCGACAATTCAGTCGATCAACAATCAATAAAATTTCTTCATCTTTTCTCTTGCTATTGTTTCATGATTTTATCATTATCCTTGTCATTTTTTTAATGTCATCTTTTTTTTTCTCCTTTTTCTTCTCCTCTTTTTTTCTTTTATTTTTTCATCTTTTTTTAAAAATAATTTTATGCAAAATTATTTAGCATAAAAATTTTAAATCACCATATATATAACCAGAATATTAAAACTCCACCAATAAAAACACACAATTCATAAATTTTGGTACATAACAAAAAATTTAGTATATAATACAAAATTTTAAAAAAATACATCTCCAAAATATTAATACCTAACCAACAAAATATGCACAACATATGCAAAAATTTTAATATATAATACATAAATTTTAGTGCACAGTGTAAAATTTTTGAAAAAACATATCTAAAATATTAACTCATCCAATTAACAAAATACACTCACATAAAAATTTATATGTTATATACAAAAAATTCTGTACTATATCAATAAATTATGTGATATATACAAAAATTTATGTGCCAAAAATATGTAAAAAAAATGTATGACACATATGCATATTTCTTTTTATGCGATTTTTGCCAATTTAATTAAATTTAATTACAAAAATATTTGTCCACGGTATAACTTCATCGTTTTAATTATTACTTTTATTGTTACTACTAATCTTCCTTAGAAAAAATGTCGACGCCAGAAAGACGAAATTGGAGCATCAACGATAAAGGTTTCATAAATGTAATTTTATATGCAAAAGAAAAATTAGGGCAATTTTTATCCCATTAAAAGTGAATATTTTTTCTTTTTCTCTCTGCTAGGATTTTAGAATAATATTAAAATTGTTAGTCAATTCACATCAAGTGTCTTAAATTTTATAATGACAGCCAATACTGTTTCTCTAAATACACAAGAAAAAGTGAGTGATGCAGAGAAGAATCAAGTGATTTTATACGCTGATAAAAATATTCAAGAAAGAATTGAAAAATACTCTAAAAATTTAGTTGGAAGACTCCTTGCTGACAAACAATTCAGCAGAGAAACATTAAAGGCGGCCCTCTATGTTATTTGGTCTCAACCAGAGGGTTTCAAAATTCTAGAGTATGGAGGTAACCTTTATTAATTCTTTTTTGAAAAAGAGATTGATGCTCTACGAATAGAAAAGGGAGCTCCGTGGCTGTTCAAGAATTATATTCTTAATCTGAAACAAAGGAGGGAGAATTTTCTGATTAGTGATGCAGAATTTACCACTGTACCCATCTGGATTCAGATTTGGGGCCTTTCAGAGCAGTGCAAAACAAAAGGTCTGGGAAAGAGAATAGGAGAGACCTTAGAAAAGGTGATAGATGTTGGTATTTTCTCTATAAAGAATAAGGAGGGAAGACTGCTAAAAATTAAGGTCAAGCTCGATATTACAAAGCCATTGAGAAGAGTGCTAAAAATCTCTTGTAGCAATAACTAACATAATTACTGAATTTCAACTCAAATATGAACGCATTGGTAATTTTTGTTATTGTTGTGAGAGTATTGGACATGAAATCGAGAATTGTCAACAACACTTGGAGAATATGGTGACTGAAAGGAAAATAGCGAAGAAATGGGGAGGATGGCTCTGAGCAGACTAATTTGATAGATGAGTGAAAGATGAAAAAGAAAATTGAAATCCAAACAGCAATAACAACAACAGACCTGAAAAAGGCAGAGAACAGAAGCCAGTACCTGTTAATTTAATGTTGGAATTCGCAAATATCTCTGTCCAAGATAGAAGTTCACAAAAAAGGAAAGAGGAGAATGAGGTTCAGAGCTCTTGCTGGGTCCTAACTGGTAAGAAAAATGAAGGAAGAGAGATTGAAATAGTAAAAGGAGAGAAGGTTATAAGGGGTGGGGGAGAAGAAAAAAGTATAATTGTAAATCAAAACAAAATGGAGGAGATAACTTTTTTCATTGGGGTGGCGGAGGCGAAGGGAGAAAAGGAGAATCCGAAGAAATTAAAAATTAAACAGATAGCTAAAAGGAAAAATTTGTATAGTGGAATCTCAGGGAGTAAAAGGAGGATGGAAGGGAGCAGCGATATAGCTAGCTATAAGAAGCAGTCCTCGAAGAAAACGGCTAAATCAAAATAGGGAGTGGGTGCCACCCAGCAATTGACACCCAATGAGGTATGAAGATGGTGATGTGGAATTGTCGAGGTTTAGAAAAATCCTTGATAGTTCACAACATCATAGGGATTAATAAATCCCATTCTCCCGAGGTGTTATTTTTATCCGAAATAAAAAATAATATCTCGACTGTAGAAGGAGCGCTATGGAAGATAGGTTTTCAGTCTTGCTTTGTAGTGAACCCAACTGGAATGGCGGGAGGTTTGGTCGTGACATGGAAGGAGGGAGTTAAGATGCAAATTTTGATCCATGATAAGTTCTTCATTCACTTTATCATGGAAAGCCAACATGAGGGTAGGAAATGGGAAGTTATTGGTGTTTACTTACACACAGATGAGGTTGGAAGAGATTAGCAATACACAAAGCTACTGCAAATTATGGCGCATAGGGAAGATTGAGTAGTAGTAATCGGGGATTTCAACTCTATCAGAGCACATCACGAGAAAGAGGGTGGTAAAGCTAAATCAAATATCTCCATCCAAAAGTTCAATGATTTCATTAATGCGGGAGGATTGGTGGACATAGGGTTTGAAGGAGAAAAATATACTTGAAATAATAGGTAGTTTGGAGGTAATTTTATACAGGAAAGACTAGACAGAGCTTTTGTTTCAATGGCACAGAGGTCTGAATTTTCTGATGCCTTTGTCAAACACCTAGATGACTTAGGCTCGGACCATAAGGCATTGCTATTATGCTCACATAAGGAAGAAAGGAGACATAAAAGAAGATTTCGATTTCAAGAGCGATGGTGTAAGAATGAAGAGGTTGTCAATTTAATCAAGCAAGCTTGAAGGCACGAGGTAGTGGGGTCAACAATGTTTAAATTGGTTAGGAAGTTAAAATTCTATAGGCACAAGCTAGTGGAGTGGCAAAGAACCTCTAATTTCAATTCAAGTTTAAAAATCATGAGCCTTAAGGAGAAGATATCAGATGAAACAAACAAGGGGCAGCTCGCAAATGGAGCAACAATTCGTATCTTGGAAGTTGAACTTGAAGAAGCTTTTGAGCAAGAAGAAAGATACTGGAGAGAAAAATCCAGAGTACAATGATTGAAATGGGAGGATAAAAAAACGAAATTCTTCCACTCCAAGTTTCAAACTAAGAATAGAAGGAACAAAATTAAAGAGCTTAGAGAAGAGGATGGGGAGACGGCATCGAATGCGATGAGCATTGCTGAAATCGCTCGAAGGTATTTTGAAAAACTTTTCTCAACCAGCTTTCCTAAAGATCCTACTGAAGAGTTACAAGGAATGCCTAGAAAAATAACAGCAGCAATAAACCAAACTCTGGTGAGGCCTATTTTAAAAAAAAAGTCAATCAGCTGTGTTTTCAATTAATCCTTTTTCAGCCCTGGGTGAAGATGATTTCACAGCTAAATTCTTTCAATACTTTTGGGAGACTATCGAAGGAAATGTGGTCTGTGTAGTTAAAGGTTTTTTTGGTGGAGGTAAAGTACTAAAAGCTTTTAATCATACCAATATATGCTTAATTCTTAAGGTGTATGATACTAATTCTTTGAAACAGACTAGACCTATAAGCCTTAGCACTATAGCTTATAAAATTATTTTAAAGATAATTGTACACAAATTGCAACCAGTTATGCACAGGGTTATTAGCGACTCACAAAGTACCTTTACAAAAGGAAGACTTATTAGTGACAATGTTTTGATAGCCCAAAAATTTCTGCACTCTCTGAAAAACAAAAGATATGAAGATTATGAATTTTCTTTGAAACTTGATATGAGCAAAGCGTATGACCAAGTTGAATGGAATTTTGTCTGAGCCATGATGGAGAAACTGGAATTTTGTAAAAAGTGGGTGGATTGGATTAAGAAACTGGTGACTACAGTTTCCTACTCTGTTACTGTGGACGGTGCACCTCATGGTTATTTTAGACCATGTAGAGGATTGCAACAAGGCGATCCTCTTTCCCCTATCTCTTTTTATTCTGTGCAGAGGTTCTATCCCATCTGCTCTACAGAAGAGAACAGAGCCTAGAGTTTTCTAGGTTGAGACTTAATTGCAGATGTCCTAAAGTCAGCCACTTATTTTTTGCAGATGACTCAATTTTGTTCAGTAAGATTACGGTTCAGGATTGTCAGAGTTTACACTGGGTCTTACATAACTATGAAGAGGTTAGTGGACAAACAGTTAACTTGGACAAGTCTTCAATCTTTTTTAGCAGGAACACACCCACCCAAATTCGAGATATATTATCTGAATTACTACATGTTCCACACGTGGGTAACCATAATAAATACTTGAGCTTGTTGGCTATAGTGCAGAGGTAAAAAAATTCACCTTTAATTACATCAAGGATAAAGTACTACAGAAACTGCAACATTAGAAACGGATTCTACTATCATAGAGTGGAAGGGAGGTTCTTATTAAGGCGGTGGTCACATCAGTGCCTTTTTACACTCTCAGTTGCTTTAAACTCCCGGAAATACTAATAAAAGATATAAAAAGAGCCATCTTGCAGTTTTGGTGGGTCCAAAAAAGATCGAAAAGGAGAATGCAATTGATTGGGTGACGGATTACTTGTAGGCCCAAGAGTCAAGGGGGTCTCAATTTCAAAGATCTTAAAGCTTTCAACCTTGCAATGCTAGCCAAGCAAGATTGGAGACTGCTTACAAGAACAAATTCTATAATCTTTAGGGTGTACCGAAGTAAATATTTCAAAGACTCCAATTTTCTCAACGCAAAAGTTGGCAAAAACCCATCTTAAGGATGGAGGAGTGTAGTAGAGGACAGAAAAGTTCTGGAAAAAGGTATTCTATAGAGGGTGGGCAATAGTTCAGATATCAGAATAAAAAAAGATTCATGGATTCGTAATTATCTGTCTATTACTCCTAATACAGAGACTAATTCAAAGCACAATCCTACATGGGTTTCACTAACACCAACATTTTTCCGTTACGGTTTTAGGACTTTTTTTGGGAATATTTTTTTTCTTAATCTTGTTAGATAATTAATTAGGTGATACTTACTTTAAATATTTATGATATCAAGAATTTAAATATTATTTAGAAGTTATTAATTCATATTTTTAGAATACTCCTTTAATTTGATGTATTTTAATTTTATTTATTTAATTATTAGATTGGACTTTGTATTTATGGACTTAGGATTTTTTTGTTTTAATTAACCTAATAAAAAGTTATAAAAATCTCATAAACTATTGTAGTCGTAGTATTCAGTGATTAGAGGCGCCAAAATATCTTTGTTTGGTTTCATGATAAAATCAAGGTGTGCATAAGTGAAGTTGAGTGAGTACCTCACTTGTTGCACGGAAAATTAGGTAGAAGGTTGAGAAGTCCTTTCGATTCAATTCTCAAATTATGGTATGAACATATTAGGTTACGTTGATGACGAGTCTCTTTCTTGTTGCATTAAGAAATTGGATAAAAAGTAGAATGATTCTCTTTATATTCAATTTCAATCTATTCCTTTTATTTTATATTTCAATTTTAATGTATCTTTCTTATTCAATTTCAATTCATGTAATTTTATTTATCTTTTTTTCCATATTATTAGAGAACCAACTAACTACAATTAATTATTATTTAGGTCACAAAAAGTCTAAAGAATACCAAAAACAATATAATTCACTCAAAATTTTTAATTTTGCTACCACAGCAAAAGACAAAAAGCATCTAAAATCTTAATCAATTCACTTCTTTCTCCCACATCTTTTTTTTTTTAAAAAGAACACTCCTTCTGCAATACTTTCTTTCGCCGTGCATGTGCTTCCTTCCTCTGTATGGATGCTTCTTTCCACCGCTCCCTTGCTTCTCTCCGTCTCTCTTCGATATAGTCAGCCTCTCTGTCGTGCGCATCTTTCTTCAACATAATTATCGGTGACAAAATTTTGTTTTTTTGGAGATTTTGGATGTTTTTTCAAAACTTTTAGATTTTGATGATTGTTATGTTTTGATATTTTGGATGTTTCTTGATTTGGAAAAAAAACATCCAAAATATAATAAAGGATAAAGTACTAAATGGGCATAATCCTATTTTGGTTCTTAATATTTAAAATGTCCCATTTGAATCCAAAAAAGTTTCATTTAGTTTCAATGTAGTCCCACTGTGAGGTTAAAATTAAATAATTAACGGAATGTCCTACATGACAGCAGTATAAGAACAAGGTCGATAATCTGGAGAACAAGTACAAGCTCTAGAGGCACAAAATCAACCGTAGATATATCAATACATTTATTTATCATTTTTATTACAATTTAAATGAAATATTTTCTATAGAACTAAGGAGAATGATAAATAAATATTGATGCATCCATAGTTGATTTTGTACCTCTGGAGCTTGTACTTGTTCTCCAGATTATCGACTGTGTTCTTGTATTGCTATCATGTAGGACATTCCATTAATTATTTAACTTTGATCTCACGGCGGGACTATATTAAAACTAAATGAAACTTTTTTAGATTTAAATAGGCACTTTACACCTTAAGGACCAAAACAGGATTACACCCAAACGTAATAGACCAATTTAGTACTTTACCCTATAATAACAGAAACATAAAAAACTAAATAAAAAGAAACATAAAAAATCATTGTAAAATAAATATTCAAAACCTAAGGAAAAGAAATATACGAAATATAACAAAAAAAACATCTAAAATTATTTTACAAGAACTTCTAAAGGTGAAGAGCCGTGCAGAGGAGAGAGGCGGAAGAAGAACCGTGGAGTAGAGGTGCACAAAACCCGATTCGGCTCGAAGACCTGGACCAGGTCCGGTGACTTCAAGGCTAATTTGGTCCAACTTTGTTATGACCCAGTCACACCCGAAGTTTCAATTGATGGCCCATGTTATTTATTAAATCGGGTTCGGTCCAAGTCTCGGGTCATTCGGCTTCGGCCCGTTGGACCCGTCTAGGTGTGCAGTAAAAAAAAAATATGCATTATGTTTTTTGTCTTTGTGTTCAATGTTCACAATTTCACTCTTTAGGCTTCACACTTCACAGCCCATAATATTCAAGGGCTAGGGCACAACACACACTCTCTCACACTCAAACTCGTTTCCCTAAGGCGCATTGTCGCAGTCCAAACGGTCAGCGGAGAGCTCCTCCTTCGCACCTCCATGCCATTTGTGTTTCTTAATCTTACCTCACTCTCTCCTTCACCACCAAATTTCTTTAGTTTTTTCATTGTCCCTTTTTCTCTTTCTCCACCAAGGCTGATCAACCACCATAACAGCTCACCATCAACTACCGCGTGCACCAGTAACTAGCCTTCAATCACCTCTCAGAAACTTTAGAGTTCTCACCAACGCAGTGTTCATCGCAAGACACAAAGTATGTAATTTATTTTTGCTAAAAAC
The DNA here is from genome assembly GCF_000817695.3 of Arachis duranensis. NCBI lineage: Eukaryota > Viridiplantae > Streptophyta > Magnoliopsida > Fabales > Fabaceae > Arachis > Arachis duranensis. Next base: position 35,391,854 of record NC_029779.3, on the reverse strand, counting down.
CATTGATTTTTATTTTTTTCTTGCAACTACTCACCAATTGAGTGTTAAATATTTCACCTATTTTATTTGTTTTGTTACTTTTTGGGAGAGAACTAATGAAATTGTTGATATTTTTCGTGCCATAATTGGTTTAATTAAAAAGATAACAAAATTAATTTTTTTGTGTTTAATTTTTTTATTTGTATTTTGAATACTTCAATGATAATAGTTACGGGCTAGACGAAAGTAGAAAGAAGTTGTTGATTAGAGATAAAAAATAACAATTAAGAGAAATTGGGAATAGGAATAATAATTTGCAATTATAATTATTGGCTGTCTTAGCAAATTATTGTAATTAGAACAATAATTTTATTTTTATAATTTTCACTGTCAATAATTATAATTGATTCTTTCCACTTCAAATTTGATTGTTATTTAAAAATCGAATTTCTTGATTTGTGCACTTTATGTTATTGTGAGTAATGCTTTAGTGAGTATTGAGTAATGCTAGCTGCTGTTGCCTCTGTCTTCACGTGCATTTCAACCTTCAATTATTATCTATGCTTCACTTTACTTAAGTCTTACAAGAATAAGAATAAGACTAATATACGTATGATGAGACTAAATACTTGTTTAAGTATGCTCAGTTTTATTTAGATATATTGTATTTATGTTCAGTTATTTAAGTATGTTTAGTTTTTTAGAAGAATTTGAGTTTGATCAATTTGACAGTAGTGACAAGATTGTAAATGGTATATTTATTTTATGATGTCTTTGTTCTTTTTTTATTATTTAATTTAATTCATATAATAATCTTGAGAGACTAATTTTTATGTTTTGCAGATGTTATTAACACATTCACACAACAAAAATCAAATTCATAACCTTGAGAGCAAGCTACAAATCAAATGAATTTTGTTCTGTAGTTGTTTGCTACTTAATATTTTGTTGTTATTTGATTAGTATGACACTATAAATTATTATTATTATTATTATTATTATTATTATTATTATTATTATTATTATTATTATTATTATTATTGTTGTTGTGTTAATCTTGTGTTGGTTGTTAACTTTGCTTTAATTGTCTTTTGAATTTTGAATGTTTAGTGTGTAATTAACATAATTATTATTATGAAATTTTAAATTGTTATTATTAGACTCTAAATTATTATTATTATTATGTGAATGTTGCAATGTTATGAAATAATTATTTTCTAAAATTTAAAGGTTCAAAAGATGTAGAATCCAATTTTTTGGTGATGTCGTGATAAAGTTGATCAAAATCCAGGTTTCACTCGGTCTAGACCCGTCTTTAGTGTGGCCCAAAAGTAACACGATTTCATCGAATTTAGGGACAAATAAGGGTCTCATAAATAAACCCAGTCATTATTTAGGGTCGAGTTCGGGTCACGACGAACCCGGTTTTACCCGGCCGCATGTGCACCTCTACCATGGAGAAAGAGATGGAGGAAGGGAAAGATGCGGAGGGAGAGACGTAGAGGGAGAGACATAGAGAAAAAGAAGAAGTTGTAACACCGCATGTTTTTTTAGCGTAAAACTAAATTTTAAAATTTTAAAATAAAAGATTTTTTAAAGTTGACTGCTTGGTTACGTATATAGTTGGATTTCTAAACTTTCTCTTTTTCCTTTCATGAGACTTGTATCGTAAACAAAATACGTATGTGTATATTTATATCGTTTTTATTATAAACAAAATGCATAATTTGCGGTAAAAATATAAATATTCTTTCATTTATATTTATTAGTAATTATTACACTATTATATTTAGAATTAATTGCTAAATCGCTATCCAGAAAATTTATGTGCTAATAATTAAAAAGGACACTGAAGCTTAATTTGATAAAATTTTTTAATGAGGTGCTTGTATTTTTTAAAAGGATAAATTTTTTATTTTACATTTGATAAATTAAAAGAAAAACTATTTGTTTGTGCTTGCAATTTTTAAAAGATGAGAACATTTTTAAAAGCACTTGAAGTGAAACTTTTTAAAGATAGTTCGTACTTATTAAAATTATAAAGTAAAATATAATCTTATATATTAATTGATATCAAAATTTTATTCTTATATTAATATCTATTATAATATTTTTAAAATTTAAAAATTATTTTATTAAATTAATTTTTATAAATTACTTTTGAAAAGTAAATCAAACCAAACTTAAAAGATATATTAACATTTAGTCACTTTTATCATTAACATTCAAAAAAAAAAAATTATGAACGCCTGAATTTTTCGAATACTTATTTAATAGGTAACTCTTGTATTTATTTAAAAAGTAAATGCCACGGTAACCCTACATTTGGTTTTTAATATTTTCAGTCAACCAAATATAGATTGTTTTTATTTTTATTTTTATTTTATGTTTTTTGGTCATGCAACTATTTTTATTTTTTATTGTCGAGACATTTAGCGGTTTGGGGCTTTTTGCCTACCAGCTAATGTTAAGTGGATAAAGAAGCCCGTGGGGCTTTCGTTGCGTCTTTGTCATAGTCTTGGTTTGGTTGCCTCCAACTTTCAACTTTATTGGCTCTTCTAAAAGAATGTTCTGCGAATCTCCATAGCTTATCCAATTTTGGTTACAATCTGAAAGAAACCATACAATATAATATGGTGATATGGTGACTAGTGGCATAACATACATCTCTTTGAGAAAATTGACTTTTTGAAAAGTTGTGGACACTGTTTGGTGAAGAGTAATTTAATTAATGTAAGTGGTAGCAACTCACCAAGCATCAATTCTACATCAAATGGACATTTTAGAATTAATGAGGCTTTTTCCTCTTAGTTGATAAGAATAATGCGGCTAAAACTTAAATAAATAGTTTTTGGAATCGACCCAATAACACAAAACATAAAGAATTGGAATTGAATATTTTTTTACTAATGAACAACAAAAACAAGTTATTCTATTCTCACTATTTTCTAGCAACAGCACAAAGAAGTACTAGCGTTTGCTCTCATGAGTGGGTGGAGCCCAATTTAAAATTACTATTTGACAATACTTTTTAATTTGATCAAATTCTTCATTTTTTATTTCTTCAAATTAAAAGTAATATCAAATAGTAAAAAAATATGATCTTAATTTTAGTTATATTGTTTTAGTATTATCAAAGTCTTTTATAACTATTTTAGTCATCATAATCATAGTTTTCTAAAACTATGCATATCAAAAATAGTTATCTAAAAGTCATACCACTAAACGAAAAAGTAACGATGCATAATTAATGCAGGATTAACAACACGTTACAATCAACTTTTACACATACAACTAGAATACAAGTAAGTGCAATTAATCTTTCAATAATTCTCCGTGTGTATTGATCCTCAAAATTTGCATATATAAACTCAATTATGCATGCCAAACTAAGAATAGAATCAAGCACAGGATTTGGAATATTCTTTGTCATGAGGCATACTTCGTTTATATGCTTCCAAAAGTGTTCAATTTCCTTATGAACGAGTTTGCAGACCTCTTCTTGTAAAATGTCATATTGCTTCATGCAACATTCAACATTCAACTGCGGACGCAACATGAACCCTTTGTTGCTCAAACTATAAACAAATCAAAATTCAAGAGCTCATCGGTTAGATATGTTGTATAATAATGGTCAATATATATACTTATTGAATCATTTATTTATTCTTATATTATTTAAACTCAATTTTCAAACAACTTATCTTATATGAAAAAATCCATTTAACTGTAATTACTGTTAAGAGTACAGGTAGTTATTAAAGGTTTGTGATAGTTGGTAAGGATAGGTTGGTATTGCGGTTAGCCTTTCTTTCGCTTTTCAGGTTCTAATTTCTATTATGTTATTGTGAGACATTATCATTAGAAAATACATGTTTTTAAATTAATCATAGTAATTTTTTTATTAAAATAACATATATAATTATATATGATGGTTTCAGTGGCTAAGAGAAGGGGGGTTGAATCTTAGCCCCTTTTTTTTGCTTGCTAACACTTTCTGAACTCAGAGGAGACTTTTCTGTTTTTAGCTCGTCCCTAGCCACGAGACTTTTTCATTTTGTCTCGTCACTTGGCACGAGACATTTTTGATTTTTTGCTTCTGTGCAGTAGAAACAGAAATGGAGTAGGAGAGAAAAAAAAGTACATCCAGATATATCCTAGTTCAGCTGCTAAGTGCAGTGCAGCCTACATCCAGTCTCCATCACAAACATGATGGAATTTCACTATAATCTTCCAGATTACAAATTGTAAAGTGCTAACCCAACTTACAAGGGGATTCCCACAGAATCATGAAACACAACATAGATGAACAAAGGAACTCTAAGACATCTATGGCTTTTTCTTTTAATTTTGCACTCTCTGCCTTTTTCCGCTCTATGGCTTTTTATACAAACCTCACTGTTTGCCTTTTTCCATGAGACTCAAGACATGGCAAAATTAAACAGAAAAATTACAAAACAGAATACATTGAAGGAGAAGAGAAAACTGTTAGCTCAGGTAGCTCTGAGAACTCTGTGCCTTGCACTCTCAAATTTTCTCCTTACTTCAACCCATGGTTGTTCTCCCTTTTTATAGAAGAGGGAAGCCTCCACAGTTGAAGCCCAAAAAAACCAAGCCAACTTCTTCTTCTCCAAGAACAAAAACCGGTTCGGCCAGAGAGAGAAAAGATAACCCATATAAAACCCAACATGCAATTACCTCTAGTTTTTCCTTGGTCATCATCCTACATCAATCCGAGCGCTCCATCCTTGGCTTGCTCTCCAAGATGGATTTCTGGCTCTTGATGCTTCATGATGATGATGGCTTCATCTGCTCCAATCTCTGCCTCTTCCATCACTTCGCCACTCTAGCTACTTCCTGTGGTGGTTGAGCAGAATCAGAGACAAGCCATGCTTCCAAGAATCTCACCTTGCTGGCTGAATCTTCTTCTTCCTTTTTGAGCATGAAGGGCTCAAGATTATCTCACCAAATCTAACCATATTTGGTGAAAATCTCAGCCACAGCTCATTTTTATTTTAGTATTAATTTTTGACATCATTGTGATGGTCTTGTAGAGTGTTCTTCCTCCACCTCGGTAGCTCCATTTTGCTTTCATGGTTTCCTGGTTAATGACCGAAAAAGAGAAAGAGATGGATGAGAGAGAGGAAAGAGAAATTATGAATAGTGGTTAATGAAACAAAAGATAGAGAATAAAAGTGAAACAATTTCCCTTTCTCTTTGTTGACAAGCGTGTAGCCTTGGTGCTTGCAATCAAATCAATTTGTCAATTTCTCTCTCATAGTTCTCATGCAATAAATGATAGTTGAATGTAATTTAAAATCCAACACAAGTTTGAATTTTTGGATCCGTTGAAAGCAATTTTGCTTTCTTTCTTCCACTTGTTTCGGATCATGCATGAGGAATTAGATTGGGCTTAGTTGTTTCAATCATTTAATTCTGGCCCAATAGTAACATTTGCTTTCCTTATAAATTTTTTTGGAACATGCATAAAGCAAATAGGAAGCATTTTCAACTTGGACTTGTAACCTTAATAGATTAAATTTGGCCCAAGTAACATAAAGAATCAATTCAGCCATATTCATCATATATTATCAAAACCAAAGGCTGAATGTAATTGGGCTTGCACCAGAAATTTGTTTTTCGGCCCAATATTAAAACCTGCAACAAAATTATTTAATCAATATATGTTAAATGAAAATCAGATTAATAATTTTTGTAATTAATTATTTTTAATAATGTTTAGTCATCACAAATATTAATTTAGAGTTTTCCAAACTCATCAATATATAACAAAATTTATTAATATAATTAAATTATTTAAAAAAATTATAAGATTAAAATAACAAATTTAAACATATTTATAAAAGGTATTTAAGTAACATTGTAAAAAAATAGAAGAGAAATTAATATATTTAAAGATATTGAGAATTTTAAATTTATAAAATAAAATAAGAAAACAATCTGGCATAAAAATTGATTACGCTCACGACATTTAATTCAGTAACTAAAATGAGTTATTTAATACAAAGTTAGTGACCAATTTAATGCACCTAATATACTGAAATATTACCACATGTGTGGCACTAAACCCTAAACCCTAAACATAGTATTGAAAGAGTTTTACATATGTTAGTGTACTTATTTACTGCTACATTAATACGCTAATGATTATCTAACGTCTAAATCAAAGTTGTGAGAACCGAATCGGTCATTGAATTAGTCAAGTAACCGGTTTAATAGTTTAATGGTTCAACTGGAGTTGAACTGGGGTTGAACCGTTTTAATTAAATATATAATAAAATTATTAAAATTTAATATACATATAGATATTATCAAGGTTCTAAAAATTGGACCGGATCGGCCAATTCAACCGAGTTAACCGAAAACCGGTCACTTAATCGATCCGGTTGACCTTCAAAACCGTGCTACAAAAAATCAGTAAAAAAACTGGTTGAACAAGTTGAACCGGTAAATCAGCCGAACTGACCGGGTTTTTAATGGCACCGATTTTTTACTTTTGGGCTGAAATGGCGTCGTTTTGACGCGTAGAAAAAAAAAGAAAAATGAAACCCATTACTAAACGTCTGAACCCTACCCCGGCCCCTTTTGTTTAGTCCCTCACCTCACCACACTTTACCCTAATTTCCTCTTCCAATCTTCCTCCAACTCCAACGAAGAGTAGCCGCCACCCAGCCACCATCACCGCTATCCACTCCTTAGCGTCGGTCGACGGTGCTTCTCCACTCCTCGCGCTGCTCCTCATCGTTTCTGGCTGTCACCTCTTCTCTGCTTCCCATCAGTCTTGCCGTTGCTGTCTCTTTGCTCCGCACCATATCTCGTCGTTGTTGCAGACGTTGCTTCTCCTTCCCATCGTCGCCTCTCAAAGATTTGCTTGGAGCTATTGGGGTTGTAGTCTCTGTCGTCGTAGTCATCGTCGTCTTTATTCTCAAGACTATCAACTTCAAGAGCTGGTATATGTTAGCAACGAATCAGGTATGCATATCTCTAAAGATGGACAGTTCTTTTTCCAATGTTGTGCAACAAGAAAATGTTATAAATTATACGATTTATTGCTAGTTCCATCCATAACTCAGAATCTGATCAATGTATCTAGATTTGCTAAGGATAATCATGTATACTTCTCTTTCTGGCCTGGTTTTGTTTGGTAAAATCGCAAGCTACCAAGGAGGTTCTTCTCCGAGGCAAGGCTGAAAATGGAATGTATAAGTTTGAGAAAATTGAAATTCCAAAGACTATGATATCACGTTCTATTTTTTTAGCTAAACATGCTTCTTTAGATACCTATCATAGGAGATTTGGCCATCCTACTCTTCAAATTATAAAGAATATAGTTACTAAATGTGATTTACTTGTTGCTCATGAGAATAAAAATTTAGATTGCAAGCTTAATTGTGAATTATGTTGTATGGCTAAGACTCATTCTTTACCTTATTCTTTGTCTAATCGCATTTATAATTTGCCACTATCTCTAGTTGTTTCGGATGTTTGTGGTCCAGCTCCCATTTCATCTTTGCATGGTTTTAGGTACTATGTTTCATTTGTAGATATTTTTTCTAGACATACCAGCATTCATCTCTTAACAAATAAAGCCCAAGTGTTTTCAGTTTTTAAACAATATAAGTCTTTTATGAAAAAGCAACTTGGTTATTCTTTAAAAGCTCTTCAAACTGACAATAGTAAGGAATATTTATCCAATGCATTTTCATAGTATCTAAGAGAGGAAGGTATCGAACACAGATTATTATGTCCATATACCCCACAACAAAATGGTCTCGTTGAGCAAAAGCATAGACACATTGTGGAAACTGGCCTAACTCTCTTAGCTACTACTTCTTTATCGTTGCATCTTTGGAGTGAAGCTTTCTCTACTGCTGTGTATTTAATAAACAGAATGCCTTCTTATGTCACCTCATATAAATCTCCATTTGAAATTCTTTTTCATCATGTTTCAGACTATAGTTTTCTTCGAGTATTTGGTTGCTTTTATTTTCCTAACTTGAGACCTTATAATCAACATAAATTGGAACTACGATCACAACCGTGTATTTTTGTTGGATATTCTAGTACCTAAAAAGGATACAAATGTATGACCTCCACTGGCAAAATTATTATATCCAGGGATGTTGTGTTTCATGAGAAAAAATTTCCTTCCCATAGTTTCTTTATTGCTAACAATTCTAGTTGTGATAGTACTACTACTACAGGCACTACTCCTGAGATGCTTCCAATTATTGTCACTCTTCCTCCCTCTCAATTGAATCCTTTTTCTATCTCTATAACAACCCAATCAGACCTCATAGCAGGCTCATCTACTTCTACTTCTATTTCTCCAAGTGCTTCAATGAGTCATCAAGACATTAATACAGTACTCGATAAAAATTCTCTTATTCCTTCTTCATTTTTCACTAACCCAATCCCTATCTCAACAATTGAGGATGCTTTGCCCTTTGATAACACTACCTTACCCCTCAATCACATTGTTCCTAATAATATTCATCCAATGCAGACTAGATCCAAGACATCAAGTACAAAACCAAGAGTGCTACATGCCAGCATTGATACTCATGATAATTCTGCGATACCATATCTTCCAAAATCGGTCACAGCTGCTCTTCAATCCACTCACTGGAAGGAAGCTATGCTAGCAGAATATAGAGTATTAGTTCATCACAAGACTCGGAGTTTAGTAGAACTTCCACCAAATAAAAAGGTAGTTAGTTGCAAATAGATATTTGCCTTGAAGAAAAATGCTCAGGGGCAGGTTGTGAGACATAAATCCCATCTTGTGGCAAGAGGTTATACTCAAACTGCTGGGGTTGATTTCGATCAAGTATTCTCACTTGTAATCAAGCCTGTCACTATAAGAATCATACTCACTCTTGCGTTATCAAAGGGTTGGAGAGTTAAACAATATGACTTCTACAATGCCTTTTTAAATGGTATCCTCAATGAAACCATTTATATGTCTCAGCTTTCAGGTTTTACACACTCAAATCCTCATCTTGTATGTAAATTGCATAAAGCCATTTATGGCTTAAAACAAGCCCCTAGGACTTGGTCCCTCACCATTATTGTTGCATTTAAATAATTTGGGTTTACTTGTACTAAGTCTGATCCTTCACTTTTTATGAAATTTTTTTCTAATTCTATTATCTATATACTCATATGCGTTGATGATATGTTAGTGACAGGGAACAATGACATTGAAATCACTTCTGTCTTAAAGCAGCTTCATTCAACTTTTCTTCTAAAAGATTTGAGGGACTTAAACTTCTTTCTTGGCATCAAAGTTGTCACTCACTCACCTAATTTAATTTCTCTCAATCAAAGTAAATACATAAAAAAATTATTATGCAGGGCTGGTATGCAAGATGCTAAACCGATTAGCACTCCTATGATTAGCTCTTAAAAATTATCGGCAAATACAGGTACTCCTTTTGAAGATCCCACATTGGTTAGATCAATTGTGGGGGACTTCAATATGCCACTGTCACAAGACCTGCAGTAAACAAACTCAGCCAATTCATGTCAAAGCCGAGCCAAGATCATTGGATGGCGGCAAAGCGTGTCCTTTGATATTTAGTAGGTACAATTGATCTTGCTCTTCAATTTTATAAGACTAATGATCTTCGTTTAACTGTCTTTTCAGATTCGGATTGGGCTGCTGATGTTAATGATAGAAGATCTGTGTCTGGATACTGTGTGTACTTTGGAGCAAACTTGATTTTTTGGAAATGTTCAAAGCAACCCACTGTCAGCAGAAGCTCCACCGAGGCTGAATTTAGGGCATTGGCAACTACTTTCTCTGAGTTAATATGGATTCCTACTTAGTGAACTAAAGCATCCTTGTACTTCATCTCCCACAGTCTTTTGTGATAACATGTCCACTGTATTATTAGCTTATAATCCCATCTTACATGAGTGAACAAAACATTTTGAATTGAATCTGTATTTTGTACGGGATAAGATGATTCAAGGATAGCTTGCTATTACTCATATTCCAGGTTTAGAACAAATATATTAGATAGAGTTAGCTATCTTTGGCTATAAAATAGCAAGGTTTAAGTATATGAAAATAGAGAAAAAAAGAGATTCTCTTAATAACAAAATTCTTTTCATCTTACTCTTTTTCTGTTCCGCCTCTGTTTTCTCACTTCTTGGTTTTTCACCATAAGTCTTCTTTCTCCCTTTCTTCAACAAGTTTAATACATAGTATTATCAATCACGTTAGCATGCCATGTGTTGCTCATAAATTTATCACATTATTACATGAGTTTAATTTTCATACACTGACTATATATATAGAACGTTTTACACAGTTATGCAATTACAACTATTTTTTTAGATGACCATTCACGTGATTCAAATAAAAGGTAGTTATTTTTACTAATATGACATTATATAATTGAATGCACATATAAAATGATTTTATACTGATAGTACATTAAAACTAAATTCTTATTATATATGACCAAATTATAATGTGGTATATATCACTAAAGATCTATGTCATCAAATTACTCCAGCAAGCTATTAACAAAGAAACGAATCTGAAACTAAAGTAATACACATTTTTAACGATCTCAAACACATAATTATTGATGTAATTGGGATTTCGAAAATTATTTAGTGTGCACAACAAAAATCATTTTGGAATTTAACATCATACAAAAACTAACCGTTGACAAAGGACTTGGTATCCTTCCAAGACAATACAAACCAACAATAACAACAGGACAAGAACACCATACATGCATATAATTAAAGATTAATTAAGGGCAAACACTCAAAAGCTTATTAGGACCATAAAACTGCTACACGACCACGGGATCCAAAAACAGTGGCGCAATGTGGTCTTTACAGAGTGCAGAATCTGTAATTTTATCCCCAAAATTTGCATATAGAAACTCACATATGCGTGCCATGTTAACAATGCAATCAAGGACTGGCCTTGGGATATATTCAATTAACTTGAGGTACTCTTCATTTATATCCTTCCAGTAATTATTGATATCCTTTTTGATGAATTCATGGGCCTCCTCTTCTGAAAAGCTATATTGCTTCATGCAACATTCTACGGCCGAAGCAGCATGTTCTCTTTGCTGCTCAAACTACAAATAACTGGTTTAAAATAGGCCTATGATTTAGAAACAGAAATCTAATGCGATACGTGTACATGCATTTTTTCTAACCAAATTCAGTGAAATTGCTTAATTATTTATTGGTCTAACAAAAATCACTTATAAGACTATGTTACAAATTAAATAATTGATGAAATTCAAATTAAAAGTTGAATTATACATATATATCATTGTCAAAAAGTATTAAAATATTCCACTAAAAACTTGTGTGTGTAAACTAATCATGACTTTGTTAAATTAATATTGATTCAATTATTTAGGGAAATAAGATAGTATAGGCCCATGAATTAGAAAATAATACTTAAAAACATAAAATATATAGTAATATCTTATTAGTAGCAAATGGATTTAATTTATATCTATCAACTTAACGTAAAAACTCACGTGCAGTTATCTTTATATGAAATTGTTAGTTGAAAATCGTTAAATAATATAACAATTTAATCAAATATGTCAAATTATATAATAATTCTTAACTAAAGACTTCATATAAAGACAATTACATATAAATATTCATCATCAACTTAATCATATTATCATACTATTATGCAAAAGTTAATAAATAAAAAAAAGTCAAAATTATTAAGTTTTTTTTTACAACTAGTAGTTCTTTCATTACACCCTTATAAAATGATCAATACCTCAAATAAATTAGTGATTATTTACAACCGATTAAAATTAAACTCTATTAGCAATATAACTATTTATGAAAAGTTATTTTATGATATGATAAAAAGAAGCTCTTACATTAAAAAATATTTTAAATATATAATAATTTATATTATTTTACCTAATAGTTTTGAAAATAAATAATTTTATGAAAAGCTCTCTCCTTTGATATGTATGTATGTCAACATTATATATATATATTATGATATTATTTTTTTAACACAGTCTTCTTAAATAAGAATTTTTATGGGTTTTACTTGAATTTTTTTTATAATTTTTAATTTATTTTATACTTTTTTTTTAGAAGACAATAAAAATCAAATTCTAAACTTTTTTGTCATAAAAGTTTTAATATTATGTCAACAAATCACTTTTTTTTTTAATTTAAAATAATAGAAAGAGATATACGAATAATTATATCTCTACTAATATACCTTGTGTGAACCCAAATCATTTGTGAGTCTGGCAATAAGTGTCGAAGCTAGTACGATGAGTGGAGTATTATTAGAAACCCAATAAAGAGTTTCTTTGGTTGCAAATTCTCCCAAAACAATACACATTACTGAAAGCGGTTGATATCCTAAAGTAGCAGATGCAACAACCTTATACTCATCATATGTTGGAATATATCCCTCGTGGCACCATCTTGCTTCATCCATGTGACCTTGTGCATAATGAGACAACTGAAGATAAATTAATTGATGAATAATACTTCATTAAAATGATGATTAATGAATATAATAATTAATTTAAAATTAAAAAAAAGTAAGAAATAAAGCCTACGGCCTGTTTGAGACATTGCAATATCAAGTCTGATTCTCCGCTTCCACCATTTAACTCTATTATTTCATCAAGAAGTTCCACAATTGAATTAAAAATCGCCTTAAAGCATTCTGGAAGAGATTCAATGTAACTAATATCCCATCTGAAACACAAAAAGGTTAAAAACTAATTAAGAAAGAAACGTGATCGTGAAATTAAATTATTAAGATAATGACCAAAATAAATATAAACTCATTGATCATGTATAGATTCTTTTTAATTGAGATATGTAGCATAATAATATAAAATTGGTCAATTCTTACCTTCGGATTGCCTGTGTGAGGAGCTCAAGTTCTTCGATTGTTCCATAGACATCATAAGTATCATCAAATATAGTCATCCATTGAACCACTTTGGTCACCACCCTTCTAAAAGTAGTATATTTAGGCTCAGAGTTCATAGCAAATGGAAAGAAGTATAACTCAGCTATCCTCTCTCTTGCATAAGGGACCTTTTTCGAAAATTCTAACTTTTCCCACCACCTATAATCGTACAAAAAATTATATCTTGTTGATTATAGGAGCTTTTCTTTTTTTTTTTTAAAAAAATCTAATAAAAAGTGCTTAGTTAGATTTAAAATACTTACTTGGTGACACTACCAACTTCTTTCTGATACCATTTTTGTAGTATATTGAAATCTAGTTTTGCAAACTTTAGAAGAATTTTATCATGCGCAGAACTTTTTTCGTAAAAAGACATATATGACCTTGCCTTCATTCTTGGAATTGCCTTGTGAAAAGGTTGTACTAAGCTTTGATTGACTTGTTCAGCAAGAGATGGACTCAATTGATTGGTGATGGACTTAAGTTTATTGTATGTGAATTCATGTGCTTTCTCTAATATATCTTCCCCATGAACCCTTAATTGTGCAGCCTCATACAAGCTCCACATTCCTTTAACATCTTGAACAACAATTATTTCATCGAATTCTCCTTTTTTATTCTTGAATTTGTTGAAAATATCTGTATAATTCACATTTATACTAACTATTGTAAGTCCATAATTATTAGTTTTTATATTGTAATTATATATATAAGATAAAAAATTAAAATTAGTTTTACATGCAGTGCATCTGATGAAATGTTATATCCTCTTTGTCGGAGCAAACGAAAAAGTAATGTAATAAAGTGAAGGTCACGTTCCTCTATAGCAAGATCTTTGTTAGTAAAATCATTGTGAATTTGTACTAATATCCTATCAATTTCATTTTCAAAATGATAAGATATACTCAGTCGTTGAATTGAATCAATTAAGCTTAGTTTTTGTAAGATATTATTGTCGTTAGAAGACAAATTCATCTTCACTTTCTCTTTATGCATTTGAACTTCTTGCTTCATGATTTCGTTCACTTCCTGCAAATGTTTTAAAGGAGTGAAAAATTAGCAAAATGAGAATACGTGCGTCATTTCTCTCTAAATATGATCAACTATTCATTTTGATCTACATTTATCATGATATTTTTTTTTTCTTTTAAAGATAACGAGAATCACATTCTAAACTTTTCGATGATAAATATTCTAATACAATGTAATGGTACTGTTTTATTTAAAAATTTAAACGTATAAGAAAAAATACATAAATAATTATATTTTTAACAAAATTATTATATGATAATTTATTGAAGAATTTATTGGTTCGATTTCATTCTTAAATAAAATCAGATACAAATCAAACTGGTACTAATAATGTTTTATATTTCAGTTATGCATATCATTTTTCAATTTAATTTGGTTGTTAAATAAATTTTTATAAAAGCGAATATTTACTAAATTTGCTTTCAGTATGAGTTAACTTCAACAAATACTAACAGAAAAGCGGGTGTTTACCACAAATGTATTATATATTATTTTTTTATTATAATTAAAATTAATTTTTTAAAATTAAAGAATTTTTTTATTAATTTTACAATAAAATGTGTCACATATTACTCTTTCATTATAATTAAAATCAATTTTTTTCTTTTAAAATTAAAAAATTTTTCTTTCTTTTTTACTAATTTTAATTTACAACCAAAATATGTCATATGTCATCTCTTCTTTGCATTTGAAATCAAATATTTCCTTCCAAAACATAAGAATTCTCTCCTCTTTCCTCTTTTTTTATCTATCTTTTTCATTCCTTCAACTACTTTATCTCTTTTATATATATCTATTATTCTATTATATATAACTAATTTTACAACTAAAATGTGTCACATATCATTCCCTTATTACAATTGAAATCAAATCTTTTTTTTTCCAAAACTAAAGAGCACTCCCCTAGTCTCTCTTCCTTTCTCTATCTCTCTTATTCTTTTATTCACTCTATCTCTCTTATATATTATTATCAATGACTAATTACAAATTTAAGAATCAAAACATAAAACATGACATTCTCCAACTATATTCAAATTAAATTAAAATTAAAAATTAAAATATAGCTATATTAAATATTATATTTATATATTATTAACTAATTTAATAACTAAAATATGTCACATGACACTCTTTTATTAAAATTTAGAAAAAATATTTTCTTCTAAAATTAATAAACATCCTTCTTATATTCTCTTATCTACCTCCTTTTTTTTCTATTTCTCTCTATTCTTCCCATTCTATATATAATTTATTATAATTCATATCTTATATTAGTAATTTTACAAATTAAAATGTGTCAACATATATTTTTTCATTATAATTAAAATAACTTTTTTAACTTCCAAAATTAACAATCTCTCTCTCATTCTATTTATTTTATCTTTCTCTCATTCTCTATTTTTCTCTACCTTTATGTTTTATAAAAAATAAAATTAACAATATAATATAATTTAAATAAAAATATTTTTATATACATATTTTTATTTAATTTTAAATTTTTACTACTTATCTTTTGAATCTATATTTTTACTTTTTTTCAAATATTTATTACATATAATTTAGAAAAAATACTAATATTGTAATTAAAAGTTAAAATCAAGATTCAAAATTGAGTTAATTTTGTAACTATCAATCTAAATTTTTTTATGCTAATATTTAGTTATATTTTTATATATATAGAAAAAATATTACTTTTAAATAGCAAGCATAAAAATTAATTATTTCTATTTGTACAACAAACTTAACACCTAATCAAATATAAAAGTATACATGTTAAATTCTTTTAAATTTTAGATAACAAATATTAAAATTAATTATTAATAGAAAACTAAACTCTTTCGTATAAAAATAATAACTAAAAACTTATTATTTAATTTTATTTTTATTTACAAAGACCCTTATCTTCTTAGTTGACGGGGACTTTTGTCCATTACAATTATTTTATAAAATTAGTTTAATATTATAAATTTTTTGTATCATAATTTATAATATCAGAACTAACATCATTTTTAAAAGATTTATATTCCCGTAATAGTATTACGAATAAAAATACTAGTATCTAACTATTTATGGCCAAATTGTTCGAAAATTTGCAACGATCTTCATTGTCTGTAGCAAAGTTGAGCTGGATTTTTTTAATTGGCAGAGACTTAATACTCATCATGGCAAATTCGAATGTTCTCTACTGGTAAGTTATCTGTTTATACCAATGAATTCGGTGTTTCTCAGCTCTTTTTCAAAAAATTTTTATTAAGTTCTTTTTTTTTCAATTTTAGTCTCTAATCTCATAAATTCATTTTCTCAGAATTACAGGTTTATCCATTATTGTTTTTGGTTTTTTCTCTGTCTTTTTCTTTGCTATCACCTTCGATTGATAAGTTATGCTTATCTGATTATATATGCTAAGTTTTTTTTATTGTAAAATTTCTTTTTTGAAATGAAAGGGATTTGAGGGGTATGAGAAAAGTAGCGATGGTAAGGAAGGTGGGAGGAGTGGGAATAATAGGGTTAATTTTATAAATTTTACCGAGACAAAAAAAAAAAGAGCAGTTACTATGAATCTTAATTTGGGGTTAGTGTTGATTTTGCTGAAAATGATAAAAGGAATATGCTGATATGATATATTTGCATATCTTTAGGGCTTAAATGTTGATATGATATATTTGCATGTTTGCTGACAATTTTTTCTTTTTCTGTCTAAGGGTGTTGTTTCTTGTATTTATATTTTTTATGTTGCTTTCATTTTTAATTCTAGACTTTGTATCTAATAGGTTTAATTATTCTGTTGATTCTTATAGTTTTGCGAAATTAAGTCTCTATACTTTTTTTTTTAATTGAGTTTTTGAACAATTTTTTTTATTAAGTCTATATATATTTTTTTTCTTTTTATTTAGGTCTTTATACTAATTTTTTTTAGTTGGATTCCTTTACAATTAAGTCAATTATTGTCAAAAAAAGACCTAATTAAAAAAAAATTCGTACAGAAATTTAATTACAAAAAAATATAAGAATCCAATTAAAAATTTTGTGAAACTATAAAAACTAATAAAATAATTAAACCTTTCTAATATTGCAGAGAGAAAACTAGAAAGAACATAGAAGAATGAACATGCATGTAAACTGTATTATTATGACTAGAATCTGATCCTTACTTTAATAGACCTGATTCAGAGATATATAGATCTACTCCTACCTTTTCTAACCTTTTAACTAATTTTATAACAAACTTTTTTATCCGTTACAACGCAGATAATACCTAATGCCATATTGGCATTTATACTTGCTACAAAATTGATATTTCAAGTGTTGTTCTATTTAGTTACTTTCTTTATATGATGAAATCGCATTTGTGACAATTTGACATATTTATTCATTTCATGCATATTGCTGCAATCTAATAACTAATTCTTGTTAGGTTTTCAGTGGTTAATCAAGTCTGAATTTATGTTTGGAATGGATTTAGTTGTCATTTTGATCTGAGAGTTCAATTGGTGAAGTACTCAATTCATGCTGGGAATATTTTTTTTGCAAGTTTGAATTTCTTTGAACATCATTTTGTTGTTTGAACTCTATTCATATAATCTTTTATATGTGACGTGAATTCATTGCCTAATGTCAAGGACTTCATTTTAATAAGTAAAGAAGAGTTTTTATTTGTTAGATAAGAAACAAAAACCTAAGTTTAAAAATATAAAATCAATATAACATGAATCCGATTTATTAATTAACTAATTATAGAAAATGTTTACAAAATGCACACAAGGCTATTTTAATACTGTTGACTCTTTAAAAATTAAAAACAAAAAAAATAACAAAATTACATTTCAACTTAATTAGGTTATCTTCATTAATTAAAAAATAAAAACAAGTAAAAAAAAAACAAAGAAAGTATATTATTAAAAGGACATTCCGATGCATAAGCATATTAATGCAAGATTTGAAGAATAATCCATTTGAAGAATGTAATGTATATAACTTAACCTGATAATTATTTCAGTGCTTATTTTTACGGTTTAAACCTATAATTTTAAAGTTACATGGAGAGTGGAGACAACTTAATTATTATTTCAAAACTCTCTTTTAAAACATGTGTATATATAAACTAATTATGTATTTTTTATAACAAAACATGAATTTAATTTTAATGTATTATCAATCAGTTTTATATATATATCTAATAATGCTACATTATTAAAAATAACTACTATTTTTATTAATTATGTAAATGATCATCTAAAAAAATAAATATAATTATATAATTATACAAAATATTTTATATATATTATGAGTACATCAAAATTAAACTCAACAAAACTTACGTGTAACCATATACAAAAAGTTATGGAAATTTTTGGGGATCAAGACCCTAACTTGCTCGCCTTTAAATCCACCCCTGGTTCTGATTCGAGAATTCCTTCAGTATGACCATCAAGCTCTAAGGACTAGAGAAAAACTTTTATGGTCATTTAGATTAACAAATCAAGTGAATAAATATAATGGTTTTTTTTTCGGGTGTTTAGCCCGTTGTCCATAAAAAAAAAAGNTATATTATATAATATTTTATATTTTTAATTTGATTAAATTTTTTTTTTAGAATTTGATCCAAAACTCGTTTCTCTTTATATGATTTATAAAAAGGAGATCATTCAATTTAAATTGTTGCATTTTTAAAAAAAATGTTAGAAGACTCACAATTTATTATTTTTGGTCATAAGTTGACTATTAATATTTAAAAGTATATGAGAGAAATTATATGTTGTTTATTACTAAATTAAAATAACTAAACTAAAAAAATTAAATTAATGACTAAGTAATGATTAAAAATAATAAATTCTGATGATTTTATAATATTTTTTATTGATCTTCTATTTGAATTGAATTGAATTGAATTATTGATTATAATTTAATTTAATTATTGTTGCATTTTTATTGGTCTTCTATTTCAGACCCCAATTATTGTTATAGGATCAGTAAGTTTTGTGATTTGTAATAATCAATTAGACAATTAGTCATTATTAATATTTTTAATGGTATAAAAATATATCATATAATATATGATTACTCACTTTTCTTTTATTGATTAAGTGTTTGCAAGATTTTAATAAAAGTGTTGACTTCTAGACTTTTTCATTATATATTTATCCTATAATTATTATTGTGCTATCTCATGCACGCCTATCTGCTAAATTTTTTTTTGTTAGTTGTGATGAGAGAGCTAGGGGTTGCATTTGCATATTAGAAACCCAATAATATTGATAACTTCTTTTATATAACTAGGAAGAGAATTGGAAAAACTTTACGAACTGAGAATTGTGACCAGAGAATTTTCGCATTCTCTCCCAGTCTCAGAAACTGAATTTCATTGAATTGAATTTTCTAACGAACTTTATCACTAGCAACAACTGTTATAAATAACATTTCTTATAACAACTTGTTATTTTAACCTCCTAACTAATTCTGCATAACAAATTCTGCCATATATATATATATAATTATCACTCTTGTTAAAGCTAAGCAATTCCTTACTTAAAACTAATAACTTATCCAAGCATTATTGAGTCTCTGACGTAGAAGTTATCAGATATATACTATCCGTATTTTGAATATACGTAATAATTCAAAAATTACGACGATAATATATGTATAAATTAACAATATACTCATGTCATCATAGAAAATTAAATAAGATACCAAGGATTCAGAATCAGCATATTTCAAAAAAGTATCGTGCCAAATGCTAGGAGCAAAATTTGCAGAGCGTCGCTTTATTGAGTTAGAAGGGGCACGTTGACTCGAAGTCGTCACTGAAACGGGAGCTTTTTTTTGAAAGGAAGAGCTAAACACAAAAAGTGGAGAAACGGAAGCTGATGAAAAAGACATGGTAGTGTTTTTGATATGTATAGTATTGGGAAATGAACAATGTATGTTACCAATCACTATATATAGATGTGATTTCTAACAAGTCTTTCACTAATTAGAAGGTTTAATACCCTTCATAGTTGGCAACAAAGCATTGATTAAAATGCTAACCTCGGCAACAATTTACTACGCAATTAATGCATCCCCCAAAATTGATGAGGGGATGAGCTGCAGCCTGCATAGCTTGCTATTTCCGTGGTCCATATCTCTCTCTCTGTCTCTGTTTTTTAAAGAAAAACTAGATAAATAAATAAAGTCTGAATAATTATTTTATAATTATATTGAAAATTTACTAAATACTATTATCAACTTTTAATTTTTTAAAATTAAAAATAAATGACTCTAAAGTAAGAACTTTGTTTCTTATTCTTCATAGTTTGACATTTTATTAGAATTGAACAATAATATCTATATTTGATTTTACAACCAATTAAAACTAAGCTAATTAATGAGCTCATTCATTTGTACTTTTATAACAAAAGTACTTTTTTAAAAAAAAAAACTTATTTTATTGTTTGAGTTGTTTGTTTTTTTTCTTCTTAAAAAAATAGAAGCAAAAATTAATTAATTACATTTTAAAAAAAAATTGTGTTAGTTTATGTACGAACAAGTATGCGTGTATAAAAATGTGTATTGTATATATTTAATATTATTATTAAAAAAAATTTTACTTAAAGTTTTAAAAATATAATATATTTATTCTTTACGAATAACCTAGCAACTATTTTATTTTATTGAAATAAATAAATAATATAAAGATTTTTTAAAAGATTAATTATAACTTTATTAAAATTATTAGTTACATATTTTTTATATACAAATAAATTACTTTTTGCTGATTCTTTAAAATATAAATATGCGTAAATGTAAAATAATTTTTTATTTCTACTTGTATTTTTTTTAAAAAAAATACTTCTCTCAATCTTACTAAATGAACCCGATATTCCTTTTCCATTCTCAACTTTCATCTACCTATTTAAGTTACTATTTATTTAATTTACTTTAATATATAAAATTTATTATTTGAATTAAACAGTCGACAAATTTTTTATATAATAAAATAGAAATAAAATTCCAAGATCGAGATTGGAGGATACTTCTATAAATATGCATAAAACGTCTTTTTGTAAAGACACTTATGTATCATATTATTATTTGACGTATTAATGAACCGATTATTTTTAAATTTCTTAAAAAACTAGATTAAACCAATTTTTTTATAACAATAATAATAAACTCAATTATTATCAGATCCGGTCAAATCGACCAATTTACATAACCCACTAGATCATGTTTTTTTTAAACAAAAATTAGGGATGTATTTGTCTTTTTATCAAAAAATTTAAATATGATTCGTTTTAGATTGTGTAAATCGGTCGAATCAAATCGAATCTAATAATTATAGTGCGACAACTGAGTCTATTATTATTGCTATAATAAACTGATTTTGTTATAGTTTATTAAAAAAATAAATTATTAACCGGTTTAATAAAGATGCCCAATAATATTATAACACATATAAACGTCTTTGAAAAAAAGGCATTTTTAACGTTTTTATCAAAATGGTCTCCATCGAGATTATAAGAAAATAAACGAAGATGCAAATTAAAATAGTTTAATTATTAGTTTATTGCTCATAAGTCTAAAAATGTTTGTCACTTTAAAACTTAGAAATGAAGAAAATCTCATTCCCAAATTGTTCAGACTGTGATGTTGATGGTTTAATGAACCAAGGGATTATGAGAGGGAGAAAAACAAGTTATTTTCATTGTTGAAGAGAATGAAAAATTTTTTTAAAAATATCTCTCGAGTTATTACACTTTATATACTATGTACTCCCACTAAAAAAAATTCAACAAACAAGACTATATCTACTATTGATAAAAAATAATCTAAGTAACACCCTCCGACAAGTTAGAATGGTATAAATCTAACCATCCTAACTTGAAAACATTAAGGTGGCAAAACTTTGGAAAGAAAATCAGCAAGTTGGTCTTTGGAACTAACTGACATCAGATGAATGAGACCAAACAAATGCTTTTCACGATCAACGTGACAGTCCACTTTAATGTGTTTGGTTCTTTCATGAAAGATAGAATTATTGGCAATGTGAATGGCTGACTGGTTGTCACAGAATAGAGTGATAAATTTTTGAAGCGGTGAACCAATGAAATCCATTCAGAAAGATAACCAACTAGTTTCACAAGTGGCAACAGTTTGCTTCTTACTCTTCCAGTTAACGAGAAAGTTCCCAAGCATGAAGTAATAACCGAAAACAGAATGACGAGTATCGACACACGTAGTCCAGTCATTATTGGCAAATCCGGTGAGATGCAGATTAAAAGTAGAGGAAAAGAATAGCCAGTTGCAGGTTTGCCCTTTAAATTTCGGAGTACACGAAAAGCAGCCTGTAGGTGAGAAGTGGTTACACATTCCAAAAACTGACTCAAATGTTCCACAACATAAGAGATATCGAGTCTAGTGTTTGTGAGATAAAGGCGTCTGCCAATGAGTTGTCTGTAAGTAGTGTTGTCCGTTAAAATGGTATTAGATTCCTTCGAGAGTTTTTTATTATAATCAAAGGATTAGAGAGAGGCTTGCAATCTAGATAACCAAAATTCTTGAGAAGGTCCATGACGTATTTTCACTGATAAATGTGAATTTCAGAGTTAGAGCATGCTACTTCCATTCTCAAGAAATACTTGAGATCACCAAGATCCTTTATTTTGAACTTGTCATCCAAAATTTGCTTAATGAAATTAATTTCACTAATGTCATTTTCAGTTAAAACCAAGTCATCAACATATACTAGAATGGCAGTAAAGCTTTCGAATTGTTTCTTGATGAAGAGGGAATGATCATAAAAAAATTGTTTATAACTAGCATCAACAAGAGTCTGAGTGAGTTTAATATTCCATTGTCTGCTTACTTGTTTAAACCCATATAGAGACTTTTGCAATTTACAAACTAAACCTAGTTATGACACAATCAAACTGGGTGGTATCTTCATATAAACTTCCTTGTCCAAATCTCAATGAAGGAAGGTAGTATTGACGTCTAACTGTTTCAAATGCCATTTCTTTGCCGTTGCTAATGCTAACATTACTCGTAGAGTAGTCATTTTAACAACTAGACTAAAAGTATCATCATAATCCACTCCTTACACCTGAGTGAATCTTTTTATAACTAGCCTCACTTTGTGCCTTTCTATGGTACCATCGGGATTGAATTTTATCCGAAAAATCCATTTTCAACCCATAGCCTTCTTACTTTTTGGGAGATCAGTAAGACACCAAGTTTTGTTTTGATCTAGAGCTGTCAATTCAACTTGTATTCAATTTCTCCAATATTCATGTACAGTCGTTCTTCATAAGTGCTAGATTCCAGATTTAAGGTGATGGATATAGAAAGAGACTTATATTTTGAGATTATTTTATCATATGATAAGTGTTGTAACATAGCATATAAAGAGTTAGAGTTGGCAAAGTTGTTAAAGTGAGTTGCGTAGATTATCATACAATGGTAGTCCTTCAAATAAAAGAAGGCGATTTTTTTACTCTCTCAGATTTTCTAGTGATGCAGTCATGTGTGCTGTCATAATTTTGTGATGCAGGTACATTTTTCGTATGTGGTGTGGTAATGGGTGCAATGGTGTGTGAGAAAATTGGTGAGTGTATTGAACTTGAGAAATGTTCATTTGAATATGTGAGTGTGGTAGGTGTGGGTGATTGCAAATGATGTGTGGATGGTGTATCATATTGAAAAAAATCAATGTATTGTAGAATACGAGTGAGTACGCATGAATGTCAGTGCTAGTGTAATGTGAAAATGAAAAATAAGTTTCATAGAAAGTTACATTTCTAAAGATGAAATTTTTTTTATTTTAAATCAATAAGTCGAAAACTCTTTGTTCCTAATTTAAAACCGAGAAAAGCTGTTTTCCTACTCTTGGGTCTAATTTTGTTTTTGAATTTGTTAATGTGGAGGCACATGTAAGAGAACCAAATACTCTTAAATATGAAAAATCAGGTAAATTACCATACAAAAGCTTATAAGGACTAGCATTATCTAGTTTAGTGCTGGACAGCCTATTAATTAGGTGAATAGCGTGAGCAATTGCGTATTGGCAAAAATAATGTGAAATTTCTAATTGAAATAACAGTGCTTTAGCAACACCTAAAATGTGCTGGTGTTTTCGCTCTATAATTCCATTTTGCTCTGGTGTTTTTACACAAGAGATTTGGTGTAAAATGCCGGTGGATGCAAAAAAATATTTTAGAGTGAATTCTGACCCATTGTCAATCTTTATACACTTAACTTTTTTTTCAAATTATATTCTGACAAAATTTACAAAATTAATAACCAATTCTGATGCTTCATATTTGGTTTTCATAAAAAAAAATTCAAGTGAATCTGCTCTTGTCATTTATCACAGTAGAAAAATAGAGAAAATTATTCTGAGGGGAGATTTAATTATTAAAAAAGACCTTTAATACCAAAATTAGTAAGAAGGACCAAATCTTTTTATAATATTTAAGAAAACGAACCAAATCTTTTTATAATAAAAAAATAAATCTTTTTATAAAAAATCCTCTTGTCATGAAAAGTGCCCTTGAAGCTTAGCCCATATTGCTGAAGAAGCAAATCCACCTTCCACTCCTCCATGATTTCATAGTCTCCTTTGGTGTAACGTGGATAGTGAAGAGGCATTTGAAACTCTGAACAAGTAGTAGGATACTCTTGTTGGGTCAATCATTCTTCAGCAGTTTTGTCAATAGGGTAGTACCCCAAAACATGGCAAGTTGAGTGAACAAGCTATCTAAGAGCCATTTAGACAATGTAATCTTAGAGGTAGTAGTGCTCCAATTTTTGTTTTAGGTGAATCTTGCACATATTAAACATGTTTATATATAGGTGCACTGTGCACAACAATAGCGTATACATGAAACAATTTTGGACAAAATTAATAAAAAAATATTAAGATATTTAAATATTCATTCATACTCTTGCTAATAATTGAATGATAGATATTTATTATTTGATTATTTTTTATTAATTATTTATTTTTTTGTTTTTGTGATCTTTAGCTAATGAAAAAAAAAGACAAAAGATTATAAAAGTAAAAAATAAATAAATAATAAAATTTATTAAAATTTTAGAAAAAATAAAATCATAAAAGTAATAAATAAATAAATAAATAATGAAAATTACCAAAATTTTAGAAAAAATAAAAATTGTTAATATAAAAATTATAAAAAATAAATAAATAAATAGTTAAAAATTAATATTTTAATAATTAAATCTTTCTAACAATTTTTTAGAGTAATTTTTTTTAATTAATTAACTAATTAATCTCAAGTCAATATTCATACATATCTATATAACGTTGAGAATCAAACAGCATATATTAAAGATTATAAAAAATAATTAAGGATATATTTATCTCCTTATAAAAAGATTTGATTCTTCTTCTTAAATATTATAAAAAGATTTGGTCATTCTTACTAATTTTGGTATTAAAGATTCTTTTTAATAATTAAATCTTCTTAACGGTCCTTTAGAATAATTTTTCCAAAAAATATCTATGTCTTTTATTAGAATAGACAAAAATAAGACCCCAAATATCCATATGAACTAAGTCAAAATAGTCTTTTATTTCAGTGGTACTAAAATAAAAAATAATTTTTTTATTTTACAAAATGACATGAGTCATAAGAAAGTTTTGAAACAATACAATCTATAAAAGGATAATACTTCTTCAATAAAATTAATTTATGCATGGGTATCTGTCCTAATCTAAGATGTCAAATGTTCTTGTACTCACTGTGTGAAGGTGTTGTGGGATGAGTGGTAGTCGTAATTGCGCTAATGAAACTTGCTTTATTGGAAGAGGGGGAAAGTGAGAGAATTCATTCTCTAGTCATTGTATATAACCCTTCTATACACTCAGCAATGCCAATTATCGTTGATGTAGATCGATCTTGTATCTCACAACATTTATCATTGATTAATAGTTAACAATGTAAGTTTGAGATTAATTTTGACATATATATCAGTTTAAAATTAAAAGAAAGAATGTATAAAATATTTTTGAAAAAAAATTTTTAGAAAATGTGATTGTGCCAATGATGGTGCTAACAGTTTTGATCCTATTTGGCAATTTTATATTGATTAGAGCAATATTTAAAAAATTTACAAAATATTTTAAGTTAAAAGTCACATGATATGTTATACCAAAGTCAATGACCTATAGTGCAGATTTTGGAGTGATAATGCTCATAATTTTTGTATTAAAATGTAATGCAATGGTTGTACCTGAAGTAGAGGTTTAAATGGAATCAGTCAAAATTTAATTTGTATTATAATGTTGTTGCTGTACACTTTTATTTTTGATCAACCCTAACAAGATAAATCTTTGCTCTGGAGTGAACCCAGATCTTGATATTCCAGTGTTCTTTTGAAGACAATTGAGATGGGACTATTTGTCATTGAGTATATCATCATGTCCCTCATTAATCACGTAATTGATGGTAGTGTTATGTTGCTGCCGTTGATAGAAATTAGAGGAGTATCCATGCTTCTCATAGCACACATCTTTTGTGTGCTCTTGCTTGTTACAACGAGAGTATGCCAATGTAGTTCCATGATTTCTACTACTTAGATTTTCTCTAGCGTGAAAAAAATAGGGGTTTGATTGATATTGAATTGGACTTGTGGTGTTCTTCAAAATTTGAGATTGAAGATTGTGAGTTGTTAGAGGAGATTGGCATGGTTGTCAAAACCACCACTCGAGAATCTGTTTACTATGTTAGCCATTTTGAAAAATCAATGAATCATAATAAGAATTCAAATCTTCTTTCTTCTAACTAGTTGATCGAAATAATTATGTTCACCAAGAAAGAATCTTGCGAAATAGTCTCTTATTAAATTCTATTGAATGAGTTTGAAGGAAGCGATAAGAAAAGGAAAAGAAATGTCGAAAGAAAAATTAGGAAAAAAAGGAAATGGCAAAATGGATAATAATTGGATCTCAATTCACAATTTTTTCAATTTAATTCACAGTTTTATTGTTCTCTACTCTCACCGCACATGAAAAAAATTCCATGCTTTAAACTATTCAAGCTGTGATGTTCACAGATTAAGCGAGGAAAAAAAAAGTTATTCTCATTATTGAAGAGAATAAAAAATTTCCTTAAAAATATGTTCGAGTTATTACCGTTTATATACTATATACTTTTTATGTACTTCATTAAAAAATTATAACAAATAAGCTTATATTTACTATTGATAAAAAATAATGTAAATAACAAAAAATATTTTAATT
>NC_029779.3:35362371-35364597 GCF_000817695.3 Arachis duranensis | reverse complement strand
TAAAATTTTATTAAAAATTTATTATGCACCAATAAATTACTATATATATAAAATAAAATTTAAAATTTTAATATTTATTTAAACAGTGAATTAATTACTCTACTAATATAATTATTATATTACGTGATGTCTATTCATATATTTATGATCATAGAAAATAAAGTGTTAGAAATACATAACCTTCGTCTGTCAATAATCTAATATTGATTTCAACTTTTAACGGCAGAGTGAAGTATCAATCTGGTTCTGTACATTTTTAAAAATGACAACGCGACTCCTCAAAATAAAATCGATCCACTTTTCTTGTCCCCTGATTCCGTCATACAACGCGGTCTTTGTAGTTATTTTTCCGTCAATTCTGAACGGAAAATACTGACGTATCAGGTTCAGAAATGGACAAGGGTCTAATTGTCTCTAAATTTAAATGGTTAGAGGTTTATTTGTCCTTATAATTTTTTAAACAATATTTTTTAGATTATTTTTTATTTATTATATTAATATTCTTTTTCCAATAAATTATTAAATATATGGTATAATAAGTACAATTCTTTTTCTAATAAATTATTAAATATATGGTATAATAAGTACAAACTAATTAATAAATTATTTAAATTTAAAAATATCATTTATTATGAAACTAAATAAATAATTCTCAAATATAATTTTTAAATACATAAATAATAAACATTAAAATTCAGTTAATACATTAATAATAATAACCCTATGATATACTATTAGTATTGTGATCTAGATAATTTTTCACAATAAAATAAAAACTAATGAAAACATTACTTGATATATAGTAAAATATTTTTGAGTAATAACAAATTTAATTTTTTATCTCTTTAAACTAAATTAATAATTCTATTTGATATCTTTGTACTAAAATATACTATGAGTAAACTATTAATACTAAATAAAATAATTAAAATATAATTAATATATGATGGAAAGCATTTATAAACTCAATAAATTTAAAGTATCAATAATATTATTAATCTATTAATAATACGTATGATCATAAGTTATAGATTGATAAAGATTTATCAATATAAGAATAATATAGATTAATTAAAATTTTAAGTATATTAAAATTCAATTAAAGAGATAAAAAATAGAATTATTTTAATTAGTATTTAATTATTTCATTAAAGGTTATATATTTTAATTATTTTATTTAGTATTAGTAATTTGCTCATAGTATATTTTAGTACAAAGATATCAAATAGAATTATTAATTTAGTTTAAAGAGATAAAAAATTAAATTTGTTATTACTCAAAAATATTTTACTATATATCAAGTAATGTGTTCATTAGTTTTCACTTTATTGTGAAAAATTATCTAGATCATAATACTAATATAGGATTATTATTATTAATGCATTAATGTATTAACTGAATTTTAATGTTTATTATTTATGTATTTAAAAATTATATTTGAGAATTATTTATTTAGTTTCATAATATATATTAAAAATTATTTATTTAGTTTTATAATAAATAATATTTTTAAATTTGAATAATGTGTTAATTAGTTTGTATTTATTATACCATATATTTAATAATTTATTGAAAAAAGAATATTAATATAATAAATAAAAAAATAATCTAAAAAAATATTATTTAAAAGATTATAAAGACAAATAAACCCCTAACCAATTTAAATTTAGAGACAATTAGACCTCTGTCTATTTCTGAACCTGACACGTCAACATTTTTCATTCAGAATTAACAGAAAAATACCTACAAGGACCACATTGTGTGACGGAATCAAGAAATAAGAACCGAAGTAAATCGATTTTATTTTGAGAAGTCGCGTTGCCATTTTTAAAAATGGACAAGGACCAAATTAATACTTCACTCTACTAATATAATTATTATATTACGTGATGTCTATTCATATATTTATGATCATAGAAAATAAAGCGCTAGAAATACATAACAATAATCTAATCTTGATTTCAACTTTTAACGGCAAGGTATTAAAAATGACAAATGGAAGTTTAGTACTTGATTTAATGCGAAGACAAAATTAATGAAAGCTAAGGTATGGTGCCTAACTTCCTGTAGGCCTATATAGGATATGATTCATGCATGCAAAGGGAGATGAGTCAGAGCATCTCTGATGTTTATTTTAGTTTAATCTTATTTTAAATTTTATAAAATATCACATAAATATTCATAAAATATTAGAATTATATATCTTAAAAATTAATTTAAAATTTA
>NC_029779.3:35346287-35362001 GCF_000817695.3 Arachis duranensis | reverse complement strand
AAAGTATTAAGTATACTAAAATTTATTTTAATATATATTTTATACTAATAATTAATTTTTATAATTTATTTTAATGTACATCTATGATAATTTTTTTTTTTAAAAAAATGACTTAAAGGGAGCAACTAAATTGTTTGTCGGTTGGGGTGGGGAAGAGAGGGACAAATAACAAATTTTTGGCTGATACACACACTGTAATTCATGGAGTGCAAAGCGGCAATGCTTTAATTAATTAATAATATCTGAATCGGAAAAGTATAGGGAATAACCAGGACTGGCAATTATGAATAGATACAGTAGGGTAGGATTTAGATTACGTCTTAACTTTATTTATAGGTTTAAATTTTTTTTAAAGTTCAGTTCTACTATATGATATAAGAATTTTTTATTTTTAATATTAAAGTGGTAGTTGTATTTTTTTTAATAATTTAGAGAAAAAATCGGATCGTCCGATTTATTAGAGGTACAGAAATCGGATCATCCGATTTCTAGAGGTATACAAATCGATCTGTCTGATTTATAGAGGTATAGAATTCGAATCATCTAATTTGTGAGAGATATACAACTCGAACCATCCGATTTGTGTTAAAAAAATTAAAAAGTTTAAAGTACAGAAATTAAACTGTTTAATTTGTGTATTTTTTATAATTTTAAAAAATACTAAAAGATTACAATATTAAAATATATCACTATTTTTACTTTCATAACAAAAAAATTAGCCATATAAATATAATATGGTGATATGGTGACTATGGCGTAACATACATTTCTTTGAGAAAATTGACCTTTTGAAAAGTTGTGGACAATATTTGGTGAAGAGTAATTTAATTAATGTAAGTGGTAGCAACTCACCAAGCATCAATTCTACATCAAATGGACATTTTCGAATTAGTGAGGCTTTTTATAAACTTTTTATTTTTTTACACTGGAGGCCCTAGGGCCAGGAACAAAACAAAAAGTAAAACAGATTAATGGGGAAAAAAACCTTCACTTCTATCAACAAATAAAATTTGAGTGGTCTTTTTAAAAAGATGATCCCAAGTCGTATACTCTCTGATCATTTTTTTTGGGGTCATGATTAGCCTCTCTCTATATATGTGGCTAAAACTTAAATCTTAGTTTTTGGAATCGGCCCAATAATACAAAACATAAAAAATTCGGAATTGAGAATATTTTTTACTAATGAACAACAAAAAAATTCTAGACAACAGGGCAAAGAAGTACTAGTGTTTGCTCTCATGTGTGGCTGGAGCCCAATTTAAATTAATCAGAATTTATGGATAGATTTTAGACACTATTTTATTCTGTAGAAAAGTTATGTATATAAAAATAGCTAAAATTACTATTTGACAATAGGGATGTTTAAATTCAAACCGATCTAAATTAAATTTTTTATTCAATCCAATTCAAATCGAAAATAAATTAAAACTGCATTAATTCGGATTTGATTGGATTCTATTTTTTGTAAACCGCTGGATTGGATCGGATTTCTCATATATTATTAGTATTTAATAAATATTTTATATTCAAAATATTATTTATTTATTTATTTTAACTAACCTATAATTTTATTTCTATTATTATATTATAGTTGGCTTTTTAAGATATTGTTAAGACTTATTATGTCATTGTTGATTATTTAAAAGAAAAAGTCTAGGGGCCAGCAGTTTTATTGAATTTTGGCCAGCATGTAACCAGCAGAGGAAGGTGAGCCTTTGGATGAAATCTCATACCAATCTCACACCATCAAATCATCATTGATGGCTAGTTGATGGCTAACAATCACATAAATTACTGGCTCCCTAGCATTGCTCTATTTAAAATTTGATGTTGAAACTTGTTATATGTATTTAATTTTTTTATTTAAAAAATTGCAAATCCAAACAGATTCAAACCGCTTGTAATCGGATCGAATCGAATCGGATTTCCAAAAAAGTTCATTCAATCCAAACCGCACCGCACATAAATTAAGCGTTTGGATCGGATGACTTTTTTTCTTAAAACCGAACCAAACCGCACCGCGAACACCCCTATTTGACAATACTTTTTAATTTGATCAAATTCTTTATTTTTTATTTCTTCAAATTAAAAAGTAATATAAAATAGTGAAAACATATGATCTTCATTTTTTAGTTATATTGTTTTAGTATTGGCAAAGTTTTATAACTATTTTACTCATCATAATCATAGTTTCCTAAAACTATGCATATAAAAAATAAGGAAAAGTATATGGAATCAACTAATAATCAGCCAAGAATGAAACAACATAATTAATTATAATTAGTTTTATTAATTTATAATTTAATTTGTTTGTTAAATTATTGTTGACCACGTTAGTGTTAGGAGAGAATCACGGAACAGATGCTTTGATCATTCATTAGTTGATTCCATATAATTAATTATGTTTTATTAATGTGTAACATATGAAACATAGAAATCATATCCAAAACCATCCAATTTACAAGAAAAAGAAACATCCGTGTGCCTATTAGTAGCAACATCCGGTTACCAGTTGGCTGATTCTTGACTTATATAGAGTTGGTTCCCTAGCATTGTTGAAAAAATAATTATCTAAAAGTAATACCACCAAACGAAAAAGTAATGATGCATAATTAATACAGGATTAACAACACGTTGCAATCAACTTTTACACACAACTAGAATACAAGTAAGTGCAACCACGTAATCTTTCAATAATTCTCCATGTGTGTATTTATCCTCAAAGAATATGTAAACTCAATTATGCATGCCAAATTAGGAATAGAATCAAGCACAGGCTTTGGAATATTCTTTGTCATGAGGCATGCTTCGTTTATAACCTTCTAAAAATGTTCAATTTCCTCATGATGCCTCTTTTTCTGAAATGCCATATTGCTTCATGCAACATTATTCAACTGCGGAAGCAACATGAACCCTTTGTTGCTCATACTAAACACAAATCAAATCCGAGAGCTCATCAGTTAGATTTGTTGTATAATAATTGTCAATATACTTGCTGAATTATTTATTTATTCTTATATTATTTAAATTCAATTTTCAAACAACTTATCTAATATATATGAAAACTTCCATTTCACTGTTAATTACGGTTAAGAGTACAGGTAGTTATTAAAGGTTTGTGATAGTTGGTGAGGATAGGTTGGTATTGCTGTTAGCCTTTCTTTCTCTTTCCAAGCTCTTATAAAAGAGTTTCCAATGAAACAGTAAAAAGATGTGTGAGTAGTGATATGTTATTATAGCAGTATTTATATATTCCAATAGATGATACAACTTTGGCTATTTATAGCAAGCTGTCATAGATCTATTATTATAACTGAAAATAGAATGAGAACAAACTAAGCTAACTGTCACTAACTGACTTGATATGATCTTGATCTTGATTTTTTATCACATTACTTTTTTTTTTTTTATCTCTATTACTTACCCTCAAACTCATGGTGAGTTTGGAAAGAACTTTGAGTTTGAAACGAAATTTTTCAAAGGTAGGAGCTAATAAGGCTTTGGTAAAAATGTCAACAATCTGTTCTGTAGATGGAATATGAATAACCTTCAATTGCTTTTAGTTGACCCTCTTACGAACAAAGTGTAAATCCAACTCAAAATGTTTTATGCGACTATATAAAATTGGGTTTTTAGCAAGTAACACCACACTCATATTATCACAGAATAGAGTGGGAATAAGAGAGGTTTGAATGTGAAGTTTCTTCAATAGGTTTTGTAGTAAAAAAATTTCAGAATCTACTGCTGCTAATCCTCAATATTTAGCCTCTAGAGTTTCAGCCAGGTATCTCAAAATCCTCTTTACATATTTTCAGTGTGTAAGAAGAGATTTTTGTATATACTGACCTTATTAACCGAAAAAGAAAGCTCATGTCTTGTAAGAGTTGCAAATTGTAATGATCGACTAAAGACCTGTATAAGGAGGGGTTATCAAATTCATCTCCTCCTTGGCTCTGGCTCGAGAGATTCAAATTTGTGACCATAGAAGTTGGAACACCTTTGGGGTGTAGCATATTTGCTTTTTCTAACAGATTTGTAATATACTTTGTTTGAGACAAGTGATAAGAATTCGAAGATAATTTAGTGGCTTCAATGCTTAAGAGGTAGCTGAATCCAGCACATAATTAGTTAAAAATGATCACATATCTTATTAATTAAAATTAATTCTTTCAAAAATTTTAAAAAATTTGAAAATAAATTATAAATTATTAATTATTTAAAAGACATAGTACCCTTATAGAATACAAGATATAAGATATTTTTATAAAATTTTTCTTTTAACAACGTAAATTTAGAAAAAAATAAATATTTTTTACAAGAAAATAATATCTAAAGTATATAATGGGATTATCAAAATATAAATACGTAAATTATTATTAATATAATAATATGAATGTTAAATATATTAATATAAAAAATAAAAGTTTTTAAAAAATAAATATAGAGATTATTATATAAAAATTAATTTGAAAGATAGAAAGACTTGAGGGTATGATATTAAATTAGTTAAATAAAAAAATTAGTGAATTAAACAATTAAGACATAAATTCATTACATAGTAAAAAATAAAACATATAAAACTATTAAATTATATAACTTTTTTTATTTTTTAAACACATATCTTATATATAAGTATAATTTTTTAAAATTTTGGGGCTAAACCCTCCAAGATCTTTTAGAGAAAAAATATTGTTCAATTGAATAATAGTTGTTTGAATGACACTATTATCATTACCAGTAATAAGAAGATCATTAGAGAATAATGTTATCATAGGTTTTAACAAATAAGGAAAGATCTGACCTTGTTCTATAGAATCCAAACTCATCTAGTATTGAAACCAATTTCAGAAACCAAGCTCGAGGATCTCGTTTAAGTCCATAAATTGACTTATTTAACTTAAAGACACACGGGGAATCACCCTGTTGGAAGCCTAGTGGCTGAGACATGTATACAAGTTCATGAGATCTCCATTCAAAAATGCATTGTTGAAATTTAGTTACCTGATTTTCCAATGAAAGCTTAAAGCCAAAGATAGTACCACCCGAATTGTAGATGGTTTAATGATAGGAGTAAAAGTTTGATCATAATCAAGTCCCTCGATTTAGTGGTTATCCACTTTGCCACTAATCGAGCTTTGTACTTCAATATTTGACCATTTGAATATATTTTGTTGGCAAAAATCCATCTACATCCGATTACCTTGTCGGTGGTTACTGAATTTACCAATGTCTATATGTTTGTTTTGTATAAGACTTGTAATTCTTCCATCATAGCATTTTTTCGATGTGATGATTTTAGTGCAGCTGCAACTGAAGAGGATATATTATTAATAAGATCAAGATTGGTAGAAAGTGAGGCTATGAGAGCTTTTAGTTTAATAATTCCTGATTTGGATCTGGTATGCATATGGTACATGTTAAAGGGAATTTTTGTAAGGGGTGAATTTTCAAATCCAATGACAATGTCATTGATTGGTATACTATGAGGATGTAAGAAAGTGTGAGGCTAGTTAGACTTCGCCTGTGAGGTTGGTAATGAAGTGGTGGGTTCTGAAGATTGCGATTGTGAGATCTGAGATCACATGACTAGGGGCAGTAGCATGAGTGGAAGTAGTAGTTTGAGATGATAATAAAGCTGTAGAACTTGAATAAGGTGGAGGAAAAGAAATAATTAGCATAAAAAGATATGTATGAGGAAATTGAACTGTTGGCAAGGAAGGCTTTGTAAATGAAAATAGTTCAGAATAAGGATACCTGCCTTCATCAAACAAGACATGTCTTGTGATGATAACTTTACCTTATCTTATCAAACATTTGTAACTTTTGTGATGAGGTGCATAACCAAAGAATACAGAGAGTTGTGACTTAAAATCTAATTTATGAGAATTATAAGGCTTCAAACAAGGAAAGGCAGCACTACCAAATTTTTTAAAAAAAAAAGAATAATCAGGTGGATGATGATGTAAAAGTTCAAATGGGAAAAAATATTAGTTAGAGGAAAAGAGTCTGTAATGATATATGTAGCAGAGATAAATACATCATCCCAATGGATTAAGGGCATTGAGGTAGTGGCTAAAAGTGCCAAGCCAACTTCGCTCACATGTCTGTGCTTTTTCTCTGCCTTCCCATTCTGTTGATGAGTGTAAGGGCAGGAGAATCGATGAGTTACACCTTCTTGAGCTAGATACTGAGTAAATGCAGTAGAAAGGTACTCTTTACCATGATCAATCTGCAATTGTTTAGCTTCAAACCAGTGAACTTTTTCATTTCAGCTTTAAATTGTAAAAAAGCTTGGAAAGCCTGTGATTTGGTATGCAGTAAGTAAATACAAGTATACTTAGTGTAAGCATCTATAAATGAAATATAGTATGTGAAACCATAAAAAGATGTATATAGTGCAGGGCCCCAAATGTCACTATAAACCATCTCTAAAAGGGCATGGAAATTGAAATAATCCAGTTTAAAAGGGAGTAGATGCATTTTAGCCTGACAATAATATTCATAAAGACTTGATTTTATTGAATGTTTAGAAATAGGTAGATTACATTGATTCATTACAGAGATAACTATTTTTGAAGCACAGTGACCTAAACGTTTGTGCCACAAATTGTAAGTATCTAATTGTGAAGTATAAGCAGTGGGAAAAGAAATATAAGAAACAGAATCTGATGTAGTGGGATTACTAATCTTAGGTTTAGTTTTGGTTATAGCAATTCTATCAAACTTGTACACCCCATTATATGGATCTCCTTGTAGAAGAACCTCCTAGGTGTCCTGAGATTTCACATAGCAAACGTTAGGATGAAACTCAAAAAAGCATGCATTATCAGTAACAAACTTATGTACACTTACTAAATTCTATGTAATTTCTGAAACATGAAAGAATTTGTTTAAAAGAAAGCATTTCTTGGTATCTAAGCTAACTGAATATGAATGACCAGTATGAGATATACTACTACCTGATTCCTTAACTAAGAGAAGTTGATTGATACCAAGAAATTCAGAAGGTGCCAAAAGTGATTGATACCAACTTGCATCTGATAATGTGGAGGGGGTAGCCATATATGCTCTTGGATTATGAAATATAGTAGGAGGTGATAATAATCCAGATTGAATTGGAGATCTTGAAGTTGAGGAAGTAGCTTGATATTGTGGATCAAAACGATGAAATCATGATAATGCAGTATGACCTATTCTTCTACAAACTTGACACATTGGCCTAGAATCAGAATTTGTGTAACACCCTTAATTTTAACACAAGGGTGTTACAATTTGCAAACCTGCCTCTCTGAAAATTTCATCCCGGTCGTCCTCTTCTTCCAACATAATTTGTATTATTAGGTGGTCTTGAAGTGAAGATATTGATTGAGTATAATGTGCCTGCATTGTTCCCAAAGTTGTCTTTCGAAATTTCTCAATCATTTCTTCATGTCCAAGAAGAAGTGCTTCAGCTTCAATAAGGGATGGGAGCCACTTAAATAAAGATGTTAAAAATGTCTTTTTTTAAAGATATTTTTTAAAAACTAAAATTTAATACATATAAGTAATTAAATTATATTATTTTTATTAAAATTAGATCGGACAAATAAATTTAGCAAAAAAATTAATAAATTAAATTTTGAATCGGTATAAATTAATATTTTTTATAAAAAATTACTACAATATCCCTATTATAAAATACAACTAAAATATTCCATATATATATATATATTAATTTTAAAAACTTTAAATTCTAACCCAATAACGACAGAGAAGAAAATGACTAGAATTTATGATTCTCAAAATTAATATATATAATAAGAGTATTTTAGTCATTTTATATAATAGGGGTATTATAATCATTTAAAAAATAATATTAATTTAGACCGATTCAAAATTTGATTCACTATTTTTCGGTCAAATTAATTTGTCTGACCTAATTTTGACAACAATAACACAATTTAAGTGATTATATATGTTAAATTTTAATTATTAAAAAATATCTTTAAAAAAAGACGTTTTATGCGTCTTTATGGGAGCATTCCCCATAAGGGATATGGACCCCAATTTTCCCATAACTATTGAGAGATATAATGCATAATCTTAATCTTTAAGAGACAAAGTGTAGCCTATTGATGCCATAGAGTCTACAATTTCTCGGATCTTGTTGATATACTCTGTAGCAGTCAGTCCTTGTTTTTTTACAGATTTCAATTGATTCCTCAATTGTTGAATCTTGATCTTTGAAGTCTTAGCAAAATATTCAGTAATGGTTGTCCAAGCTTGATAAGCATATTTGCAGTCCAACATTTGATTCTTAAAGGTGAGGTCTAGAGAGGAGAGGAGCCATGTCATAAGGTAAAATAATCTTTTTTCTTCCAATCTTTATATGTTTTTGATTCTGTTTTAGTTTCTTTTGTAGCATCGGACTCAAACTGTAATGGGATATTGTCAGCACAAAGATGATCAACAAGATTATTAGCATTGATAACATGAAGAGCAAGTTGCTGCCAAGTCCAAAAAGTATTTTCAGTCACTTTATTTAGAACGGATGTAGTAAAAGGTGGAGAAAAGGGGGAAGAGGATGAAGAAGGAGTATTCTGACGAGGGATGATCCAGGTCATGGATTGATCACCAAGGCTTTGATACCATAAAAGAGTTTTCAATAAAATAGTAAAAAGATGTATGAGTAGTCTGAACTGTTATTGTAGCAAGTATTCATATATTCCAATAGATGATACTGTTTTAGCTACTTATAACAAGCTAACATAGATCTATTACAACTGAAAACAGAATGAAAATAAACTAAGCTAACTATCACTGAAATATTTGATCTTGATCTTTTATCACATTACTTTCTTTATCTGTATTATGTTATGTTTTTGTGTGACATTATCATTAGAGGATACATGTTTTTAAATTAATCATGTAATTTTTTTTATTAAAATAACATACATAATTATATATAACAAAATTTATTAACGAAATTATAGGATTAAAATTAAAAATTTTAAAATATTTATAAAAGTACTTATATTTAAGTAATATTATGAAAAAATAGAAGATAAATTAATACGTTTAAAAGATATTAGAAATTTTAAATTTATAACATAAAATGGCATAGAAATTGTTTAGGCTAACGATATTCAATTCAGTGACTAAAATGAATTACTTAGTGCAAAGTTGGTGACCAATTTAGTGCACTTGCAACACTAACATACTAGATAACATGTGAATAAATTATAGATGAATTTTTTGGTATTTATAACTTGGTATCTAACTTTGGCCTAACTTATTTTTTATAGTAAATTTTGAATATTTAATAATTATTTATTTTATACTTTTAAAATTAAATATTAATTTTTAACCATTTTTGATAAATTAAACAAACACTTTTAAAAACTATAGCAATCACCTAAATTATATGGGAAGTGTTAGTAAATAATGACCATCTTGAATAATATGAACAACCACCAATCAAATAAAAATACATTACATCCTAATTTAATGCTACTAATTAAATTTAAGATTAATTTACTCTTTTAACCATATTAATTCACATTATTCAAAAATATTGTTAGTTACTTATACTTTCTCAAATTATATTACCACACATGGCACCAAACTACAGACAAATAATATTGTGAAATATAGTATTATCACGTCAATATATCGTATGTTAATATGTTATTCATAAATCCATTATTATATTATTACATATGACTAAACCATAATATGACATGTCTCACTAAAAATTCATGTCATCAAATCACATCACATCATGAAGCTATTTACAAACAAAGAATCTAAAAACTAAAGTAATGCACATTTTTGATGATCTCAAACACATAATTACTGATGTAATTGGGATTTCGAAAATTATTAAGTGTGTACCACAAAAATCATTTTAGAATTTAACTCGATAAAAAACTAACTGTTGCCAAAGAACTTGGTATCCGTAGTTACAAGACAATACAAATAAACAATAACAACGAGAACAACATACATATAATTAAAGATTAATTAAAGCCAAACACTCAAAAGTTTATTTGGACCACAAACTGCTACATGACCACGGGATCCAAAAACAGTGCCACAATGTGGTCTTTGAAGAGTGCACAATTTGTAACTTTATCCTCAGAATTCGCATATAGAAACTCACATACGCGTGCCTTGTTAACAATGCAATCAAGGACTGGCCTTGGAATATACCCAATTAACTTGAGGTACTCTTCATTCATATCCTTCCAACAATTATTGATATCCTTTTTTATGAATTCACAGGCCTCTTCTTGTGAAAAGCCATAT
Organism: Arachis duranensis; assembly: GCF_000817695.3. Classification (NCBI taxonomy): domain Eukaryota; kingdom Viridiplantae; phylum Streptophyta; class Magnoliopsida; order Fabales; family Fabaceae; genus Arachis; species Arachis duranensis. Next base: position 35,351,714 of record NC_029779.3, on the reverse strand, counting down.
TGCTTCATGCAACATTCTACGGCCGAAGCACCGTGTTCTCTTTGCTGCTCAAACTACAAATAATTGATCAAATCCAAATTAAAAGTTGAATTATGCATATTATTGTCAAAAAGTATTAAAATAAACCAACTATATATGTGTGTTTCAGTGAGTGTAAAATTAATAATCACTTTGTTAAATTATTATTGATTCAATTATTTAGGGAAATAATAAGATAGTATAGGCCCATGATTTAAAAAATATTCCACATTAATTAACACCTAAACAAAAAATAATAATATTTTAGTAAATGGATTTAATTTATATCTATCAACTTAATTATATTATCATACTATTATGTGAAAGTTAATAAATAAAAAAGTCAAACTTAATTATTAAGTTTTGGTTTTTTATCACAACTAGTAGTTGCTTCTTTACACCCTTATAAAATTATCAATACTTCAATTAAATTCGTAACTATTTATAGCTGATTAAAATTAAACTTTATTGTTAGTAATATAACCATTTAAAAAAGTTATTTCATAATATGATAAAAGAAGCTCTTGCGTTAAAAAAATATTTTAAATATATAATAATTCATATTTTTTATCAAAATAAATAATTTTATGAGAAGCTCTCTCTTCTTATATATGTATGTTAAAATTATGGAAAATTATATATTAACATCAATATATGTCATGAAACAACTTTTTTAACTTGTCTTCTTAAATAAAAGTTTTTTTGTTTTTTGGATTTTATTAAAAAAAATTTATAATTTTTTTATTTATCTTATATTATTTTTTAAAGACAATAAGATCAAATTCTAGATCTATCTTTTTTATATAAAAATTTTAACACCGTATTAATAACAAATCACTCCTCTTAAAAATTTAAACTAATAAAAAGAGATATATAAATAATTATATCTTTATCATATACCTTGTGTGAAGCCAAATCATTTATGAGTCTGGAAACAAGTGACGAAGCATGTACGATAAGTGGAGCAGTTTTATTGAATTTTGGCCAGCATGTAACCAGTAGAGGAAGGTGAGTCATTGGATGAAATCTCATACCAATCTCACACCATCAAATCATCATTGATGACTAACAATCACAAAAATTACTGATCCCTAGGATTGCTCTTATTAGAAATCCAATGAAGAGTTTCTTTGGTTGCAAATTCTCCCAAAGCAATAAACATTATTGTAAACGCTTGATATGCTGTACTAGCAGCACCATTAACCTTACGCTCGTCATATGTTGGAATATATCCGTCATGGCACCATCTTGCTTCATCCATGTAACCTTGTACATAATGACACAGCTGCAGATTAATTAATATAACTTCATTAAAATGATGATGAATGAATATAATAATTAATTTAAAATTAAAAAAGTCAAGAATAAAGCTTACGGCCTGTTTGAAACATTGCAACACCAAGTCTGATTCTCCACTTCCAGCACTTAACTCTATTATTTCATCAACAATTTCTACAATTGCATTAAAAATCGCCTTAAAGCACTCTGGAAGAGATGCAATGTAGCTAATATCCCATCTGAAACACAAAAGGGTTAAAAACTAATTAAGAAAGAAACATGATCATGGAATTGAATTCTTAAGATAATAACCCAAATAAATATAAACTCATTGATCAATATGTATAGATTCTTCTTAATTGAGATATGTAGCATAATAATATAAAATTGGTCAATTCTTACCTTCGGATTGCCTGTGTGAGGAGCTCAAGTTCTTCGATTGTTCCATAGACATCATAAGTATCATCAAATATAGTCATCCATTGACACACTTTGGCCATCACAACTCTAAAAGTAGTATATTTAGGCTCAGAGTTCATAGCAAATGGCCAGAAGTATAACTCAGTTATCCTCTCTCTTGCATAAGGGACCTTTTTCGAAAATTCTAACTTTTCCCACCACCTGTTGATTATAGGAACTTCTCTTTAAACAAAGAATTCTAATAAGAAGTGCTTAGCTAGATTTAAAAGGAAAAGTCTAGGGAGCTAGCAATTTTATTGCATTTTGACCAGCATGTAACCAGCAGAGAAAGGTGAGCCATTGGATGAAATCTCATACCAATTTCATACCATCAAATCATCATTGATGGCTAGTTGATGGCTACCAATCACAAATGTTACTGGCCCCTCGATTTAAAATACTTACTTGATGGCACTACCAACTTCTTTCTGATACCATTTCTGGAGCATATTGAAATCTAGTTTTGCAAACTTTAGAAGAACTTCATCATGCGTAGAACCTTTTTCGTAAAAAGACATATATGACCTTGCCATTATTCTTGGAATTGCCTTGTGAAAAGGTTGTACTAAGCTTTGATTGACTTGTTCAGCAAGAGATGGACTCAATTGATTGGTGATGGACTTAAGTTTATTGTATGTGAATTTATGTGCTTCCTCTAATATATCTTCTCCATGAATTCTTAACTGTGCAGCCTCATACAAGCTCCACATTCCTTCAACATCTTGAACAACAATTATTTCATCGAATTCTCCTTTTATATTCTTGAATTTGTTGAAAACATCTGTATAATTCATATTTATACTAACTAGTGTGAATCCATAATTAATAATTGCTATTTTTAATATTGTAATTATAAATATAAAAGATAAAAAAAATTAGTTTTATATGTACCTGATGAAATGTTATATCCTTTTTGTCGGAGCAAACGAAAAAGTAATGCAGTAAAGTGAAGGTCACATTCTTCTATTGCAAGATTTTTGTCCGTAAAATCATTGTGGATGTGTACTAATATTCTGTCAATCTCATTTTCAAAATGATAAGATATACTCAATCGTTGAATTGAATCAATTAAGCTTAGTCTTTGTAAGATATTATTGTCATTCGAAGACAAATTCATCTTCACTTTTTCTTTATGCATTTGAACTTCTTGTTTCATGATTTCGTTCACTTCCTGCAAATGTTTTCAATTTAATATTTAATTCAAAGGAATAACAAATTAACAAATGATGAGAGTACGTCATTTCTCTTTACATATGATCAACTATTCAATTTGATCTAAATAAATTTATTATGATATTTCTTTTTTCTTTTAAAAATAATAAGAATGGAAAATTAACAAATAATGAGAGTACGTCATATCTCTTTACATATGATCAACTATTCAATATTATATAAATTTATTATGACATTTCTTTTTTCTTTTAGAGATAATAAAAATCGAAAACTAAATCTTTCTATTATAGATATTCTAATATAATATAATGATATTATGATAGATAAAAAAAATTATATAAATAATTATATTTTTAACAAAATTATTATATGATGATTTGTTGAGAAAGTTATAGGATGTAACACTTAAATATAATCAGATACAAATTAAACTGATATTAGTAATGTTTTGGAAAAGTATAGGTAACCAATAAAATTTTTGAACAATGTGTAAACAATGTGAATTAATAGAGTTAAAAGAGTAAATTTAATTAGTAGTATTAAATTAGAGTGTAATGTATTTTCATTTAATTAGTAGTTGTTCATGTTGTTCAAAATTTTTTATTGTTTTCCTACCACTCCCCGTATGTTTTATGTTTCAGTTATTATGCATATCATATCATTTCTCAATTTAATTTGGTTGTTAAATAAATTTTTTAAGTTTTCAGTATTAAAAATAGAAAATTTTTGTGAAAGCAAATATTTACTAAAGTTGCTTTTCAGTTTTCAGTATGAGTTAACTTCCCTCAAAGTTATATTATATATTTTTGTTGTTGTGAAAAAATATAACGTAAAAGATTGAAAGTTGTGCCATTTTAATAATAAGGAAATTAAAGAAGAGTTTTTATTTGTTTGATAAGAAAACAAAAACGTAAGTTAAGAAATATAAAAGTCAATATTTAAATGAATCTGATTTATTAATTAACTATATAATTTTTTTCTCTTTTCAACTTAATTAAGTTATCTTTATTAATAAAAAAATAAAAAACAAATAAGAAAAAAGAAAGAAAGTATATTATAAAAAAAGACAGTCCGATGCATAAATATGTTAATGCAAGATTTGGAAAAAAACTCCATCCAAAGAGTATATTATACACGATCTAATTTAATAATTATTTCCGTGATTATTCAGACAGTTTGAACCGGTAATCTTCAAATCACATAAAAATAATTCAATTATTACTCTAAAATTTTCCTTTAAAACATGTGTATATATAAACTAAGATTTTAATTTAGATGCATTGATTGACTCTCTAAAGTGTTTTGTAATATCGTGTAATTATACTTATTTTTTTGGATGATCATCCACACGGTTAATGTGAAATATAGTTATTTTTATTGGGTGATATCGCGTACTTAGATACACGTAAAAAACTATTTTACATTGACAGTGTATCAAAATTAAATTCATAAATTAAATTCATAAACTAATTATATATTTTTATAACAAAACATGAATTTAATTTTAATACACTATCAGTGTTTAATTTTAATACACTGTCAGTGTAAAAACAACTTTATACATATATCTAATGACATACATAATATAATATCATAAAAAATAACTACTACTTTTATTAACTGCGTGAATAATTATTCAAAAGGACAAATATAATTGTACGACCGTACAAAATATTTAGAGGCATCAAAATTAAATTCAACGAAATATATGTCCAAATATATACAAAAAAGTTATGAAAATTTTTGAGGTTGCCTTTGCATATTAGAAATACAATAATATAGATAACTTCTTTTATACAACTAGGGATCCTATCCATATATATAACTATCATTCTTGTTAAAGCAACTTTACTTAAAACTACTTATAATTTATCCAATTTACACAATACACCACTTATCCAAGCATTATTTTGAGTCTCTGGCGTAACAGTGATCAGCTATCCATATTTTGAATATACGTAATAATTCAAAAAATTACCATGATAATATATGTATAAGTTTAACAATATACTGATATTTCATCATAGAAAATTAAAAAAGATACCAAGGATTCAGAATCAGCATATTTTCGGAAAGTATCGTGCCAAATGCAAGGAGCAAAATTTGCAGAGCGTGGCTTTGAGTTAGAAGGGGCAGGTTGACTCAAAGTCATCACTGGAACTGAAGCTGAAAGCGACATTGTGGTGTTTTTGATATATATATATATATATATATGGTACTGGGCAATGGACGAAGTATGCTAAGGAATTTAAGAACTAGTCACTATATATAGATGTGAGTTTTAAGGTGTCTTTCACTAATTAAAAGGTTGAGAAAAATTTATTTTTCTCTCTCACTAGATGGTTAAAATGATACTTTTTTTTCTTCTATTTATAAAAATATACATTCTCCTTTTTTTATAATTTTTAAATTTTTTTAATTTATTTTATTTTTTTGTGTTAACTAATTTTAACTTTATCTATTTTTCAAAAAAAAATAAATTATTTTTTACAAAAATAT
>NC_029779.3:35344677-35345736 GCF_000817695.3 Arachis duranensis | reverse complement strand
TTCTCTAAAAGGTTTAATACCTCCATATATAGTTGGCAAGCATTGGTTAAAATGCTAACATGGGCAACAATTTATTATGCAAGTAATGCAACCCCCAAAATTGATGAGGGGATGAGCTGCAGCCTGCATAGTTTGCTACCCCCGTGGTCCATCACTTTTTTTTAAAAAAAAAAAACAAGTAGATAAATAAAAAAAAGTCTGAATAATTATTTTAAAATTATTTTAATATTAATTAAATTAAAAATTTACTAAATACTATTATCAGCTTTTTTAATTTTCTAAAATAAAAGATAAATAACTCTAAACTAAGAACTTTGTTTCTTATTCTTCATAGTTTGACATTATATTAGAATTGATCAATATTATCTATATTTGATTTTACAACAAATTAAAACTAAGCTAATTAATGAGCTCATTTATTTGTACTTTTATAACAAAAGTACTTTTTTAAAAAAAATACTTATTTTATTGTTTGAGTTAATGTTTGTTATTTTCTTCTTAAAAAAATAGAAGCAAAAATTAATTAATTTCACTTTTTCAAGAAAAATTGTGTTCGTTTGTGTATAAACAAGTATGCGTGTATAAAAATGCGTATTGTATATATTTAATATTATTATGAAAACAAAATCATTTTTAATTAAAGTTTTAAAAGTATAATATATTTATTCTTTACTAATAACCTATATATGCAACTACTTTATTTTATTAAAATAAATATATAAATAATATAAAAGATTTCATAGAATGTGTAAAATAATTTTTGCGTTCCATATATATGACCATAATTATAACTTTATTAAAATTATTAGTTAGATACTTTTTATATACAAATAATTTACTTTTTCTGATTGTAATAACATATACTTCAATAAATATGCGTAAATGTAAAATAATTTTTTATTTCTACTTGTACATTTTAAAAAAAAAACATACTTCTCTCAATCTTACTAAATGAACCCGATATTCCTTTTCCATTCCCAACTTTCATCTATGATGATTTTCAGTGACTAAGAGAAAGGAGGTTGAATCTTAGCCACTTTTTTGCTTGATTATACTTGC
>NC_029779.3:35317453-35340715 GCF_000817695.3 Arachis duranensis | reverse complement strand
CATTCTAGCTACCGGAGCAAAAGACTCATCAAAATCTATTCCCTCTTCTTGATCGTAACCTTGGGCCACTAATCTAGCCTTGTTATGAACAACTTGTCCATCCTCACCAAGTTTATTTTTAATGACCCACTTAGTACCTGTTACCTTCTTACCATTAGGATGAGGTACTAGTGTCCAAACCTCATTTTTGTCAAATTGAGCCAGCTCCTCTTGCATAGCTTTGACCCAAGAAGGATCTTCAAGTGCTTGCTTAACATTGTTGGGCTCCATTTGTGACAAGAGAGCAAAATTGCTTGGTTTGGATTGCCTTTTGGATGAGGATCTTGTTGTTACACCTTGTGAGGGATCACCAATGATAAAGTCATGAGGATAACCCCTCATGGACTTCCATTCTCTTGGTTTTCGGATTGAAGTTGAGCCTTGTTGAGCCTCATCACGCTAGTCTGTTTCAGTTTCTCGTGCTGATTCATGAGATAAAATAGAAATGTCTCCTCCATTCTGACGAGACAAAATTGGACAGACATATTCATTCTGAATAGACTTGGAATTTTCTCCATTGGTTTCTTTATTGACAACATCTTCACAATCTGAATCATTATCTATCACAGTACTGGGAATTGAATTAAAATCACAAAATGATACATGTATGATTCCTATATGGTTCTATGCTCTTTGAGGTAAATTCTATAAGCTTTGCTAGTGGTGGAGTATCCAACGGACATTCCTTCATAAGATTTTGGATCAAATTTACCAAGATTTTCTTTGTTATTAAGTACAAAATATTTGCATCCAAAAACATGAAAATACTTAAGATTAGGAGGGGTTCCTTTCCATAACTCATAAGGAGTTTTCTTCAACCCTTTTCTAATGATGGTCCTATTCAAAATATAACAAGCTGTATTTACAGCTTCAACCCATAGAAATTTTGGAACCTCATTTTCACATAACATAGCCCTAGTCATCTCTTGAAAGCTTCTATTCCTTCTTTCAACAACCCCATTTTGTTGAGGTATTCTAGGGCATGAAAAGTTATGAGCAATTCCAAAATCATCACATAATTTTTCAAAGTCTTGGTTTTCAAATTCTTTTCCATGATCACTTCTTAAATGTGCAACTTTTAATTTTTTTTCATTTTGAATTCTTTTGCAAAGGGTTGAAAAGGCATGAAAAGCGTCATTTTTACGAGCAAGAAAAAGTACCCAAGCGAATCTAGAGTAATCATCCACAACCACTAAGCCATAGTATGTTCCTCCTAAACTTTGAGTTCTTGTTGGTCCAAAAAGATCTATGTGTAACATCTCTAATGGCCTCTTGGTTGAAATTTCATCTTTTGTTTTAAAAGGGGATTTTACTTGTTTGCCTAATTGACAAGCATCACAAGTAAGATCCTTATCAAATTTAATATTTAGAATTTCTCTTACCAAGTTTTTCTTAACTAACTTAGAAATTTGGTACATGCTAGCATGACCCAATTTATTATGCCATAGCTATTTTTCAGATTCAAGAGAGGTAAAACATGTTACTTTTTGATCTTTCAAGTCCTCAAGAGTCAATCCATACATGTTATTACACCTTTTAGCCTCAAACAAAATATCCCATATTTTTAACAAATAACTAAACATACAAATTTTCTAAAAATAACTTCAAAACCTAGATCACACAATTGGCTAACACTAAGTAAATTATGTTTCAAGCCATCAACAAGAAGAACATCATTTATAGAAGATAAAAATTTTTTACCAACTTTTCCAATGGCCACTATTTTTCCTTTACCATCATCACTGAAAGTGACAAACCCTCCATCATACTCATCAAGTTTTATAAAGAAGGTTGCCTTTCTGGTCATATGCCTAGAACATCCGCTGTCCATATACTGCATATTGTCTTTCTGTTTGGATGCTAGGCAAACCTACAAAATGAGCTCAAGTGACCTTAGGTATCCAAATCTTCTTGGATCATTTCACGTTAAACCATCTCTTATGTCCCAAGCAATTGTAGTTAAAAAAAACTTTGTAAACTTTGTCACCAACCATTTTTTCACCAAAAAGCATTGAATGGGAAAATGTCCACTCCTATTGCATAATCTACAAAATCTTGGAGTTGTTGTTTTGTTAAAGTAGGTTGGGTTTTGAAACCTTGTATCATTAGAAGATGAAGCTTTATTCTCAAAAGAAGGTTTCTTATCAGATTTGAAATTTTTGTGAAACCCCAAGCCATCTTTATCAAAAAGAGATTTTTGACTAGCCAAGATTTGATTTAAATTTTCAGAACTTTGAGTAAACTTGGCTAAGTCATTTTCAATATTTTTGACCTTTTTAAGAAACTCTTCATTTTCTTTAAAACAGTTTATATACGCAACAACAGAATGATCACTTTCACAGCTTCTAAGTTGGGCTTTTAACTGCTTATTTTCTTTAACAAGTTCAACAGCAGTTTCGGCCCCCGTAGCTTTTCTTTGAGAAAACCGTTTTCAGCTTTAAGAATGGTGATTTGTTGTTCAAGATCTTGGTTATCAAGCAAGAAGCATCTTATTTTTTCAGAAAATTGGTTTATCATAAGATGAAGATCTTCAGTGTTAGGGTTGTGAAAGACTACTTGATCAATGTGATCTGCCATGAGATATGGTTGTGACTTGGTTTTGGATTCTTCATCATCATCTAAGTCATTTTCTAAGTCCTCTCATGAAGCCATTAGTTCCTTTTTCTTTCCTCTCTTTGGCTTCTCTTCCTTCTTCAATTTAGGGCAATCAGATTTAAAATGCCCAGTCTCTTTGCAATTGTAGCATGTTACCTTGCTGAAATCTTTCTTTTCTTTTCTTGAGCTGCTTCCCTTGTCTCTTTTCTTGAACTTTACCATTTTACTGAATTTTTTGGCAAACAACACAAATTCATTTTCAGAGGAATTATCACTGGATTCATCATCCAGGGGGTTAGTAACAGATGTAAAAGTAATTCCTTTTTTTTTAATCTTTTTTCAAATAAGTATTTTCAAAAGCAAGTAGGTTTCCTCTCAAGTAATCATATGTCATGGAATCTAAACTACTGCTCTCAGAAATGATTAATGTTTTAGTTTTTCACTCTTTAGTGAGACATCTCAAAACTCTTCTCACAAGCACAGAATCAGGATACGTAATTCGCATAGCATCTAAGCCAACAATGATGATATTAAATCTTTCGAACAGTTCATCAATAGATTCTCCTTCCTTCATTGTAAACATTTCATACTCTCTGTGTAATATGTCTATCCGGGTCTTCTTCACTATGGTGGTTCCTTCATGTGTGATTTAAAGTTTGTCCCAGATTTCCTTTGCCGTTGTGCATCGTGATACCCGTCGGTATTCCTCAAAGCTGATAGCACAGTTGAGCAAGTTGACAGCCTTGGCATTGAGCTCCACCTTCTTTCTGTCTTCCTCGGTCCAGCTTGCTTCGGGTTTGAGAGAGACTACTCCTTCAGCATTTGTAGTAGTTGGAAATTGAGGACCCTCCAGGATAATCTTTCAGAGTATGTAGTCTACTGCTTGCACAAAAATCTTCATTCTATCCTTCCAATAGGTGTAGTTTTTTCCATTGAAAAGAGGAAGTCGGTTGCTTGATTATCCTTCTGTCAGGTTGTAGGACACCAGATTAGAGCCACTATTTTCTGCCATCTGGATCTTTTCTCCAAGCTACAAAGCTTGATCTCTTTGAGACCAAGCTCTGATACCAATTGATAGTTTTACAGTGGCTAAGAGAAGGGGGGTTGAATCTTAGCCCCTTTTTTACTTAATAACACTTGCTGGTCTTTGAAATAACTTCTGGAGACTTTTTTATTTTTGTCTCATATCCAACCACGAGACTTTTTCTTTTTATCTCGTAACCCAGCACGAGATATTTTTCAGTTTTATCTCCTGTACAGCAGAAACAGAAATGGAGTAGAAGAGAGAGAATTACACCAAGATATATCCTGATTCAGCTACTAAGTGCAATACAGCCTACATCCAGTCTCCATCACAACAATGATAGAATTTTACTATAATCATCTTTGATTACAAACACCAATTCTCCCTAGGAACTACCCTTCCTATCCGAGACAAGTCCAGAATCTAATCCCAAAACTGAACTTGACTTGGTCACTGCCAATCTTTCAACTGCTAAGTGCTAACCCAACTTGTAAGGGGATTTCCACAGAATCATGAAACACAACACAGATGTACAAAGGACATCTAAGGACATCTATGGCTTTTTCTTTTAATTTTGCACACTCTGCATCTTTCCGCTCTATGGCTTTTTCTTACAAACCTCAATATTTGCCTTTTTCCATGAGAATCAAGATAGAGAAAATTAAATAGAAAAATTCAAAATAGAATACATTGAAGGAGAAGAACTTCTGTTAGCTTAGGTAGCTATGTGAACACTGTGCCTTGCACTCTCACTCCTTGCTTCAAGCCCTGGCTGTTCTCCCTTATTTATAAAAGGAAAAGCCTCCAGAGTTGAAACAAAAAACCAAGCTAAACTTCTTCTTCTTCAAGTAAAACTGGTTCGGCCAGAGAAAGAGGAGAGGAAACCGAATGCATTAACCAACACGCAATTACCTCTGGTTCTTCCTTGGTCATCAATAATCATCAATCCGAGCCATCCATCTTGCCTTGCACTCCAAGAAGAACTTCTAGCCCTTGATGCTTCATGATGCATGACAGCTTCTCCTTGCTGATCGAAATCTTCTTCATCCATTTTTAGGTATGAAGAGCTTGAGGTTACTTCACTAAATCTTACCATTCTTGGTGAAGATCTCAGCCACAACATACTTTTTGTTTTCTTTTTCTTGCCATCATTACAATGGTCTTGTTGCTTGTTTCTTCTTCCTTTCGGTAGCTAGACATAGCTTCCATGGTTTTCTCTGTGATATGATCGAAGAAGAAGAGAGATGAGAGTGAGGAAAGAGAAACTTGAATAATGAATGTGATAAAGTAAATTAAGTTTTTCACTTCCCTTGCTATAGATAGCGTGTAGCATTGATGATGTCCATCAAATCAAGTACTAAACCTCTCTCATATTTCCAATGCAAGTTAATTCAAGTTAATTGAATTTGAAATCCATCACAACTTGAAAAATGGGATCTGTTGGAAGCAATGGAACTTTGCTTTCTTTGCTTAATGGTTTCGGACCAAGCTTTGTCAATTTAGCAAAGATTGTAATTGGGCTTGTAGCAATAATAATTCAATCTGACCCAATAAATAAAATACTTCAGCTAACATTCATATGACAATATTACACAAGGCTAAAATTTTGATTTCATTGGACTTAGGTTCTTTTCTTTTCTTTTTCGACCCAACAAAAATCTGCACAAACAAAATTATTAATTAAGCAAGTATGAATTAATATCCAATTAATAATTTTGTGATTTATTGTTTTAATAATGTTTGTTCATTATCAAATTAAATTTAGAGTTTTCCAAACTCATCACCTACGATAACTTTTTCTTATATTTAGTGACTTTTTATACTATCATAATATATTTAGTGGCGATTTGAAACCATCACTAAGTTTTTAATTCCTGCGACATCTTTTTTCTTTATTTAATAATTGTTTTAAACCATCACAATATCTCTAGTGTTAGATTTATTTTGGTTAAATTACACAGTTGGTCCCTATACTTTTAGTGAAATTGTAAATTTGTCCCTATACTTCAAAAATTTGTAATTGGATCCCTAAAGATAATTAAAATTTGTAATTTAGTCTCCGCCGTTAAAAAAAATATTTAATTTAACAGAATATTCTAAGCATATTCTCTATTTTAAACATGTGAGCTGCACATGTTTGACAATAGAGACCAATTTATAATTTTAGTAAAAATATGGAACCAACGGTGTAACTTAACCATTTGAAAATGACCAACAACTTTTTAGACTATTTGAACCCACCTCACCACTCTCCAACTCTCTCACTCTCACTTTTTCACTTTTTTAAAATGGCACCCTAACTCCAATAGTGACTTTTTCATTTTGTTTTATTTTTATTTTTAATTAAAAATAATATTTTTATTTTAAAATATTATTTTTATTATTATCTTATTATTTTTCATATTTTTTGTTATTTTTACTTTCAAATTATTAGAACCGCTACTATAATAACTAGAATTATAATTTTTGCTGCTAACTAAAAGAAAGTCATCATAACAGAACAAAATATTTTAAAAAAAAAATTAATTTTAACTAAAAATTTAAGATACAATAAAATAAGATATTTAAAATAAAAATAAATCGTTTTTATTAAACATTGGAGATGAAATTAAGTATTAGTCTAAATCAAATTACTTTTTTTTCGTTAAATTAAATGAAAGATCACTGATTGGTATCTAAACACCAAGTTCAGTCCTTAATTATTACAAAAAGATTAAAATAGACAAAAGAAGACATACAGCACAAACAACGACGACTAACAGAGGGAAATTAAAAAACACATATAACTATTAGAAGACTAATTAAGGCCCAATAACACTTGAAAACGTAACATGATTTATCTAAGCTTTCATCAGCAGTTCTCCTCATCCTTACTAACGATCATATAACACACCACTATATAATAGAGAAAGCCAACTTTAATTTTGTCCCACACACACATATATAATAATAGAACTAACATTTATGCATGCTAGATGGTGATAGGATCCAGAAGTAGAGCCGCGATGTGATCTTTTAGAAGTTCATTGTTTGTGTATTTATCCTCGAAGTTTTCATAAATAACCTCAGTTGAACGTGCCAAGTTAAGAATGCAATTAATCACGGGCTTTGGAATAATATGATGCGAGTTCAGGCACTCTTCATTTATATCCTTCCAACAATCACTTATTTCCTTGGAAATGCGATTATAGGCCTCTTCTTGTGAAATGCCATATTGTTTCATGCAACATTCAACTGCAGATGCAACATGCTTCCTTTCCTGTTCGAACTACAAATTAAAGAATGCATGTCACATCCAAAAGTTGAATAAATCATTTATCATGTATCTCTATATATTTATTGAGTTAAACAAAACACAGCTCATGTAATATTGGTTTTATATATATATATGAAAAAAAAAGAGTGACAAAAAATGCAATTTACCTCAGCAACTAAAGTCTTGGCTCATGTGTAACTATTATATATATAATTTTATATACTTTTATTTATAAATTAATCTTTTAAAATAAGTAAATTATGACACAATTTATATCTTCTAAATTTTTAAATATATAGTTCGACATCCTAATTTTATCAAATGGTGCAAGACATTGAAATTTTTTTCTAAAATTATATATTTTATTAACAAGAATGTCATCATACTATTATTCTAAAAATTTCAAAAGGTCTAAAGTTTGACCATTGTTATTTTTTTAAAAAAAAAAATATCATAAGATAAATAAAAGATAAAAAAAATTATATAAAAAATATACACAAACTCAAAAGAAATTATTGCGTGAAGAGACATGTTAAATATATAATAATTCATGTGAATTTTTTTATTAATTTAAGTATTTGAAAAAATTGAAAAAATAATTTGATGGTAAAAAATTATCTCTCAATAATGATAATTTAAAAAATATATATAAAATCTCCTTATATTATTAGTCCTCTACATTTATTAATAAATAAACTAATTAATTCTATTAATTATTTGAAATTGAATGAAACAAATTTGTTAAAAATGATCTCCACCTTATGTGAGGCCAAGTCATTTGCGAGTCTGACCATTAGTGAAACAGCATTTATGATTTTGGGAAATGGAAAACCGATGAAATTCCAATCAAGCATCTCTTTAGTAGCAAAGTCTTCCATAACAATAAAGGTTATTATCATAAGAGGGTATACACTCGTTTGAACTCCGATAACCTTGTACTCTTCATATGTTGGAATATGATCCTCGTGGCACCATTTTGCTTCAATTAAGTAGGCTTGTGCCAATTTTAATATCTGCATGTATAATAATAATAATAAGTGGAAGTTGCAAATTAAAATGTAATTATTTAAATTAATGAATTAATTAACTAGAGCCTACAGCTTGTTTAACATGTTACAACACCAAGCTTGATCTTCCATTCTCTGCGGTCAGTGACACTATATCAACAAATAATTCTTCTACAAATGCATTAAAAACCCCTTTGAAGCACTCTGGTAGAGGAGCAATGCAATTAATATCCCATCTGATGAAAAAGGAAATAAATAAATAAACTTTATGTATGTGTGAAATAATTAATAATGAGATTGGCTAAACTTAAACTCAACATATATATTTATATATAAAACTTAGATCTCTAAAATGACAAAATTAGTAAAATAATAAATTAAAGAAAAGATTAATTACTATTGAATTAATAATTTTTATCATATATGAACTTCACTGTCTTAGTTCAATAATGATTAAATACTTATTTTTTTCAGTTTACAAATCTTCTTATTGTAGAGAATTATGATCCATATATACATGAACAATATTTTCATTTTCAAATTGAGATAAATAATATAAAATTGGTGGTTAAAGATTAGAGATCAAATCAACCTTTTGATTGCCTCAGTCAAGAGCTGAAGCTCTTCAAATGTACCGAAGGCATCATAAGTATCATCAAGAAGACATACACATGCAAGCACTTTGCCTAATAACAATCTCCAAGTACTATATTTTGGCTCAAAAGACATGGTTAGTGGCCAAAAGAATGTCTCAACCACCCTATCTCTAGCATAACTAACCTTTGTCGCAAAGCCTAATTTTTTGCACCACCTGAATGATATAATAATACCAATACAAGTCAATATACAAATAAGGAGAAATATTGGTAACCGATATAATTTTTAGCCAACGAAATAATCAACAACTCACCGTTAAAAAAAAAAATCTAAAATTAGAAATAATAAAAACATTTAAAATTTAAATAAAAAATTTAGAATTTGGTATTTAGAATTTAGAATTTAAGGTTTAAAATTTAAGATTTAGTTTTAATGATTAAAATTTAACATCTAATATCTAGGATTTAGAACTTAAGGTTGAGGGATTAGAATTTAAAGTTTAAGATTTACGGTTTAGGATTTAAAATTTAAGATTTACAATTTAAAAAAACTGATGATAGCTAGGTTGTTAGAGGTGGCCGACAGTGGCGATGGCCGGTGGTGGTGATAGATGGCGTGTAGTCATATGTAAATTTTGAAATGTTGGGAGGAAGAAGAAAAAAAAATGATAAAACAGTCACTTAAAAAAAATTATAAATGGGTATTATTCTTTTTTGGATTATTGGCTGATGTTAACTAATTTTCTATTGGTTGTCTAGTGTAGTTGTTTTGATTTTTTTTTTTTTCTTTCAATTTCCTATTGAGAAGTTTTAATGAAGTTCTATCCAAATATATCGAGTATGGGTAATTTATATATAACAACTATAACAGAATATAGATAGGTAGGTAGTATTTTGCGAGTGATAATACGACTCACCTAGTGATATTACCAATTTCTTTTTTATGTAGGCTTTGTAGTATATTGAAATCTAATTTTGCAAGAGATAGAAGAACTTTGTTATGGGAAGGATTTTCTTTGTAAAATGACATATATGATCTTGCTCGTATCCTTGAAACTGTCTTGTGAAGAGGCAGCCTTAAGCTTCGATTGATTTGGTCTGCAAGACCTGGATTCAGTTGATTTATGAAGGACTTAAGTTTATTGCATGTGAATTTATGTGCTTCCTCTAATATATCTTCTCCATGAATCCTTAATTGTGCAGCTTCATACAAGCTCCATATTTCTTCAACATTTTGAACAACAATTATTTCATCGAAGTCTCCCTTGATATTCTTGAATTTGATGAAAACATCTGTATAATTCACATATATATGCATATATAACTAATTGGCATGAATTTTTAATTTCTTGGTAATGTAATTATATTTATAACAGAATAAATTTTACATACCTGATGAAATATAATATCCATTTTGTCTGAACAAACGAAAGAGTAAGGCAATAAAGTGAAGGTCACAATCTTCTATAGAAAGACTATTGTTGGTAAAATTGTTGTGGATTTCCTCCAATGCTTTATCAACTTCACATTCAAAGTGATAAGATATACCCAAACGTTGAATTGAGTCAATTAAACTTAATTTCTGTAAAATGTTATTGTCATTCGAAGACAAATACAGCTTTACTTTTTCTTTGTGTATTTGGACATCTTGTTTCGTAGTTTCATTGACTTCCTGCAAATAATTCGAGGAATAAATTTTTTGTGGAACATTAAACTTTTGTAATTAGGTTAACGAAAATATTTAATAAAAAAAATGTAACAAAAAATAATCAAAAGTTATTTTAATATAAAAACTTAAAAGAGCAAAAAACAAATTGTCTCTATACTATATAACCTTAATTGTGCCTTATGTTTGGGTGTTAATATTATGCAATTTTTATGTAGCATTTAATTTTTTTTTAAGAAAAAAGAATTTCTTGTTCTTCTCTCTCAAATATAGACGACGAAGTGATAAATAACGTACCAATGATTGTGAATCAGCATATTGAATGAAAATATCCTGCCAAATGTTAGGAGCAAAATTTGCACAAGGTCGCTTCAACTCAGAAGATGGTGCAAGAGACATTGTTGTTGGCTTTGACTTAGATACGGTAAAGGAAACTAGTATAAGGTCTTAATGATCAATGGTACAAGAGACATTGTTTGTGTCATACATATATAGATATACAAGTATCATTCATTGAATGGGAGTTGGCAAGCCCCTAGTTGACTTAGCAGGGAAGAAATCTATATATTTAAAACAAAAATTATAAGATGTATTATATGAGACGAAAAAATATGGAGAACTAAATTTTACTTAGTCAATATTAGATAATTTTAATATTTAAGTTTATAATTTAGAATTGAATGTTAACATTTTTATGATTTAGAATATAAATTTGATATAAAAAAAATAATTTTAAAAAATTTGACTAATATTAATTAACCGAAAAAAGTTAATTATCTAATATATATTATTCATATTTTTAAATTATTTTATAACTAACTCAATTACTTTTATATATTGTTATATTTCTGAGAGAAGAGTAGAATAAGAAGATAATATTATATGTGAAGTTGTTGTTACATGATATAAGAGTCACCCTATTTATAGGGATATTACCAACTAACCTCATAAATATTTATCTAAAATATTTATAGGATTATTAATTGAGTGAATACCCCACCCGACCCCTAACAATTATCTCGAAAAGACTACGAGACTCCAAAAAAAAAAACATTCAATCCGGCCCCTGATCTTTTTTTTTTTGTGACTGATTAGCCCCCTGTGCAAAAAAAAAATAGCATTGATTATTTTTTTACACAAAGGCTAATTAGTCCCATAAAAGTAAAGCTCAGGAGTTGGGTTGATTTTTTTTGTTAAGGGTCTCGTTGTCTTTCGAGGTAATTATCAGTGGCCGTTTAGGGTTTTTATCCTTATTAATAATTAACTCTCAACTACTAACAGCTCTAATAATATTTTAAGAGTAAACACTCAATCCGGTCTTTGTCAATTTTCACGAAGGACAAAGCTATCCCTATCCAAAAAAAATGGATACTTCAACCCTCAACCTTTTTATTTTTAGGATAATACGATCTCTCTGTTAAAAAATCTATTAAATAATAATAAAAATTAGTTTTGTGAAAAATTTTATTTGAATTTTGTGGGGTTTTAAACCTCCACAAACTATTAATAAGTTTGTTTTTGAAAAATTCATTCACCAATGGTAGTTAAGTGAAGAAAAACCATTGATGAAAATAATGCCGCAAAAAAAAATTGTAGTACAAATACCTTTAAAAAAAAAGTGTTATCAGATTTTTTTTCACTCAGAGACCATTACAAGTGGGTTTAATGAGTTTAAGTATTATATACGAAATCTTAAATTCAAACTTTTTCTCCCACTATTCTGTCTATACAGTGATATTTTAAGGATGTGAAACAATGATTTTGTATCAAACTTTCAAATAAAGGGTACCAAACTTATTTTTGTATTCATCTCTATGTAAAATTTGGGCAACAAATTATTATTCTCAATTAACCCGTGGGGTTTGCATGCACATGTAATCAGGCACACCAAAAAGTATACATAAATAAATAAACGAAAAATCACAAGGTGTTGGATCTTTATCTGGGTAGTAATTCAATCAAGGAACCTCTGCTATTTAAATAACATATTGCTCATTGTTTGTCTTTTTTTTTTTTTTTCTGTCTTATACTTTGTTGTGATACTTTGAAATTTGTTTCAAATGCAGCACATATCACAAATTGAGCCTATAAATATTAGACTATGATTGACTCTCAAATTTAGAAGCTCATTTCAAGTAGTATAAGAATGGAAAAACCAAACCATTAAAAGCAGTTCCTAAAGTCTATTTGTTGAAGAGGCTAACAATAACAACAATTTCTATTATCCCTTGCTGGATATAGTGTACTCCAGCAAGCAAATCGAATGTACCTTTGTTCATACTTTGCGCAATGAAACGTTTCAACATTAGTATGCCTAAGTCATGTTCTATTTTCTTAGACCCCTTTTTTTCTGCCACTAGTTTTCTTCCTTTTCAATTTGTGTGTCCGTTGGGTTGCTTCACTTCCTTGTCATCATTAATTAATAATTATGTAGGTGATTAAATTATTTTATATTAAAAATATAATGTTTGAATTTTTTTTTAAAAAAAATATTTTATCCAAACATGATATGACTTTAATTGTAATTTTATCGTTTTAAAATAAATATATATTTGTTATATCCAAAAAACATTACTACTAATTTTGATTTAAAAAAATACTTCTACAACTTCATTTAAACACAAACACTCACAAAATATAAGAATGATATATTTAAAAAAAAAAAAAACTAAATATAAAAATAACATTAATCTGACATTTTCTCCATCATCCAAGAATTTACAACTACTATGATCTATGTCACACAGATTTCAGAAATTTTAAGTTGGATTCCTTCATTATCCAAGGATTTAAATATAGACATTGCAACAGTTATTGTAACATAACATAACAAAGTCGAGAACAGTGTCTGTATTTTCATATAACAGTTAACATTTGAGTAGAAAATCTAAGACTTCTACCTAACCACAGCAGTTGTTTTTCTGAGAAATTGGTTGTCCCTTCATTTGAACAGTTTCTGACGAATTACTAGCAGTTGGTTGGCTTCCCATCCTACAGGTAGGTTCCAAAACATCACACAATCAATACTTTTCCATAATAGATTACATGCTACTAAATGTAAGATGATTCGTGTAATAGAACATTAACACTGCATAAAAATCTAGCACACGTTTAAGAAGAAAAGGGGCATAAACTTATCATGGCCTTTCAATATTTTTTAGTGTTGAAATCTCCACAAAAGTAATCAAAGAACAAAAAATCACAGTTTTTATTGGCCTATGTAATCTGGTAACGGTCTCAAATGAAAAAGAGGGGAAGCAAGAAATATTAGATACTTCTTCTTAATCTCTGCTGCCATAGTTAAGAAAGCCTGCTCCACATTGATTGAATCTTTAGCACTTGTCTCAAGGAAAGGGATGCCAAGCTCATCTGCAAATGCCTGTCATATATGAAGGTCTAGGCATGGCCGAATGGCCAGCCTCCCATAGTGATCAAAAGATCTAAAGAAAAAGGTTCCAAAGATCAAAAGATGAAAATACAATAGTAAAAGGTCCTATATATAGAAAACTAGTAGCCTAGGGTTTACAGAGATGAGTAAATGACATAAAAATCCTCTTCCGGGCCCACTTGGTGTGTGCTTGGGCTGAGCAATGAAGCTTTTTTCGTGTAGAGACTCTTCTTGGAGTTAAACGCTAGCTTTGGTGCCAGTTTGGGCGTTTAACTCCCATTTGGGTGCCAGTTCCAGCGTTTAACGCTGGGATTTCTTGAGGTGACTTTGAACGCCGGTTTGGGCCATCAAATCTTGGGCAAAGTATGGACTATCATATATTGCTGGAAAGCCCATGATGTCTACTTTCCAACGCCGTTGAGAGCGCGCCAATTGGGCTTCTGTAGCTCCAGAAAATCCATTTCGAGTGCAGGGAGGTCAGAATCCAACAGCATCTGCAGTCCTTTTTGGTCTCTGAATCAGATTTTTGCTCAGGTCCCTCAATTTCAGCCAGAAAATACCTGAAATCACAGAAAAACACACAAACTCATAGTAAAGTCCAGAAAAGTGAATTTTAACTAAAAACTAATAAATATATACTAAAAACTAACTATATCATACTAAAAACATACTAAAAACAATGCCAAAAAGTATACAAATTATCCGCTCATCACTGATCCTTGAAGAGACTTTTTTATTTTTGTCTCGTCTCTAGCCACGAGACTTTTATTTTTGTCTCGTCACTTGGCACGAGATATTTTTTCAGTTTTAGCTTCTGTGCAGTAGAAATAGAAATGGAGTGGAAGAGAGAGAAAATTACACCCAGATATATCCTGGTTCAGCTGCTAAGTGCAGTGTAGCCTACATCCAGTCTCTATTACAACAATGATGGAATTTCATTATAATCTTCTTGATTACAGACTGTAAAGTGCTAATCCAACTTACAAGGGGATTCCCACAGAATCATAAAACACAACATAGATGAACAAAGGAACTCTAAGGACATCTATATGCTTTTTTTATTTTAATTTTGCACTCTCTGCCTTTTTCCGCTCTATGACTTTTTCATACAAACCTCACTTGTTTGTCTTTTTCCATGAGACTCAAGACATGACAAAATTAAACAGAAAAATACTAAACAGAATACATTGAAGGAGAAGAGAAATCTGTTAGCTCAGGTAGCTCTGAGAACTCTATGCACTCTCACACTTTCTCCTTGCTTCAACCCGTGGCTGTTCTCTCTTTTTATAGAAGAGGAAAGCCTCCACCTTTGAAGCCAGAAACCAAGCCAACTTCTTCTTCTCCAAGAACAAAATCGGTTCGGCCAGAGAGAGAGAAGAGATAACCCATGCAAAACCCAACATGTAATTACCTCTAGTCCTTCCTTGGTCATCAATCTTCATCAATCCGAGCGCTCCATCCTTGGCTTGCTCTCCAAGATGGATTTCTGGCCCTTGATGCTTCATGATGATGATGGCTTCATCTGTTCCAATCTCTGCCTCTTCCATCATGTAGCCACCCTAGCTACTTTCTGTGGTGATTGAGCAGAATCAGAAACAAGCCATCCCTCCAAGAATCTTCTCCTTGCTGGCTGAATCTCCTTCTACTATTTTTGGTATGGAGAAGCCAAGATCTCATCACAAAATCTTACCACAAGTGAACGAGAATCTTAGCCACAACATACTTTATGTTTTCTTTTTCTTGCCATCATGGTGATGGTTTTTTTACTAGCTCCTTCTTCTTCTTGTTGGTAGCTCAACTTAGCTTCCATATTTTCTGTGATATGGCCGAGAGAAAGAAGAAAGAGAAAAGAAAAGCAAAGCTATGAGTGTTATCACAAATAAATTAATTAGGTGCAATTCTCCATGCTTTGTGTAGTAGCGTGTAAGCTACTCTTAATTGCCATCAAATCACTTTGATCTTTTCTCTTTCATATTTCTAAGGACTGCATTAACTTCACTTGATAAAATTTGAATTCCACCACATGCTAAAGAAAGAAGTCCGTTGGAAGCATGCAGCCAAGAGTCAATGAATTGGGTTTTCATTATTTTAACCATTGTGCCCCAATTCCATTTTTCTTTCAGACCAAGCATGCAAAACAAATTGGGCTTATGATAATGTTTGAATTCTGGCCCAAGTAACATAACAATCAATTCAGCCATATAATATAGAAGCATTCAACAAGGTTGAATGTAAATTTTGATTTGGGTTTGCAACATTTGTTTTATTTTTTGGCCCAATTAGTAAATCTGCATCACAAAATTATCAATTAAGATATGTTTTATAAAGATCAGAATTAATAATTTTGCAATCAATTATTTCAATAATATTTGTTCATCATCAAATTTAAATTAGAGTTTTCCAAACTCATCAATCTCCCTCTTGATGACAAACATTATTAAAATTAAAATGAAAAGAAATTAAAGATTAGAGTATAGAGTACTCCCTTTGAATATTTGAATTTCTCCCCCTTTCCAATTGTCACATAACTCTCCCTTAATATATGCTATTTTACCAAGGGAAGCTTTATACCTGTAACAATTTTTATCAAGTCTAAGGCAACAATGTTATTCAACATATATAATTTTGTAATGTTGAATGGCTTGATTTATGAGCAAAATTGAATGATAATCAACACTCATTTGTTATCAAAAATTTGATTTTCTGCTCAATCTTAATCAACCAAAAATCTTGACAATAAATTGCTGTTTTAAAAATATTTTTCAATTAAATCAAGGCATTGTTGCGGTTTGTTTGGATGGAGGTGATTGGGATGAAGAAGTTGAGGAATGTATATGAATGTGTGTGTGGGTTTGGAGAGTGGAAGAGAATAGAGATTTCTTGGAGGAGTGGATTCGGTCACTCTTTCTTGGTGCAACCTTCTTTTTCATTTTGTGAAATCTGGAAAGGTGAGAGGGAGAGGAAGAGACCGAAGAGAGTGGTGAGGAGAGGGAGGTTAGAGGAGCATTTAATGTTGAGTGGAGAGAGAATGAAGGAAGTTATTACCCATTATGAGGCATGGTTATTAACCAAGGAAGGATTTGAAAACTGAAATTTGAGTTCCTAGAATCAAGGGACGAGGGAAGGATAAAAGATATGATTTGACAACCGCTTTTTTTATACAAGATATGATATGACAACTTCCCCAAAGGCATGATTAAAAGATTCAAAAATTCAAAACGGGTCAGAGTGATGTTAAAGAGATTGAGTGGGCCCCAAAGTGATTAATATCAGCACAGTCTCCCCCTGTTTCTATGCCTTATTCTCTACTTCTAGAATTTTATCTCCTGCTTACCTACGAGATAAAACAAAACAAAATCAATAAGTTTACAAATTCTCAACAGAACTTAATTCAGTCATTCCCAAACTATTTCTCAGAGTGCAGAATCTGTCTTCACACAAGGGCTTAGTGAAAATATCCGCAAGTTGATCTTCGGATTTTACAAATTGAATATCAATAGTTCCTTTTTGCACATATTCTCTAATGAAATGATATTTTTTTTCAATGTGCTTTGTTCTTGAGTACAAAACAGGATTTTTTGAAATATTTATGGCACTTATATTGTCACAAAATAAGGGTATACTATTGATCTTTAATTTGTAATCCTCTAATTGTGTTTTTAGCCATATTAATTATGAACAACAAGCGGAGACAGAGATATATTCAGCTTTGGTTGTGGAAAGAGCTACTGTGACTTGTTTCTTGCTTGACCACATGTTGAGTGAGCTTCCAAGAAAGCAACACATGCCCGATGTGCTTCTTCTATCCCTCCGATCTCTCGCATAATCTGCATCACAAAACCCTACTGCACAAAATTCATCAGATTTTGGATACCACAAGCCATAATCACTAGTTCCCTTAATGTATCTAATGATGCGTTTAACAGCCAAAAGATGGGATTCTTTTGGGTGAGATTGAAATCTTGAACATACACCCACACTTTGAACAATATCTGGTCTAGAGGAGGTAAGATACATGAGTGAACCTATCATTCCTCTATACCTTGTTTCATCCACATCTTTCCCATCATCATCCTTTTCAACTTTAGTTTTTGGATGCATTGGAGTCCCCATTGGTTTGGAATTTTCTAGGCCAAATTTTTTATTAGTTCTTTAGCATACTTTCCTTGGTGAATAAAGGTACCACTAGGAGTTTGTTTAATTTGGAGGCCAAGAAAGAAAGTTAGCTTTCCCATTAAACTTATTTCAAACTCACTAGTCATGAGTTTTCCAAACTCTTCACACAAGAATTTATTGGCCGATCCAAACACAATATCATCCACATAAACTTGAACTAGAAGAATGTCATCATTAGATGCCTTAATAAATAAAGTTGTGTCGGTGGTACCTCTTTAAAAGTGATTTTCCAATAAGAAGGCATTAAGCCTTTCATACCAAGCTCTTGGAGCTTGTCTAAGGCCATAAATGGCCTTTGAGAGTTTAAAAATATGATATAGAAATTCTTTATGTTCAAAGACGGGGAGTTGTGTCACATACACTTCTCTATCAATAAAGCCATTAAGGAAAGCACATTTAACATCCATTTGAAACATTTTGAAACCCTTATGTGCGACATAGGCAAGAAGCAACCTAATTGCTTCCATTCTAGCTACCGGAGCAAAAGACTCATCAAAATCTATACCCTCTTCTTGATTATAACCTTGAGCCACTAATCTAGCCTTGTTATGAACAACTTGTCCATCCTCACCAAATTTATTTTTAGTGACCCACTTAGTACCCGTTACCTTCTTACCATTAGGATGAGGTACTAGTGTCCAAACCTCATTTTTTGTCAAATTGAGCCAGCTCCTCTTGCATAGCTTTGACCCAAGAAGGATCTTCAAGTGCTTGCTTAACATTGTTGGGCTCCATTTGTGACAAGAGAGCAAAATTGCTTGGTTTGGATTGCCTTTTGGATGAGGATCTTGTTGTTACACCTTGTGAGGGATCACCAATGATAAAGTCATGAGGATAACCCCTCATGGACTTCCATTCTCTTGGTTTTCGGATTGAAGTTGAGCCTTGTTGAGCCTCATCACGCTAGTCTGTTTCAGTTTCTCGTGCTAATTCATGAGATAAAACAGAAATGTCTCCTCCATTCCGACGAGACAAAATTGGACAAACAGATTCATTCTGAATAGACTTGGAATTTTCTCCATTGGTTTCTTTATTGACAACATCTTCACAATCTGAATATTTATCTACTAATTACTAATCATTATTAACTTAACTCCAAACTACTAATATTTCTAATAATATTTTAATATGCCGCAAACTGGTGAATAG
Source organism: Arachis duranensis (assembly GCF_000817695.3). Lineage (NCBI taxonomy): Eukaryota > Viridiplantae > Streptophyta > Magnoliopsida > Fabales > Fabaceae > Arachis > Arachis duranensis. Next base: position 35,321,819 of record NC_029779.3, on the reverse strand, counting down.
AAGACGTTAATAATCACCAATTTGGATAAGTTTCGATGAGATGGTTGAGGAATATCAGAGGTGTAAGCCTATAGCGCGAGATACAGAGGAAAACAAATGAAGAGATAAGTGCGGTGTGGGCCACGATTCTAGTCATGACGAGAAGGAGGAACAGGGCTCTGCTCTGGTTAGGGGAAGATGTGAGCGGCGTGCGGTAACGCAGAGGAGACGATGCGTGCGGCACGGTGATGCAGAAGAAGAAAGAAGACGCCGGCAATTCTGGTCATGATGGAAAGGAAGAACAAGACTGCTGCTCTGGTTCTGTATTTGAGAGTGAAATAGGAGTGAGATAACCAGGGAGGAGTAGGAAGAAAAAGAAAAGAAGAAGAAAGCGGACGTCGAGGACGCCGCGATGACACAAGGTGGTCGGCAGATGGGTGAACAGATAGATAAAATGAAGAAAAAAATATGCGGACAAGGGGTGATTTTTGACAGAAGAAGAAGGAGAAAAGGGACGAAGAAGAAGAAGAAAAATAAAAGAAGAGAAAAAGAAGAAGTGACAGTGACAACAAACTTTGAGAGACACACGAAGGCACGTTTCAGCTCTCACTCGAAAGAATAAGACAAAAAGGATGAGTTATTTTGTGAGATAAGAAAGTATTACATCAGTAACAAGAACAAAGAAAATTATAGATGAAAAATATTTAGGTAAAAAAAAGCATATTAATTTTTTACTAAAAAATTAATGACTTATCCTTTTTAAAGGAGATATCATGACTTTGAGAACATGTTAAATTTCTGAAAAAAGAGGAATAAGAAGATAATATTATGAAAAATACTACGGTGAAGAATATCATTTTTTCTACACATGAGGAATTTTGTTGGCTTCACTGTTAAACTGCGTGTTCAACGGAAGAGATAGCTTTTGCAGTCTTAATGCAGAAATTACGAGACTTTCAATGTCAGTAATTTGACAGTTTATTAAAGTATATAATTAAAGTCTAATGCTTGAGTTATTATATAAAAATTGTGGGTTTATTTCTGGACATTAGACGCGAGTCTAGTTTTGGATTAGATTATATTTTGTGTCTTACTTGTCTTAGTTTATTTTTTAAAAAATATTTAGTCCAGTTAATCATTTGACAATAACGACAAAATTGAATTTATATATAACAAGCATATTTATATATAATTTACAAATTTTATAGAAGATTAATTTCTTCTCATTAAATATATATTTTTAAAATCTTTTCAACTTAAATTTATAATCTTTTATAAAAAAATCTAAATATTTGATAATTTAATTAATTTTATATTGATTATTTGTTTTTGTTTACATCATTAATACTCACTATTGTTTTTATTATATGTCATTTTTAATATATAAAGTTTATCTTTTTTCTTGAAATACAATAGATAACAATAAATATATTGAGATTTGTGGAGGAAAACGTCATCTCTGCTAATCAATTAACTAATCAAAAGAGGATGACTATGAAGCAGAATGATTTGGGTGGGAGAGGACCGATTACAGGAGTACAGAGACAACATGAAGGTATAGCTGAAATAGAAAACACTGACGTTTAAGAGGAGGGACAAGTGTCTAGCGATCCAAAAAGCAGGAAGTCAAAAGCAGGAGAGACATTGGTAGTGAAGTTGGAAAAAGGTGCTGGGGAAAGGAAAGAAAATGAAAATGAAGACTCTGTGGTAGAAGAGACTTGCACCGAGGTGGTTATGCATGAAGGTTCAACGATGTACAGAGACCATTAAAGCCGGCATTGGGAAGAGGAAATGACAGAGAACAAGGAGGCTTGGAAATTGGCGATAGAGTCAGGAGCAGTATCATGCAGTGATGAGGAGGACATCATGGCCATACTTTAGGTATAGAATGAAGCAATAGCTTTGAAACGAAGACAGTTGAAACAAAAGGAGAAAATCAGAAGAAGTCGGCCAAAAATACGTAAGCATATGTGTAATAAAATTTATAAATGATTTTAAACTCTTGAAATGTTAGGGGGTTGGGAGGGGCTGTGAAACTGAATATGATAAAAAAACTTCAAAAATAAGTTTAAGATAGAGATGATAGGTCTGATAGAAACAAATAAAAAAAAGAGATGGTGAATAAATATGATGTAGCTGGAATTTGGGAAAATAATAGTGCTAGTGGGAGTGTGTTAATTCTGTTGGTGTCTCAAGAGGTCTTCTGTTAATATGGGATGAGTCTGTATTTAAATTGTTGAATTCCTATAAAGGAGGTAGGTGATTATGTGTAGAAGGAGTGATGACTAAAGATAACTTTCATTGTGTGATTTGTCTGGTATATGGGCTGCATGTGAGAGATGAAAAGCTCTTAATGTGGGAGGAATTAAGCTTTATTACAGATTTGTATCAAATTCTATTTTGTTACATGGGAGACTTCAACGAAATTGTGTACGTTGAGGAAAGGAAAGGGGTGACCAGCTTGCCAGCCTCTGCTAAAGAATTCAGAGCCTGGATTAACGATATGGAGTTGGTAGACTTGGCGCTATATGATCACAAGTCTACATGGTTTAGAGGTCAATCCTGCAGCCGTATTGATAGAATTCTGGTTAACTTGGGATAGCTAGATAAATACCCGGACACTATTCTAAGAGGAGGACCGAGAGGCTTATCAGATCACTGTCATTTGATAGTGGAAGATAGAAGATTAGTTCAGGGTACGAAACCTTTCCGTAGTTTAGACTCGTGGTTCACACATGAAGGTTTCCAAAGGATGGTAAAGGAAGAATGGAGGAGGTTGGGTGATGTACAGTTTTTAGATAAATTGAAAGCACTATTAAAATCTTTGAATAGATGGCACAAGCAGTACTTTAGGAACATACCTGAGAAGATACAAAAGTTTGAAGTCGAGATCAAGAAAGTGGATGACATGGTTAGCAACGGTGTACATGATGGTACTATAGAAGCAAGAAGAAAGACGCTGGTAAGATGTTGTGAGATATGGTATACGAGACAAGATATACACTGGAAGCAAATGTCTCGATCAAGGCATGCCAAGGAGATGGACAGGAATACTAGACACTTCAACAATATTGCGTCAGCAGGGAGAAAAAACAACCGGATTGACTCTTTAGTGATTAATGGAAGGTTAGTAAGGAATCATGCAAGGATTAAGGTAGCCACTAGAGACTTCTACAGGAACCTACACCACCAGGAAGACTCATCGAATATTAACTTTCGGGATGGCCTAGTAAATTGGTTGGAGTTGGAGGAAGCTCAAGCACTAGAGGTGTTAACATCGGCGGAGGAGGTAAAGGATGCGGTCTGGGAATGTGAATCATCTAAGGCTTCGAGTAGTGATGGATATAACACGAACTTTATAAAGAGGTGCTGGGAGGAGATTGGAGTAAAATTCACTAAAGCTGTGTTGAGTTTATTTGAGATGGCGAGATTACCAGCAGAGTCCAACGTTACTTGGGTAGCGCTAGCCTCGAAGTTTCTGGGTGCGAAGGAGATAAAGGATATTAGACCGATCAGTATAGCTCGGTGTGTTTACAAGGTCATATCAAAAGTGTTGACAAAAAGGATGAAGAGTGTAATCCCAGGGTTAGTTGGGGAATCACAAAGTGCATTTGTCAAAGGACGACGGATACATGATGGAGCGCTAATAGCAGGTGAGACTGTACAATGGCTAAAACTGAAGAAGAAGGCATCAGCAATCATTAAATTGGACTTCCAGAAAGCCTATGACAGAGTCAAATCAAATTTTGTTGATATTGTGCTAGAAAAGATAGGATTCGGTAGAAGATGGAGGGCCTGGATCACATAGTGCGTAAGATTAGCATCTGTTTCCATAATGGTTAACAGGGCACCATCCAAACCATTTAAGATGGAAAGGGAACTTCAGCAAGGACCCGTTATTACCTTTTCTATTCGTGCTGGTTGTAGATGTATTGAACAGGATGATCGGGGAGGCTGATGAGCGGATATTTTATACGCTTTTTGGGGGTAATTTCATGTAGATTTTAGCATGTTTCAGTTAGTTTTTAGTAGAATATTATTAGTTTTTAGGCAAAAATCATATTTCTGGACTTTACTATGAGTTTGTGTGTTTTTCTGTGATTTCAGGTATTTTCTGGCTGAAATTGAGGGAGTTGAGCAAAAATCTGACTTAGGCTGAAAAAGGACTGCTGATGTTGTTGGATCCTGACCTCCCTGCACTCGAAATGGATTTTCTGGAGCTACAGGAGTCCAATTGGCGCGCTCTCAACGGCGTTGGAAAGTAGACATCCAGGGCTTTCCAGCAATATATAATAGTCCATACTTTGAGCGAGGATAGACGACGTAACTTGGCGTTAAACGCCAAGTACATGCTGTTGTCTGGAGTTAAACGCCAGAAAAACGTCAT
>NC_029779.3:35315955-35316566 GCF_000817695.3 Arachis duranensis | reverse complement strand
GATCACAATTTCGTCCACCAAGTTTTTGGCGCCGTTGCCGGGGATTATTGAGTTTGGACAATTGAAGGCTTATTTTATTTCTTAGATTAGGAATAATTTATTTTTGTTGTTACAGAGTCATTAAATTTTGATAGGATAGTTTCTTTTCAAAAAAAAAAAATTCTTTTCAAAAAAATATTTTTCTTAATTAATTGTTAATTTTTCGTGAGTTTAGTGTCTTGTTCTAAGTTTGGTGTTAATTGCATATTTTATATTTTTCTCAAAATTTTCGACTTGTGTCTTTGTTCTTCATTGATTTTCAAGTTGTTCTTGTTTATTTTTCTTTTTTGATCTTGAATCTTTCTTGTTCTGTGTCTTTTCTTGTTTTTCTTTTATTAATCCAAAGCATTAGTCTTTCAAAAAGAATATACCTGCCCAGAACAATTGTTACCTTTTCTGCCCATTTGGCTAGAATATTGTTTTATATTCTTGATGAGGGAGCACCAATAATTTTGAAAATCTTTTTCAAAAATAATTTTTCTTTGATTTAATCTTGTGTCAAACTCTAAGTTTGGTGTTTTCTTGTTAATTTTGATATAATTTTCGAAAATTTGTCTTGGTTTTCTAAAAAT
>NC_029779.3:35315382-35315912 GCF_000817695.3 Arachis duranensis | reverse complement strand
TTGGTTTTCTAAAAATTTTAAGTTTGGTGTTCTTTCTTTTGTTCTTGTTGGTCTTATGAATCTTCAAAGTGTTCTTGAGTCTTCTTTGTGTTTTGATCTTAAAATTTTTAAGTTTGGTGTTCCTTGGTGTTTTTCCTCCAAAGTTTTCAAAAACAAGGAGTATTAGATCTAAAAATTTTAAGTCTTGTGTCTTTTGTGTGTTTTTCTCTTTCATCATAAAATTTAAAATTCAAAAAAATATATCTTTTCTAACTAATTTTAAACTATTTTTTCGAAAATTTTCTATAAAAATTCAGATTTCAATTTCAAAATATTTTCAATTTCTTCTTTTTGTTTTGTTTTTATTTTATTTTAAAAAAAATAATAATAAAAAAAATAAAAAATAAAAAAATATATAAATTTTTATAAAATAAATAATATCAACATACATATCATCTCTTTTATTCCATCATGGAATTAAGTGGGAATGAACAGTCCAGGAGGACTCTGGGGTCATATGCTAACCCCACTACTGCTTCATATGGGAATAG
>NC_029779.3:35314123-35314679 GCF_000817695.3 Arachis duranensis | reverse complement strand
CAATTAAGAAGTGGGAAAACATTAAATACCTCACTTCAAGAAAGCAGGAAGCTAAGAAATGGACAGATGTATACTCAAAATCCCTCTGAGGACAATCAGAGCCCAGAGAGGAATGATGCTGGCGCTGAACGCCCAGACCATGCTCATTCCTGGCGTTCAACGCCAGAAACAAGCATGTATCCGGCGTTGAACGCCCAAAGGAACATGGTTCTGGCGTTCAAACGCCAGTAACAAACAAGGAGGTGGCGTCTAACGCCACTCCAGCTTCCACACCTGGTATTCAAATGCCAGTGGGTGATCAGTCACATACAAGTGCTGATAACAACCCTTCTAAAAAGGCTTCCCAACCCACTTCTATAGGTAATAAACCTGCAGCAACTAAGGTTGAGGAATACAAAGCCAAAATGCCTTATCCTCAAAAACTCCGCCAGGCGGAACAGGATAAGCAATTTGCCCGCTTTGCAGACTATCTCAGGACTCTTGAAATAAAGATTCCGTTTGCAGAAGCACTTGAGCAAATACCCTCTTATGCTAAGTTCATGAAAGAGATCTTAAG
>NC_029779.3:35311725-35312624 GCF_000817695.3 Arachis duranensis | reverse complement strand
GGAGTATTTGCATACAGAAGGATGCCATTTGGCCTGTGCAATGCACCTGCAACCTTTCAGAGGTGCATGCTCTCAATTTTCTCTGATATGGTGGAAAAATTTCTGAAAGTCTTCATGGATGACTTTTCAGTGTTTGGATTCTCATTCAGCTCCTGTCTTGACCATCTAGCACTTGTTCTAAAGAGATGCCAAGAGACTAACCTGGTTTTAAACTGGGAGAAATGTAACTTTATTTTGACTGAAGGAATTGTCCTTGGGCACAAAATTTCGAACAAGGAAATAGAGGTGGATCAAGCTAAGGTAGAGGTAATTGAAAAATTACCACCACCTGCTAATGTTAAGGCAATTAGAAGCTTTCTGGGGCATGCAGGATTCTATAGGAGATTTATAAAGGATTTTTCAAAAATTGCCAAACCTCTGAGCAACCTGCTAGCTGCTGACACGCCATTTATCTTTGATAAGGAGTGTCTGTAAGTGTTTGAGACTCTGAAAGCTAAGCTGGTCACAGCACCAGTCATCTCTGTACCAGACTGGACATTACCATTTGAACTAATGTGTGATGCCAGTGACAATACCATAGGTGCAGTGTTGGGACAGAGGCATAACAAGCTTCTGCACGTCATTTATTATGCCAGCCGTGTTCTAAATGATGCACAGAAGAATTACACAACCACAGAAAAAGAGCTACTTGCAGTGGTTTACGCCATTGACAAATTCAGATCCTATTTAGTAGGATCAAAAGTGATTGTGTACACTGATCATGCTGCTCTTAAATATCTACTCACAAAGCAGAATTCAAAACCTAGACTCATAAGATGGGTATTGCTTCTGCAAGAGTTTGATATAGAAATAAGAGACAGAAAAGGGATAGAGAACCAAGTAGCAGATCACCTGTCCCG
>NC_029779.3:35305878-35309309 GCF_000817695.3 Arachis duranensis | reverse complement strand
AACCTGATTGAGAACCGACAGATGATTAGCCGTGCTGTGACAGAGCATAGGAACGTTTTCACTGAGAGGATGGGAAGTAGCCACTGACAACGGTGACACCCTACATAGAGCTTGCCATGGAAGGAACTTGCGTGTGAGAAGAGGATTTCAAGGAAGAGTTAAAGTTCAAAGGACAAAGCATCTCCAAAACTCCAACACGTTTCCCATTACTGCACAACAAGTAACATTATTATTCTCTATTATTTTAACTTACAATTTTTAGTAGTTTGTAGTTTGGCTTTTTACAAATAAATCCAAATAACTTCATTAGCCTCCTGACTAAGATTAATAAAATAACATTGATTGCTTCAAGCCAATAATCTCCGTGGGATCGACCCTTACTCACGTAAGGTATTACTTGGACGACCCAGTGCACTTGCTGGTTAGTTGAACGAAATTGATTTTGGACCAGGCTCTATTATCATATTCCATAAAGAGATACAATTTCGTCCACCAGAGGCTATATAAGGAATAGGAGAATTGCCCCTCTATTAGTCGGTAAGGATAATATAGAGTTATCACATCTCCAGTTTGCTGATGACACTATATTGTTCTGTTCGCCGGAGGAGGAGACGGTTAGAAATTACAAGAGACTTTTGAGGTGCTTTGAAGTGATGTCCGGATTGAGTATTAACTTCGACTAGTCCAGCTTGATACCGGTGAATTGTAGCCAGGAGTAGGTTGATCGGATGTGCCAATTATTAGGGTGCCAGGCGGCAAGACTACCAGTAAAGTACCTGGGCATTGAGATAGGAGCGAATCCAAGGCTAGTTAAAATATGGAAGCCAGTAATAGATAAGGTAGAGGAGAAACTTAGTTTTTCGAAGGCAAAGGTGCTTAGTAAAGCAGGGAAGATGGTCATCATCAAGTTAGTCTGCCTACATACAATTTGAGTTTGTATAAAATGCCAGCTATAGTGGCAAAAAAACTAATTTCATTGCAAAGGAGATTCTTTTGGGGGAAGGATGATGAACGCCTTGGGCTAGCTCTTGTAAAGTGGAAGTTGATACAGGCACCAAAGAAATTGGGAGGGCTAGGTGTGGGAGATGCGATGATCCGTAATACAGCTTTATTGTTTAAGTGGTGGTGAGGATTTGCTAAGGAGGATTGTCCGTTATGGAAGAAGGTTGTGTGCTCCTGTAATCATCTGAATCCTGGACAGTTATTGTCTACTCAAGCTATACCGACAAAAGGAGTCCCATAGAAAGATATTTGCCACTTGCAAATAAAGGAGCAACGTGTCAGACAAGAGATGATTGACGGACTGGCTATGGAAGTAGTTGATGGCAAATCAACCAGATTTTCGGAAGATACATGGTTACAGTCGGGAAAGCTGAAAGACTCCTTTCTGAGGCTCTACTTGATTTCAAATAACAAAAGATCCGTGATTGGGGACTATGGGTTTTAGGATGGAATAGAGTGGGTATGGAACTTTCAGTGGAGGAGAAAACTCCACCAATGGAAAACTGACAACTTAAACCATCTTTTAGATATCTTGCAAGCTGTGAGATTGATAGAAAGCGCACAAGATAGAGTGGTGTGGAAATTTGATAAGTAAGGCATTTATATTACTAACTCATTTGTGCAGGTTCTGCAAGTACAGACGGTAATGGAAGATATCCTCAACTATAAGTTCATAAATGGAATATGGAAAGGACTAGAGCCACATCGAGTAGAGTTATTTACTTGGTTTGTGCTTGTAGGCCGAGTTAATATAAAGGATCGACTGAGTAGTTTGGGCATCATTGAACGAAGTAATGATGTATGTGTTATGTGTAACAAGTAAATTGAAACTGTACAACATTTGTTTGTTATGTGTGAGTACACTTGACAGGTGTGGTGCGCATATGGATTAGTTATGTGGGTCGTGCATAGAGCATCCCAAGATCCATAAAGGAGCACTTTGAGAGCTGGAAGTCGATGCCCTTGAGGAAAGACGCGCAGAAAACATGGTTAGTGAGGTTCTTCTCTGTTATATGGAATATCTAGCTGTGTAGAAATGAGTTTATTTTTTAGAATAAGTCAACAGGTGTAGTGGACTGTGTTGCTAGGTCAATTTGTTGCTCTAAAGAATGGTGTTAAACTAACCCATGTTATTGATGACTATGCCGAAAATGACATAAGTGTTACTAAAGTTCATGTATGTCTCTTGTATGCTCTACTTAGTGTGTTGAGTTTGTTTCCTTTAAAAAAAAAAAATTGTCTTTCATCAACTGTATTTATTATGCTGAGCACACTAAATGTTACCAACAATAAAATATTTTAACATTTTTTATACCAAACTTATTTTTGGTATCAGATCAAATCTTAACTCTTGAAAAAAAAATTTTTTAAACCTTAAATTATTTTAAATTAAATATAATCACATTCAATATAAATACTTATCAAGTTAATAGGCCAATATAAAATTACTTACTTTAATATTCAAAATAAAAATTAAGTAAAAATTATAAATCATTTAGATGAAAAAACAAAAAAAAAGGTGAGTATATGTAAAAAAAAATAAATTATCAAATATTATCTCAAATGGACGTATTAAAAATAAGACTTTATGCCAAATATCGATCATGTATTATGAAAAAAAAGTGAGTGCAATTAATTATTCTTACAAAATCTAAATATAAACCAGTTAAAAAATGAGACCCACAACTTAAATAATAATTCAAAGTATTAGAGAGTTAAAAAAAGTTTAATTAAATATTTTAATTAACTACTGCAATTTACTGACACTACATAAATGCATTGTAAATTTTGTATTATGGTCTTTAAAAGTCTAAAATAGTAAAATCTGCTCCTTCATGTTGCACTTGATTAAAAATACCAACTAAGTGCGTTCCTCGTGTGTAGAAAAAAAATAATTTTTTTCATTGTAGCATTCTCCTAATATTATATGTAAAGTTGTTGTATTAAAATTATTATGGGTCATGCTATGATGCTGAAATAAAAATTTTTCAGCACATGCTGAAACGATGTGGACACATATTATAAATGACGCGTGTTAGTGTTGATGTGATAGAAAGAAAAATGAACTGAGTGACAACAGCAGTTGTTAAGAATTTGTCGGGAACACGTGAGCTAGTTACGTGAGTGATTAATTGAGTGAATTAGGTGATTAATTATCTTTTAATTTTTAAAAGAATTGTTTTTTTTTTTGTTTTTAAAGTTATGTGTGGGCTTTCATTGAAGGAAAGGTCTCTCGAGAAAGACTTTTATATGGTTTGAGCATAGCCCATGAAACCATTTCCACTAACTTATATGTAGCTACTCTTCAAAGAGTCTCTAATGATTATTTATTTACGATGTTTAAAAAAAAATTTAGGCAAAAAATTTTTTTTTGAATTTTTTTAATATTTTTATTTTTACTGTTTAAATTTTGTCAAACACACTAAAAA
>NC_029779.3:35300519-35305419 GCF_000817695.3 Arachis duranensis | reverse complement strand
CGTTGCTTCTTCCTCCGTCCCTGCGTACGAGCCACCCGTCCAACCTGTTGCCTCCCCTTCGTTCGCTGTTGATCTCAACGGCAGTGTAGGCGACGAGGTCAGAACAGGAGAATTTTCGCGAACCTCTTTACTGTGTGCTGCACCGGCTGAGGTTGGAGATTGATTTTTGGATGATCCAGAGGACGATGATATCGAGCCGGATATGATTGCTGATGACAGTGGCGATGATGTTAGAGAAAGTGAGCCTGCTGGGGCAGACAGTGGTTCTAGCTCTGGCACACAGCAGTACCCTCCACATTTTTCTTCTTTGGACTTGGATGCCATGAGGCAGGAGGGGGTTCCTGGGCAGCCAGCTGGATTTGGCGCTAGAGATGGTGAAGGGTCTGCAGGTCTGACAGAGTTTCAGGTTGGTCAGCAATTTCAGGATAAAGATGAGGCCCTGTTAAGTGTGAAGACTTACAACATCCGTCGAGGGGTACAGTACAAGGTCGTGGAGTGTGACTATCACCGTTATGTGGGCAAGTGTTTTGAGTTCGAGAATGGGTGCACATGGTTGATTCGGCTGAGTCTCCGACAGCACAAGGGCCTTTGGGAGGTCAAACGGTACAACGGACTGCATACGTGTTTCGCCACCTCCATCTCCAGCGACCACAGGAGTTTGGATTACCATGTGATATCGGCATTCATTATGCCAATGGTTAGGGCTGATGCATCCGTTAGCATCAAGGTGCTCCTAAATGCCACCACCTCACACTTTGGGTTTAGGCCGACGTACAGGAGGGTCTGGTTGGCCAAGCAGAAGGTTGTTGCCCTCATCTATGGTGACTGGGATGAGTCGTCTAACGAGCTCCCAAGGTGGGTGTTAGGAGTCCAGTTGACGATGCCTGGAACTGTTGCAGTCCTTAAGACGAGTCCTATTCATGTCGGTGCACAGCTGGATGAGTCTCAAGCTTATTTTCACAGACTATTCTGGACGTTTCCACCGTGTATCGAGGCATTCCGTCATTGCAAGCCCCTAGTTAGTATTGACGACACCCATCTCTATGGCAAGTATGGGGGAACGTTGCTTGTCGCGATTGCACAGGACGGGAATTCCAACATACTCCCTATGGCATTCGCATTAGTCGAGGGTGAGAATGCTGAGTCGTGGGCCTTCTTTCTCTCCCACCTACGTGAGCATGTGACACCGCAGGCGGGTCTACTGGTTATATCGGACAGGCACAACGGCATCAAGGCAGCGCCTGAGGCTCCTGACGGAGGATGATTACCTTCGTCTGCATATCGGGCATTCTGTATTCGACATATAGCGGCAAATTTCGCCCTAACCTTCAAGGGCAAAGACACAAGGAGGCTACTTGTGAATGCGACGCACGCTAAGACCGAGGTCGAGTTCCATTACTGGTTTGATATTCTGAGGTCTGAAGACCCGGCGATGTGTGAATGAGCCAACCGGATTGAGTTTTCATTGTGGACACAGCATTGTGATGAGGGGCGGAGATTCGGTCACATGACGACGAATATCTCTGAGTGTGTGAACTCAATCCTCAAGGGTGTCAGAAACCTACCTGTATCCTCGCTGGTGAAGACAACATATGGTAGGCTTGCGGAACTTTTTGTTCGCAAGGGGAGAGAGGCTGAGGCCCAGCTCAGAACCGGACAACAATTCAGTCAGCACTTGGTGACTTGTATCGAGGCCAACTTGAAGACAGCGAGGTGCTTCACGGTGACCTTGTACGACAAGGATAACTCGGAGTTCACCGTCGCAGAGACGACTCCGACTGGTTCTTTCTCACTGGGTAGCTACAGAGTCTCGCTTACATCTCAGACATGTAACTGCGGATACTTCCAGGCACTTCATTTCCCAGGTGTATCGTCTTAGTTCGGTGTTCAGTGTGTATCGGATGGGATTCACACCTCTGATCCCGGAGGGCTTCTGGCCACCTTACGACGGGCCCACGGTGATTCCAGACCCTGCCATGAGGCGTGCCAGAGAGGGTCGTCCTAGATCCACTAGGATACGGACGAATATGGACGAGGCAGATCCGAATCGGCCAAAGAGGTGCGGCCTATGTCGCCAACCCGGACACACACGACGTAGTTGCCCACAGGTTGGAGGCTCGTCTCAGACAGGACACCATTAGTATGCATGTTGTTAGTGTTAGCATTATCTACATTAGTGCGCATGTTGCTAGTCTTAGTGTTATTTACATTAGTTCGCATGTTGTTAGTGTCAGTATTATTTACATTAGTGCGCATGACTTTTAGTTTGATTGTTGCGAGTAGTAATGAATACGGCTTCTTTAATTATGAATAATGCTACATTTTCCGTAGATGCACAATTTAATAAGAAAAAATAAACACTAAACTGTTTCAAGATTCATTGATCATACATAATCAAAGTCCCACAACACAAATAAAAAAAACATAGGTGAACAGACTATAACATAACAAAAAAAGTACAAATCACTATCATACATGATTGAACTTTAAAGAAAAAAATACATAATTAAAGAAGCCATATTCATTACTACTCGCAACAATCAAACTAAAAGTCATGCGCACTAATGTAAATAATACTGACACTAACAACATGCGAAATAATGTAAATAACTCTAAGACTAGCAACATGCGCACTAATGTAGATAATGCTAACACTAACAACATGCTGAGACGAGCCTCCAACCTGTGGGCAACTACGTCGTGTGTGTCCGGGTTGGCGACATAGGCCGCACCTCTTTGGCCGATTCGGATCTGCCTCGTCCATATTCGTCCGTATCCTAATGGATCTAGGACGACCCTCTCTGGCACGCCTCTTGTCAGGGTCTGGAATCACCGTGGGCCCGTCGTAAGGTGGCCAGAATCCCTCCGGGATCGGAGGTGTGAATCTCATCCGATACACACTGAACACAGAGCTAATCTGATAGACGCTGTGAACGTAAGAGGTCCAGGTGACCCGTGAGTATGCACAGCATGCAAGTGCGTGCTGACACGGGAAATGAAGAGCCTGGAAGTACCCGCAGTCACATGTCCGAGAGGCAAGTGATACTCTGTAAGTACCCAAGGAGAAAGAACCAGTCGGAGTGGTCTCTGCTACAGTGAACTCGGAGTTATCCCGGTCATACAGCGTCACTGTGAAGCACCTGGCCGTCTTCATGTTGGCCTCAATACACTTCACCAAATGCTGACTGAATTGTTGTCCTGTTCCCATTTGAGCCTCAGCCTCTCTCCCCTTGCGAACAAACAGTTTCGCAAGCCTACCATATGTTGCCTTCACCAGGGATGCTACAGGGAGATTTCTGACCCCCTTCAGGATAGAGTTCACACACTCGGAGATGTTCGTCGTCATGTGACCGAATCTCCGCCCTTCATCACGATGCTGAGTCCACAACGAGTAATCAATCCAGTTCGCCCACTCACACATCGCCGGATCTTCAGATCGCAGGATATCAAACCAGTAATCAAATTCAACCTCGGTCTTCGCATACGCCGCGTTCACTAGTAGCCTCCTAGCGTCTTTGCCCTTGAAGGTTAGGGCAAAATTAGCCGCTACGTATCGTATGCAGAATGCACGGTACGCAGATGGCGGTAGCCAACCGCCGTCAGGGGCCTCAAGCGCAGCCTTGATGCCGTTGTGACTGTCCGATATAACCAGCAGACCGGGCTACGGGGTCACGTGCTGTCGAAGGTGCGAGAGAAAGAATGTCCAGGATTCCGCATTCTCACCCTCTACTAGTGCGAATGCGACAGGTAGAATGTTCGAGTTCCCGTCCTGTGCAATCGCGATGAGCAACGTCCCCCCATACTTCCCATACAGATGGGTGCCGTCAATGCTCACTAGTAGTGTGAGGTCCATTGTACCGTTTGACCTCCCAAATGCCCTTGCGCTTCCGGAGACTCAGTCGAATCAACCATGTGCACCCATTCCCAAACTCGGAACACTTGCCCACATATCGCCGGATGCTGTAAGTCTTGACACTTAAAAGGGCCTCATCTTTATCCTGGAATTGCTGACCAACCTAGAACTCTCTCAGACCAGTAGTCCCTTCCGCATCTCTAGCTCCGAATCCAACAGCGTGCCCTAATACCCCCTCATGTCTCATGGCGTCCAAGTCCAACGAGGAAAAATGTGGTGGATACTGCTGTGTGCCAGAGTTAGAACCACCTACCTCCAATGCAGGCCCAGTCGCTCCAATATCATCAGCGCTGTCATCGTCAATCATATCCGGCTCGACGTCATCATCCTCTTCATCAACCAAAAAACCGTCTCCTACGCCAACAGGTGCAACTCCCACTAAAGCGTTCGGCAAATTTTCCCTTTCCACTACCTCGTCGCCTTCGGTGCCATTGAGGTCAACAGCAAAAGACGGGGAGGCGACATGTTGGACCACTGGTTCGTACACAGGGATGGACGAGGAAGCAACGGCAAGCCGGGAACTAGAACCTGCTGGATTCGCTAACGTGTTCGTATTCCTGTTCGAACCGCCGGAGCTGGATACAACATCAACCAGCCGTGCCAACAACTCCGGTGTCCTCACCTCCGGAAACTGCCTCCGACAAAGAAACATTACTTGCAAGTCCACATCATTATTAATCGTGAAGCAATCATACTTCACCGTATTCTGTAGCACCGTGACTGGAATGCGATAGAAAAACTTCTTTACCCGCTTCACACCTTCCAGACCGAGCTTCATTAGTACAGCGCTAACAAGGTCATCATAACTCGTCGTAGATGTTACGACAATACATAGAGGATTCTTATCTGTGAACTTTACTCCGGAACGAGTTTTTCTATTAACAGATCCTCTGTGGTGCACCAAAACCACAAAACTCTCCTCACTAGCCATCTTACTCCCTCTAATGAGACTAACTCACGTTTGGAACCATATATATACAGCTCAGT
>NC_029779.3:35297264-35300280 GCF_000817695.3 Arachis duranensis | reverse complement strand
TAATAACTTACGTAGTTATGTTTTGATAATCACATTGTATATTTTAGATAATCTTTTCTTATAAAAAATACTCATTTTTTTTAAAATTTACATTGTTAAAAGAAAATATATTTTGTATTCTATAAGGGTATCGTGTCTTTCAAATAATTAATAATTTATAATTTATTTTTAAATGTTTCAAAATTTTAAAAGAAATTAATTTTAGTTAATAAGATACGTGATAATTTTTTAACTAAATACACTATCAATTATTGTATTTTATAATTTTATAATATATTATTGAAGTTATTATATTTATACTATTGATGTGAAAAATAATTTATAACTTTTTATATGTATATATTGATAAATCTTTTAAAAAATTAACTCAATAATTATATGTTAATTATTTTTATAGAATAAAAAATATAATAAAAATAATAAAATACTTATCTAAAATTCGGCCCTCCATATTAAAATTTTTAAATTTTTTCTGTCTATAACCAATTATAAAATTGATATGGTCTAAAGGCATTATAATTAAAAAAATATATTCTTTCAGTATTTAGAAATATTAATTAAGTAATTTGGATTAAATAATGTTTGAATTATTATGGTAAAATATTAAAAAACAAATTATGTTAAATTTATTCTGTACAGTGAAATTTTCTGTGAATTTTGTAGTAATCAAATAATTAATTTATAATTAGATATTAAATCATTTTGGGCTATGCTTTTTTTTTTGGTCAACAGTTATGCTATGTTTGAACTATATAGAGGTCTTTATACTTTTCTTTCAAAAAAAGCCCATACACAATCTTCACAAAAAAAAAGGACCAATTCTTTTAAAAGTTAAAAAATAATTAATCACCCAATTCACTGAATTAAAAACTCACATAATTACCTCGTGTCTCCGACAAATTCCTGTCAACTGCTGCTTCCACTGAGTTCATCTTTTCTTCCATCACATCCACACTAACACGCGTCGTTTGTAACATGTGTCCTCGTCATTTTAGTAGGTGCTGAAAATTTTTCATTTCAACACCGTAGTATTGGC
This sequence comes from Arachis duranensis, assembly GCF_000817695.3. Lineage (NCBI taxonomy): Eukaryota > Viridiplantae > Streptophyta > Magnoliopsida > Fabales > Fabaceae > Arachis > Arachis duranensis. The sequence goes on along the minus strand of NC_029779.3, from coordinate 35,299,244 downwards.
CAATTGTTATTATATCATACAAGAGTTACTTTATTAATATGAATATTATCAACTAATTTTATAAATATTTATCTATTAACTATTAATCATTACTAATTTAACTTTTAACTACTAATAATTCTACTAATATTTCAATATATATATATATATATTTTATTATGTCACTTCTCTCTTTCGTTCTTTTAAATGATTTTGGCAATAAATCAATATTAATTAAAAAATCGATTCAACGTATAAAAAAAATTTTCGTCAGACATTCTTTCCCAACAAGATACTAACATTGTAACTAAAAATGGCTAGTTACAGATTTTTTTTAAAAAAAAATTATGGATTTTTATAGATTTTTTAAATAATCATGAAAATCCGTTTAACTAAACGTATTTACTTCGAGCAGAAGAATTTGGGTTGGATTGATTTATTTAACCGAACAAAAATTTGGTTTAATTTATTATTTTCTGTTGTTATTTTCACAAAGAATAAAATAAAATAAGTGTTGTAAACTGGTTTAGTTGATTATTTTTATTATCAATTCTGAAAAACATTTTAAAATTATGAAAATAAAAAAAACATTTGAAATTAAAACAAATAGCAAGAGTGACGAAGACAACACTCCACCTAAACTATACTATTTTATAAAAAAATGTTCCATGACATGTATTAGAGTTTTATGTCCAAAAAATTTAAAGTTTGAAAAAAAATTTAAAATATATTGAACTAAATTATATCTCTAACCACCAAATACAATACTAAATCTCAATTTTTCAATTTCACTCTCAATCCTCCTAACCAATCACCACGTAACATTTATGTATTTTAAATAAAAAAATTTAAATTTTATTTATATATAGATATCATTTCATAAGCACTAGTTTGTATGAAAATAATTTATTTTTTGTTGATAAAAAAATAAAAGAAAGAAATTTATCTAAAATAAGTTTATAAACCACAAAGATATAGTTCTAAATTTTTCCAACTTTGTTTATATTAAATTATTAATAAAACACTCCTTGCTATATATCCTTTCTTCCTCTTCGTTTTGTTGCTGCTATGCTATATTGCTATCCGAGAATCGAGGGGTTTTTTAACAAGAAGTAAACATGACACCGGGGTAAAAAATGACGTGTTCTCATTGCAATTTAACTCGTTGTTTCAAAATTTTCTTTTTTTATTATTTTTCTGGCTCGGTGCATCGAATCAATGCCCATTCCTTTCATAGTTTATTGCTCAGTGAATTGGAATTGGAATTTGTTAATTTGTTTTATTCATTGACTATTAAAAAAAATATAAATATAAAAAGTTGAGAAAGTGTGTAATTGTGTATAAAGAGTATTGGAGTTTGTGTCAGTGGATCGCCATATCTTGGGCAACGTGCATATTATTATTATTATTATTATTATTATTATTATTATTATTATTATTATTATTATCTTGTATTTTACGAAGACATATAGAAAATGACGTCAATTCAATCTATCAGTCTTGCATTTCATGCTCATAGTATTAATTTAAAGATTTAATTTCACTATGTATTATTATTATTATTATTATTATTATTATTATTATTATTATTAGTAGTAGTAGTAGTAGTAGTAGTAGTAGTAGTAGTAGTAGTACTACTACTACTACTACTACTACTACTACTACTACTACTACTACATATCAGTTTGATATCTTCCATTACAGAACAAAAAAAAAACTTTTAAGTTTGGTCTGTATTATATGTTTGGCTTCCTTAACGTGCTATATATGTTCCTTTGATTACAATTCTTTTTTTTCTTTTTTTTTTCTTATGCTAAGATAAAAAAAATAAAAGAAATAGGTAAAAAATTCAGTTTATGATTAAGCAACACAATTTTATTTATTCATTTTTTATTTTTAAAATAACTGTATTTAGTTTTGAATTTTTTATTTATTTAAAGACATATCGGCATACATGTTAAACATAAAAGAATTAATTTTTTTTAAAAAAATATCTTTATT
>NC_029779.3:35293714-35297186 GCF_000817695.3 Arachis duranensis | reverse complement strand
TATTATAAAAAATATAAATATTATTTAAATTATAATAATTTACATAATATATTTAAAGAGAACTGTTTTCAAATAGATGTTATCTATTAAAGATGCAGTGAAATTAAATTTTTACTATTTCTTACACATAATTAGACTCTTAAACTCAAAATATCTTTCAATTTTTTTTATTAATAGTTTTATCCCATGACTTTGAGATGGATATGGAAATGGAAAATTTCTTCTTAATTAATTTCCGACAATGGACGATGTTAAGGGCGTGAATCAATTTATCGAGTATGATTGATGTAACGAGAGATTTATATAGTTAGGACTATATTATATATATTTATTAAAATTAGCCACTAATTAATACAAAATATATATTTAAATATAAATATATTTTAAAAATAAATTAAATCACAATATATTAATAATTAATTTTAGTATATAAATAATATTTTTAATATATTTGATATATGCACATAGTCGTTACTACTGCTAGCGCAAAATAATATATAAACAAATGTAGTTAAAAGTGTCGACAATATTGTTCTCCAAACAAATGTTATATCTATATCTTAAAAATAAAATTTGTTCATTTTTTATGCAATAAAAATTTCAATAATTAAAAAAAGGTGAAGTATTGTTTTTTATTTTATTTCTCTCTCAATTTAATGTTTTTATATTTTTGTTCAGATATACTTACAAAATACTACAGCTTTAATTTGGGTTAATTATTTGTACTTGCTTTTGTACTACTCTACCCATGGGTTAGTAATTAATGAAATAATGGAGAATACCAAACTTTTTGTTATCCCCTCTTTAATATATTGAAATTGCATGAATTTGTTTGTTTCTGATAGATAAAGAATTTGTTTCCGCAATTAATATTTGGACAGAACACATACAATTATTAAACTAAAGATAAAGTAAACGGGATTTAAATATCACAAGTATACCACATGTCACGGCCTTGGACACACTCCAATGCTACCGTGCCAGCACTCGGACTTACTCAACCTCTTGAGTTAAGACCAAGTCAGCCTAACCCTCAACACTTAGCAAGAAAGCTAAGAATACAAGAGAACACAAGAGAAAGGAAGCTTTGGTGGAAGAACACTTTATTGCTCAAGTGTGGTTACAAATGATTCACACACACCCAAACTCTAACTCTTACCCCCTATTTATAGCCATCCACCTCCTCAATGGATGGTTAGGATTAAATCTAATTAACGGTCCAGATTAATCATCCAGAACCTTCTTTACAAATATCTATCCTACCACAACTCTCTAAATGTTTCTAAATTATTCCATACCACTCTTTATACTTCTATATACATCTACACTCTTCTAGAATACTCTATGACCTTCCAGAGTATTCTAGAACCTTCTAGGGTATTCCGGGACCTTCTAGAACATTCTAGAATGTTCCGGAACCATCTAGAGTATTCTCAAACACTCCAGAAAACTATATAAACACTGTTAAATCAAACCTTCTAAAATTTTCTGTGACATTCTCCCCCACCTAATGCGCAGACGTCCTCGTCGCGTTCTGTTCATGATAGCGCTCTAGGTGTTCTTGGAATTGCCACAGATCTTCACGAGCTTCCCAACTAGCTTCAGTTATCGGAAGTCCTTTCCACTTGATCAAGTATTGGATACTTGGTAGAACTCCTCTTTGTCTTACGATGCGATTAGCTAAGATCTCTTCGATTTCTTTATCAAATGATCTAATTACCACAGGCGGAGCGCGACTTGAGTCACCTCTACTCGGTTCGTCTTGGTCTCCATGATATGGTTTAAGCATACTCACATGGAAGACCGGGTGACTCTTCATAGAGGGAGGAAGTTGTACTTTGTAAGCAACCTCCCCAACACGTCCAATGATCTCAAATGGCCCTTCGTATTTGCGGATTAAGCCCTTATGAACCTTGCGAAAGGCTTTGAATTGTTGTGGAAGAAGTTTGATCATTACCTTGTCTCCCACTTGATAGCTTGCATGCCTCCTCTTCTTATCTGCCCATTTCTTCATCCTCTTGGCAGCTTTATCGAGGTAAGAACGAGTGACATCTGCTTGTTCTTCCCATGACTTAATCATATGATAAGCTCCAGGGCTCTTCCCTGAGTAAGAGGAAGAAAGAGAGTGAGGTGTAAGCGGCTGTTGTCCAGTCACAATCTCGAATGGGCTCTTCCCTGTAGACTCACTCCTTTGCAGATTGTATGAGAATTGAGCAATGTCTAGGAGTTTTTTCCAATCTTTCTTATTAACGCTTACGAAATGTCTCAAGTAACACTCGAGTAAGACATTCACTCTCTCAGTTTGCCTATGGTTTGAGAATGAAAGTTTGTTGAATATCTCTGTCCATAGTCATCCTGTGAAGCGTGGATCTCGATCACTAATGATGCTCTTAGGCAATCCCCAGTACTTCACCACATTCTTGAAGAATAGTCGTGCTGCTTCCTCTGCAGTGCAATCAGTAGGGGCAGGTATAAAGGTAGCATACTTCGAAAATCGATCCACTACCACGAGAATAGATCCAAACCCCTCGGACTTCGGTAAGGCAGAGATGAAATCTAGAGAGACACTTTTCCACGGTCGCTCTGATGGAGGCAAAGGTTCCAACAACCCGCTTGGTGTCTTGTTTTCAATCTTATCTTGTTGGCACACAAGACAAGTCTTCACATAGCTCTCCATTTCATCTCTCATTTGAGGCCAATAATAAGAAGATTCAATGAGTGCCAAGGTCCTTCGCTGACCTTGGTGACCAGCCCACTTGGTGTCGTGGCATTCTCTTACCAACTTCCTTCTCAGATTTTCCCACTTAGGAACGTATAATCTTCTCCCTTTTGTGTAGAGAAGGTCGTTTTCTAACCAAAATCTTTTGGTCTTACCTTCTCTAGCCAACTCCACCAACTTCTTGGCTAGTGGATCGTGATGCAACCCTTCCTTGATGGTATGCACAATATCTCCTTCAACCATAGAAATAGCCCCCATCCTGTATGATTTTGAGATAGGCGGTTTTGCTCCTAACTCCAATTCAATGTTGTCATCCATCTTTCTTCTAGGTGGTAACTGCTTTGGCAACTCGAGAGGTATCACATCCTTATTTTCTTCAAGGACTTCCTTGATCTTGGGAGGAACGTCTTCTCTGTCAGATGTTGGCTCCTCTTGTAATAGAGCCAAATATGTAATCTCTCCCTTCTTGAACCCTTTTTTGAGTTGCATAGCAGAGAGTATCAGTGGCCCTCCAACTTTAGATACTGTAGGGACCATGCATGGAGACCCTTTCTCCATGACACATACTACGTCGTAGTATGGCATAGGTATTATATTTACCTTCCTTTGCAAATCGAGCCTGATGACTATTTTAAAATCGTCCATGGGTGCTACTGAGAAATCCACAAGGCCCTTCCAAGAACCAAGAGTCATCTCAACCCCTTTTGCTACTCCCTTAAGGGGTTCACCCTTGGTGTTCACGGGTTTGAACCA
>NC_029779.3:35292744-35293425 GCF_000817695.3 Arachis duranensis | reverse complement strand
ATCAATGAAGAAGAACAATGCATCCTCTGATGCTAAGTTGGGGATTTGAAGCGTGAGAGTAGTAAACTCCTTTACGTAGTCGCTAATCATACTCTTGTGCTTCAACTCCCTCAACTTCTTCCTTACTTCATAAACCACATTCTCATGGAAGAATTGTCTTTTCAATTCCCTTTTGAAATCTTCCCATGTGGTTATGTTGCAAGTACCCTTTTCCATATCTACGCACTTTCTCCTCCACCACAAAGTAGCATTATCAGAAAGGTAGAGAGCTGCAGTGGGACCTTTATTGCTTCTTCGACCACCCCTTGGCCTTCGAAGTACCTCTCCATTTGCCATAGGAAGTTCTCCACCTCGCGAGCGTCCCTTACGCCCTTGAACTCCTTTGGCTTGGGGAGATCAATCTTTGTTGTCTCCCTTATAATGGTTGGTCGAGATTTCGCCTCCTCGAACCAAATTCGAACTTCCTCAAATAGCTTTAAAGAATTCTCAAGCTTCTCTTCAATTTGGAGCATACTTTCTTTGAAAGCATCTAATTCTCCCAACACGTGAGCCTCGAGGGTTTCCTTGTCATGTTCTATCCTTTGGAAGCGCTCATCCATAGAGGATAGAACATTTTCTAACACAGAAACTCTTTTTTCTAAGAAGTTAGAGTCCTTACCTCTAGGCTCACTTGAAGAACGG
>NC_029779.3:35284530-35292455 GCF_000817695.3 Arachis duranensis | reverse complement strand
TTAGCAAGAAAGCTAAGAATACAAGAGAACACAAGAGAAAGGAAGCTTTGGTGGAAGAACACTTTATTGCTCAAGTGTGGTTACAAATGATTCACACACACCCAAACTCTAACTCTTACCCCCTATTTATAGCCATCCACCTCCTCAATGGATGGTTAGGATTAAATCTAATTAACGGTCCATATTAATCATCCAGAACCTTCTTTACAAATATCTATCCTACCACAACTCTCTAAATGTTTCTAGATTATTCCATACCACTCTTTATACTTCTATATACATATACACTCTTCTAGAATACTCTATGACCTTCCAGAGTCTTCTAGAACCTTCTAGGGTATTCCGGGACCTTCTAGAACATTCTAGAATGTTCCGGAACCATCTAGAGTATTCTCAAACACTCCAAAAAACTATACAAACATTGTTAAATCTAACCTTCTAAAATTTTCTGTGACACACAGCCTTAAATATTATAAGTACCCAATTGAAATGCAGAGTAGCTAACTAAAATGTTACAAGTGGGAAGCTGAACGTAATATATTTGTATCATGAATCCATTTTTTAAAAATTTTAAATTGATAAAAAAAATTATATAAAAAAAATTATATCTCTAGTTAGTATATTTTTTAAGTAAGTATGTATTTCTTTTGAAATTGTGTAAATATTTTTGAAATTTTTTATTAGTCTTATATTATAATTTTTTCTTTTGAAATTAACAAAGGTGGAATTCTAAACTTTTAAGTCACAGAAGATTTTATACTATATTATAAAATTATTTCTCATAAAAACTTAAAATTGATAGAATAGAACACAATTAATTATATTTTTAATAATTTAGGAAGAAACTATGAGAAATTTCTCCAAAAATTTACGACTAACAAAAATAATTTTAAAAGATAAAAATTAAAAATAACTTACAGAAATTTTAGATATTGAAAAACAAAACTAATTATAAATAATTCTGTCATTGTTGAATAAAAAGTATTAACATGACAAGTACAATGTTTATATGTTAATTTTATAAGGTATTACGCAGTATTTTAATCAATGAAAACAATTAATTGATGATTAATTCATTATTTTTGGAGTTTTTTTACTTAAATAAAATAAATTAATACCAAAATTACTGGATTTCTTTAAATCAAATTTTGAAACGTGAATATTCTTTTTCTATTATTATATAAATTGTTCCAGGGATATGAGAATTATATAATATGTTAACTATGTTACTCCAGAAACGATTTATACATGGATGACCCAGAAAAATAGGAAGCAAATCTTTCCAGGGCATGTAAGGTTATAGGTAACGTATAAATCGTCTCACCTTATAAGAATTCACGTTATTTTGAGCTAAAATACAAAGACTTGACACGATTAACGTGTTACAATGTTGTTGAGTTAATTGCATGGCAAAATTAACTACATTAATATGTTGGATCATATAGTGTGTTGGATCATATAATATATGCTTAGTATGCAATTTAAAATTATTTTGAATGAAGACGTTGTGGGTTTAATGATCTAGAGCATATGTAGTTTAGCATAAGACGTTAGAAATCAGGCTTTTTAATAGCTTACTTAACACTCTTACTATAGAGTGATGGTTGTATGATCGGGTACTTTTATTTATAATATTTTAATTTAAATTATATCTATTTAAATTTTAATTTAAAAAATAAAAATATATTTTTTATAATTTTAATTATTGATTTCATTGAGAAGATTAAATTAAATTAAAAAAAATCTAACAAATTATAATAAAAAGAGTACTAAATTTTAATACATAAATTTAAGTTTTTTCTTAAAAAAATGTCAAAAGGTGTTAAAAAATATTAATTTTGCATAATATAAATTCATGTTGTTTTAAGTAACATAAATTTAAGTTTTTACGAAATTTTTAATATTCGTTATTTATATATTTTTTTAATCATTTTTATTGATGCATATTTTTTATAGAATTTTTTTCTTTTTTTTATTTGGCTTTGTATAAATTTTAATTATTTATTTATAATTTTAATTATTAATTCTATTAAAAAATCAAATTAAATAAAAAATACTAACAAATTATAATAAAAAGAGTACTAAATTTTAATACATAAATTTAAGTTTGTTTTTTTTAAATATCAAAGGATGTTAAAAAATATAATTTTGCATAATATAAATTTATGTGGTTTTGAGTAGCATGAATTTAAATTTTTATAAAATTTTTAGTATTCGTTATTCATGTAAATTTTTTAATAATTTTTACCCATGCATATTTTTTATAGAATTTTTTGTCATTTTTTAATATATAAATTATAAAAAATATAGATCGATAGAAATTATTAAAAAAATTACATGAGCAAGAAATACTAAAAATTTTATAAAAAAACTTAAATTTATGTTACTTAAAATCACATAAATTTATATTATGTAAAGTATATTTTTAACACCTTTTTTATTTGTTTTTTTAATGGAATTAATAATTAAAATTATAAAAAATAATTAGAATTTATACAAAGTCAAATAAAAAAATGACAAAAAAATTCTATAAAAAATATGCATCTATAAAAATGATTAAAAAAATCATATGAACAACTGAATACTAAAAATTTCATAAAAATTTAAATTTATGTTCTTTAAAACAATATGAATTTATATTATTTAAAATTATTTTTTTAACACTTTTTGATATTTTTTCAAAGAAAAAACTTAAATTTATGTATTAAAATTTAATACTCTTTTTATTATAATTTGTTAGTATTATTTTTTTAAAATTTAATTTAATATTATTAATAAATTAATTATTGAGATTATAAAAAATATATTTTTATTTTTTAAGTTAAAATTTAAATAGATATAATTTAAATTAAAATATTATAAATAAAAGTACCCTATTATACATAAATTGTGCAAGTCTTTGTGTTTTAGCTCAAAATTACGTGAATCCTTATAGGGCGGGACGATTTATGCGTTACCTATAACCCTGTGTGCCCTGCAACGATTTACTCCCTATTTCCCGGAGTGGATCCTCTCCAATGAAGAAAAAATTGGATGGTGTCAATTGTGATTTTTCACCTTTCATTGTTTTCTCTTTCATATTTAATTTTAGCCCCACTTATAAAGTTAAGTGTGAGAGATCACACTATATTTTCTCAAAATTGGAGAGGATCCATTTCTCTATTTCCCTAGGTCATTCATGCATAAATCGTTTCTAGATAGTATTGTTAACATATTATATAATCCTTATGTCCCTGGAACAATTTATATAATAGTAGAAAAAAGATATTTACATTTCAAAATTTGATTTAGAAAAATCCAATAATTTTAGTATTGGTTTATTTTATTTAAATAAAAAATTCTTATTTTTGTCAAAATTTTTAAATTTTTTACAGCTCTTTTACTTTTTTTTTTTTTTACCTTCTTAGGCACCTGAATTTTTTTAGTACATTTTAATGATTTACTCTATATTTTAATTTAAATTTGTTTGGTAGAAAATCCAAACATGTAGCCCTAATTATTATTGCTACGAGCAGCCACGATTATAGAGTTTTATACTGCAACTTGGAAATGAAAAGAATCCTAAGCTAGGACAAGCTTGGCACTAAATTATCATCATCCTCTGAATTTTTATAATAAGATTCGAAAAGTCCACGGCTTATCTTTTTAAATATATTGGAATTTTTTTTAAAAGAAGAATGTTAGGGACAATGATTTTATTGAATAATATGAATAACTACTAATTATATTACATTCTAATTTAATACTATTAATTAAATTTAAAATTAATTTATTTTTTTAACTCTATTAATTTATATTATTCAAACATTATTTAAAAATATTATTAGTTATCTATAAAAAGGTCAAATACAAGACTTTTGTTATATGGGCCGGGATCCAATTAATGAATTCGACTATATGGTTGTTTTGGTGCACTTTCATTTTCGAGTTAACCAACAAAAACATTTTTTAATTATTCAAACACTCATAAAAATATATTTAAATTTTATTATCGATAAAAATATTTTTATATATATATTGAAAATATATATTTACTGTTGATTTTTTTTGTTGTATTTTAAAATTATTTAAAAGTATTTTTATCGATAATAAAATTCGAATGTATTTTTGTCAACGTTTAAATTATTTGGAGACATTTTTAGTTGTTAACCCTCCATTTTGAGATGGTTAATAAATGAACTTCTCTAGCAACCTTAGCAGCGCCGTCACCCACCTCCAGTAGCCTCAACAGTGTTGTGACTCCCCCAATTAAAATAACCATCCAGTTACATATAAAACTGATCATCCTTGAAAATATTAAGTTTGTATGCTTCAACCAAATCCAATAAACTAATCATTCAAATGCTCATTAAAACAACCATCTACATATTATCTACTGCATTGAACATTTAGATTATTTTAATTATACGTACGTAAATAACCATCCGCATTAGACATAAAAATAACCATCCGCCGACCTAGTGTAATGAACATCTGCATTAAAAAAAGGCTTTCACTTTTGTACTTGATTTCCGTTATCAAGCGCAGGATGGAGGAGAGAAGAGCGCAAAGGCGTGCAACTGTGTAAGAGAAGACAACGACGGGACCAGCATAGAGGTGAGCAGTGCGTTCGGTGATGAGGAAGACGCCGGTGCCAACCATGCCGCCGACGCCGAAGGCGACGAGGTTGTACTAGCGGAGAGTGCAGTACATGTGGGAGCCAGATCGGGAGCGGAGGCAGGTCATCTCGTCATAGGAGGTGGAGAATGCGATGGCAAGGGTTGCAAGATGAGGAGTGTGAGAGAGACGTTGAGAGGGAGAAACTGCCGGTGCAAGAGAAGGACTAAACGACTGGCGCAATGTGATGGTACTGCTGGGCGTTCGCGATGCGCACGTCGGCGTCAGCGGAGACTATAGGCGACGATAGCTGGTGTCGGTGGCGGCACGGGACTAGTGAAAGAGAAGAGATTGGACGAGAAGGCAGTCACATCAGATGGGAGAGAAAAAAACCATTCTTAAAGTTTGCGTAACTATTACAAATTTTTATTTATTTATTATTTGATGCTAATTTTAATTTTATCTCTATTGTACACATTATACACTAAATTCATTGTGATAATAAATAGTAATATAAGAAGGTGCTTTGGGCATGGAATTGATGTCCTTATTCGCTATCAAAAATAATTTCAAACTCACCTCTATTTTATATTATATTTATTTGAATGGCTCTAAAAAGGTGTGATCTTTTTCTAGAACAAGAAAAATGATCTCATTAACGCTAATCTTGGAGTATATTAGAAGCTTCAAAACACTAACAAAAATAAAAAAAATAATTAAACAACAAAATAAAGAACAAAGTATAACCTTACTGAGCTTATTGCAAATAGCAAACAACATAGTATAACACAAACGATCAATAAAGAGAAATTAAACAACATACATGTCACAACGTACACAATGGACGCAATACGATGAGATGAGACAAAAGATTTTAGTCTGTTGAGAATAAGTAGTATGATTACAATTTAATCAATTATATGTTAAATAATTTGTTATTATTATTATATTAAAATATTAATATAATGACGTTCTTGATTAAATTTAGAAATTTATTATTATGATAGTGATCATAATATTGAAAGATAAATCTTTTATAATTTAATCTAAATTGTTCTTGGTCATAGAATTATTAAAAAGGACATTAATAATCCGAAAAGATCAATATATATATATATATATATAATGGTCTTCATTGGATAAAAATTAATAGATTTCATTTATTAAATTATATATATAGATGGTGCATGTAGAGATATGACCATTAAACTGACTCACTCTGAGAATTTCTAATGGTTATAATTACCGCATATTTGTCAATAAGATATTCTCAAGATGAATATAGTAATAGAATTTCCTTTGACCTGCGACTATCACGGTAATTAACAATGTATTTATTATACTTTGATTCCAGACACCTAATACTCTAGAGTACTAGTTGAATGGATATTAGGTATGATTTAAATACTTGTAGAATTAATGAATAGTCAATAAGAAATCCGTCAACTCTTGGTAAAGAGTTTGAGCTCTATGATTATAATGACTGAGATGAATAAAACCTTGGCCAAGGGAATTGAATGAATGAAGAAATGAGTTTCTTAAGTCATTCACAGTTCATTATAATAATGGTAACAAGTTAGAGTTTGACAATTAAACCATACTCTAAAGGTTAACCAAGAGCAGGAAAGATAGAAGGAATTATACTTTGTTCTTCTAAAGTTCTTAGTAAAAATATATTACTTCATATTATCGGGTCGTTGAGGAGTGTTGCTAAACGCCAAGCTTGATTAGTAAATTTAGTATGACTAATTTACTATCCGCTTAGTATTGAACCTATAGGGTCACACACTAACGAGTGTTCTAATCTTTGATATAGAATTATTTAATTATTATTTTGATTTGATCAAATAAATAATTATAATAATAGTATGATAATTGAGAATATTAAATGAGATTTGAGAATAATTAGTTATTCTATTTTTAAATTTGGATGAGATCTTAACGGATTCTTTTTTCAAATTGAGTTATGATATGATTCATAAATTTGAAGGATTAAAATTTAGAATTTCAATATATGATTTAAATTTGAATTGAGATTCAAATTTAAAATCAATAACAAATCTCATACTATATATATGTACGTCAAGAGTAAAGGAAAGTGACGAGAATAAAATACAAGAGTTTTATTCCTTTATCTCTACGCACATAAATGTATGTGTGCCTAATTTTTGGAGAAGAATTTTATGGCATCCAAAGAGTTGCAAAAGGTTTCTCAATTTAGATCAGATGTCCATTGGTAAAGGAGTTAACAACAAAGGTTGGTCTCGGTGTGGATACGCATAGCGCCTTCGTACCATCGAAGGAGAAAGTGATCTTTACTAACGTACACGGGTATTTAGATCTGATCTATATATTGTATATTATTGGAATAAAGTTTAAAAACAAAATAGATCTTTAAAGATTACTTTCTTTTCTTTCGCTGCATGTTATGAACACATGATAATTCTACATAGTCTCAGTTTTTTCATTATATTATAATAAAATTTAGAGTTAAGTCTCAAAGTGATTTTTGAAGTTGCACTCAAATTTTAAAGTGGTCTTTGAAGTTAATAGTTATTCAATTTTATCCGTGAATTTATACTCCGAGACCCATACTAATTCCCAAGACATTCTCCATTCATGAAAACACTAAAACGACGCCATTTTATATTTATTTAAAAAAAAAGGAAAATACTCTCCTTCTCCACTCTCTTTTTTCCTTTCCCTTTCATACTCCTTTTCTTCTTCTTTGACTCTTTTTCAGTTTTTCTTTCCCTTTTCCTTTCATGCTCCCATTCCCTTTCTCCATTCCCAGTTTTTCTTTTCCTTTTTCTTCCACGGTCCATTTCTCCTTTTTTAACCCTTCCTTAATTTTTCTCTCCTTTTTCCTTCCACGCTCCCTTTTCTCTTCTCCAACCCATCTCTAGTTTTCCTATTCCTTTCTCTTTCCATAATTATTGTTAATAAAAAACAGTACTTTCTAACCGTTTAAACAACTCAGAAAAAATAAAACAATAATTTATTAATTCATAGAGAGAAATAATAGAAGATGGAAAGAATTGTCACCCTCTTTTGAGAGGAGGTAACGGAAGAGAGAAAAGTTATAACTATAGCCTATCTTTCTCTCAGTTGTAAGTTATGATTTTTTTTTCTGTGAGGTCCTATTGCCTTCTGTAACACGCTAACTTTTAGCACCTCATAATTGCACTAAAAATTCAAGCATTACTTACCTCTATTCTCTTAATTATATACTAGGTTTATTTAATATTAACCTTTCGCGAGTACGAACCGAAAATTTAATTAAAAAAACAAAAAAAATTATTTTTAATCACTTAATCACATATATATAT
>NC_029779.3:35276547-35284501 GCF_000817695.3 Arachis duranensis | reverse complement strand
TTCAAACTAATAAAATAAATCATGATTAAATTAAATTTCAATAATTATAAAATTTTATTTAATTATTTTTGTTAAAAATATTTTTTTTAAAAATAAAATCTCAATAAACATAATAATTTATAAATAATTAATTATTTAATTTTAAAAAATTTGGAGTCTTACGTCCTACCCCCACTTATAAAATTTTCGTCCTAAAAAATTGATATAAAATGAAAGAAACTTAAACTGACGTTTTCTTTGAACATATTTAGAAAAAAAAAAAGCAAAAAATTTTTACATATATACTTTTCAAATACCAGCAACTTGTATGATTCGAATATAAGAAAAAAGTGTAATGTGAAGCAAAAACTACAAGCTGATTTGAGAACCGTTTTGTTGTGCTTAGAATAAATCTAAGATCATATCAAAGATTACAAGATTCATGAAAAGAACTATAAAAATAACAAAAAGAAATTGTCGAGAAGAGTCAAGCAGACATTTAAAAACAGGATCGAGCAAGGATTCATTCGGACAAAGGAATAGGATTGGAAAGATTAAGTAAATCTCTTTCCATGAAAGAAATTCGAACAAAGGACTTCAATGCAATTAAAAAAGAATGGTCGGTGTACCAAGTCATAAGATTCAAATAGGAATTGCGATTCAAGATCGAGTTAATTGTGAAAATAACCTCAAACGTTCCCTGAACCTGTTATTCGCATCACCTATTAATTCTATCTTGTCTATGATAATCCATTAGCGTTTCCGTATACATAAATCATCAATATTAAGTTGGTCAGATCTAATGCCATGAGAAATGTAACGGCTGACTAACAACATTAATTAATAGATAATCATGCATGTGAAACTCAAACTCTTGTCATTAGGACAAGTTTTACTACATGACAAACACTCAGAGTATGCAGTGAAGTATAGTAAGTCCATTCTCAAGGCTCTAATAAAAGCGAACTGCTCTGATACTATAATATAACACCCTAACTTTTATCACCTCATGATTGCACCTAAAAGTCCGAGCTCTACTTACCTCTATTTCTTTAATTATATACTATGTTTATTTAATATTAAATCTTCGCAAATACGAATCGAAAGTTTAATTAAAAAAACGAAAATGTTTTACTTTTAATCACTTAATCACAAAGAAATAAATTTAAATTTTGTCTATTAAAATAGTTTATAATAAATAATTTAAACTAATAAAATAAATTATAATTAAATTAAATTTTAATAATCATAAAATTTTATTTAATTATTTTTGTTAAAAATAATTTTTTTAAAAACAAAATCTCAATAAACATAATAATTCATAAATATATAATAATTTAATTTAAAAAAATCTGGAGTCTTATACCTTCTCTCCCATTAAACAAGAAACAAAATCATGCATTTTCAAGCCTTTTGCAATGTTTCTAATTCTCAAGCTCTATTTTCTGATAAGGTGAATTTTATTTTATTCATGTGAATCTTGTATGTGCTATTTTTTTTCGTGATCATCACAAGTTTTAGCCAATTTGATTCAATTATTGTACTTGAATCTTCAATGTTAGTGTGTTACAATTGAACAGTAGTAGAGAAAATTTGTGAATTGAATACAATTTGGAAGGGAAGGAAGAGGAAGGGGAAGGAAAAGGAAAAGTACTATGACAAAAATTAAGATGGACGAAAATTATTTTAGGGACTACTACAAGTCCCAGAAGATAATTTTGAGAACAAATTTGAGTAATTATTAACTTTAGAATTACTTTAACACTTGAATACAATTTCAAGAACCACTTCAAAACTTAACTCTCAAATTTGTTAGAGAGAGCTTTCTTCAATGGAAAAAATATTTTTAAGATCTTTATGGTCCAAGATTCTCTATAAATTATGGCTTTTGAATTTTTGAATCAATGGCTCAGATTTAAAACTTTTATTAATAATATAATAATTATATATATGTTTAAATATTTTTATAAATACTTCTATTTCAAAATTAAATTTTTGTCCTTTGTCCCTTCTTTTCATCTTTTCTCCATCACCCCTACTTGCCGCTGACGTCGTTGAAAGGAGGAGCACGACCCCGTCACCGAGCCGCCATCGTCGTCATCTTCTCGGGCTGCCTCTACGTGCGCCATCTTTGACGAGCCGTCGTCGTCGTCATCTTCACGGGCTGCCTCTACATGCACAATCCTCGCCGTCATTCATCCACATCTTGCCGTTGCCGTCTGAGGAGCACGACCGCCACGATGAGCAGCCGTCGTCGTCATCTTCGCGGGATGCCTCTGTATGCGCTGTCCTCGCGATCGTTCATACACATCTTACCGACATCGTTTGTGAAGTTGTCAGGCTGTCGCCGTTCGCCACTTTCAGTGTCGCCACCAAGTCAAGAACGAGCGTGAGGGACAGAGATTCGTCGCCGTCGATGCTGTTTAGTGGGGGGTGGGGGAAGAACTGCGACAAGAAAAGGAAGTAGGAGCCGTCACAATGGTCGCTGCCGCCACTATTGAGTGGCAGTGGTCAGAGCCACTGCTCATGGAGTCTGCCAGCTTCTGTTAGAAAAAATATGAAAAGAAAAAGAAAATACGATAAATGAGTTTTGGCTAATAAATTATTTGCTAATAAATTTTGGACACCAAAATGAGTTTTGGCATTATATATTGTTATAGATAAAATTTGTTAGAGTTATTTATTTAGAACAAATGTTAAACCATTTATTTCTTGAGGAAACTGCAATACGATGATGGGGTCCAAAAGCAGTGCCATGATGTGATCGTTCACAAGTTCACAGTTGGTGTATTTATATCTTCAAAGTTTGCATATAGAAACTCACATATGCGTGCCAAATTAACAGTGCAATCAAGGATGGGTCTTGGGATTTCCTCAGTTAACTTGAGATATATCCTTCCGATTCCAAGAGTCACTGATATCCTTTTCAATGAATTCATAGACCTCCTCTTCTGAAAAGTCATATTGCTTCATGCAATTTTTTACTGTGGAAGCAACATGTTCCCTTTCTTGTTCAAACTACACATTTGATGAAATTTAAAAAAGCGAAAGTCGAATTATGCGTGGCATAGTGACAGCTATGTACCAAACAAGATTCCTTTTTATTTTGTCTTGTTAAATTTAGGAATTGATTAAGCTTACTACATTTAATTCAGTGACTAAGATGATTACTTAGTATAAAGTCGATGATTAATTTAGTGCATCTGCATGCAACACTAATTATAGGTGACTTGTGGATAAATTATAGGTGAATTTTATAATGAGTCTAAATTTTGTTTAACTAAATAAATTTTAAATATAATAATTATTTATTTTTATATTCTTAAAATTAAATATTTAATTTTTAATATTTTTTATAAGTTAGCAAATATTTTTAGATACTATAACAATCACCTAATTTATATTATCACACATAACACCAAACTAAAATTCAGACAAATAAAATTGAAAAATATGATATTATCAATTTATCACATCAGCATATCGTGTTATTCATAAATTTATTATTACATTATTATATATGACTAAACTATAGTGTAACATGTGTTACTAAAAATTTATGTCATAATCACATCACATTAGAAAGCTATTTACAAATAAAGAATCTGAAACTAAAGTAATACACATTTTTAATGATCTCAAACAAATTATTACTGATGTAATTAGGATTTCGAAAGTTATTAAGTGTGTAAATCACTTTTAAATTTAACTCGATAAAAAACTAACCGGTAACAAAGAACTTGGTATCCTTAATTACAAGACAATACAAATAAACAATAACAACAGGACGAGAACAACATATATATAATTAAGGCCAAAACTCAAAAGCTTATTTGGACCATAAAGTGCTACACGACCACGGGATCCAAAAGCAGTGCCACAATGTGGTCTTTCATGATTGCACAATCTGTAATTTTATCCCCAAAATTTGCATATAGAAACTCACATACGCGTGCCTTGTTAACAATGCAATCAAGGACTGGCCTTGGAATATAGTCAATTAACTTGAGGTACTCTTCATTCATATCCTTCCAACAATTATTGATATCCTTTTTTATGAATTCATAGGCCTCCTCTTGTGAAAAGCCATATTGCTTCATGCAACATTCTACGGCCGAAGCACCGTGTTCTCTTTGCTGCTCAAACTACAAATAATCGATCAAATCCAAATTAAAAGTTGAATTATACATATTATTGTCAAAAAGTATTAAAATAAACCAACTATATATGTGTGTTTCAGTGAGTATAAAATTAATCATGACTTTGTTAAATTATTATTGATTCAATTATTTAGGGAAATAATAAGATAGTATAGGCCCATGATTTAAAAATAATTCACATTAATTAACACTTAAAAAAATATCTTAGTAAATGGACTTAATTTATATCTATCAACTTTATTATATTATGATACTATTATGTGAAAGTTAATAAATAAAAAAGTCAAACTTAATTATTAAGTTTTTTTTATCACAACTATTAGTTGCTTCTTTACACCCTTATAAAATCATCAATACTTCAATTAAATTAGTAATTATTTATAACTGATTAAAATTAAACTTTATTGTTAGTAATATAACCATTTAAAATTTATATATATATATGTTAAAATTATATATTACATCAATATATGTCATGAAACAACTTTTTTAACTTGTCTTCTTAAATAAAAGTTTTTTTGTTTTTTGGATTTTATTAAAAAAAATTTATAATTTTTTTATTTATCTTATATTATTTTTTAAAGACAATAAGATCAAATTCTAGATCTATCTTTTTTATATAAAAATTTTAACACCGTATTAATAACAAATCACTCCTCTTAAAAATTTAAACTAATAAAAAGAGATATATAAATAATTATATCTTTATCATATACCTTGTGTGAAGCCAAATCATTTGTCAGTCTGGAAATAAATGATGAAGCTTGTACGATAAGTGGAATATTATTAGAAATCCAATGAAGAGTTTCTTTAGTTGCAAATTCTCCCAAAGCAATAAACATTATTGTAAGCATTTGATATGCTGTAGTAGCAGCACCAATAACCTTACGCTCATCATATGTTGGAATATATCCCTCATGGCACCATCTTGCTTCATCAATGTAACCTTGTACATAATGAGACAGCTGCAGATAAATTGATTGATGAATATAACTTCATTAAAACGATACTTAATGAATATATAATAATTAATTTAAAATTAAAAAAGTCAAGAATAAAGTCTTACAGCCTGTTTGAGACATTGTAACACCAGGTCTGATTCTCCACTCGCAGCACTTAACTCTATTATTTCATCAACAATTTCTACAATTGCATTAAAAATCGCCTTAAAGCACTCTGGAAGAGATGCAATGTAACTAATATCCCATCTGAAACACAAAAGGGTTAAAAACTAATTAAGAAAGAAACATGATCATGGAATTGAATTATTAAGATAATAACCAAAATAAATATAAAGTCATTGATCAATATGTATAGATCCTTCTTCATTGAGATATGTAGCCTAATGTGAAATTGGTCAATTCTTGTTTCAGTCAAATAAAAAAAACCTTTGGATTGCCTGTGTGAGGAGCTCAAGTTCTTCTATTGTTCCATAGACATCATAAGTATCATCTAATATAGTCATCCATTGACACACTTTGGCCATCACAGCTCTAAAAGTAGTATATTTAGGCTCAGAGTTCATAGCAAATGGCCAGAAGTATAACTCAGTTATCCTCTCTCTGGCATAAGGGACCTTTTTCGAAAATTCTAACTTTTCCCACCACCTGTAATCGTACAAAAGGTTATATCTTGTTGATTATAGGAACTTCTCTTTAAAAAAGAATTCTAATAAGTGCTTAGCTAGATTTAAAATACTTACTTGATGGCACTACCAACTTCTTTCTGATACCATTTCTGGAGCATATTGAAATCTAGTTTTGCAAACTTTAGAAGAACTTCATCATGCGTAGAACCTTTTTCGTAAAAAGACATATATGACCTTGCCATTATTCTTGGAATTGCCTTGTGAAAAGGTTGTACTAAGCTTTGATTGACTTGTTCAGCAAGAGATGGACTCAATTGATTGGTGATGGACTTAAGTTTATTGTATGTGAATTTATGTGCTTCCTCTAATATATCTTCTCCATGAATTCTTAACTGTGCAGCCTCATACAAGCTCCACATTCCTTCAACATCTTGAACAACAATTATTTCATCGAATTCTCCTTTTATATTCTTGAATTTGTTGAAAACATCTGTATAATTCATATTTATACTAACTAGTGTGAATCCATAATTAATAATTGCTATTTTTAATATTGTAATTATAAATATAAAAGATAAAAAAAATTAGTTTTATATGTACCTGATGAAATGTTATATCCTTTTTGTTGGAGCAAACGAAAAAGTAATGCAGTAAAGTGAAGGTCACATTCTTCTATTGCAAGATTTTTGTCCGTAAAATCATTGTGGATGTGTACTAATATTCTGTCAATCTCATTTTCAAAATGATAAGATATACTCAATCGTTGAATTGAATCAATTAAGCTTAGTCTTTGTAAGATATTATTGTCATTCGAAGACAAATTCATCTTCACTTTTTCTTTATGCATTTGAACTTCTTGTTTCATGATTTCGTTCACTTCCTGCAAATGTTTTCAATTTAATATTTAATTCAAAGGAATAACAAATTAACAAATGATGAGAGTACGTCATTTCTCTTTACATATGATCAACTATTCAATTTGATCTAAATAAATTTATTATGATATTTCTTTTTTCTTTTAAAAATAATAAGAATTGAATACTAAATCTTTCTATTATAGATATTCTAATATAATGTAATGATACTGTGATATTTTATCCAAAAATTTAAGCAAATAAAAAAATATATATAAATTATTATATTTTTAAGAAAATTATTATATGATGATTTGTTGAGGAAGTTATAGGTTCGATGTAATTCTTAAATAAAATCAGATACAAATCAAACTGGTAGTAGTAATGTTTTATGTTTCAGTTATTATGCATATCATCATTTCTCAATTTAATTTGGTTGTTAAATAAATTTTTTAATTTTTCAGTATTAAAAATAGAAAATGTTTGTGAAAGCGAATATTTACTAAAGTTGCTTTTCAGTTTTCAGTATGAGTTAACTTCAACAAAGTTATATTATATATCTTTGTAGTTATGAAAAAATATAACGTAAAAGATTATTGAAAGTTGTGCCATTTTAATAATAAGTAAAGAAGAGTTTTTATTTGTTTGATAAGAAAACCAAAACGGAAGTTAAAAAATATAAAAGTCAATATTAAAATGAATATGATTTATTAATTAACTATATAATTATAGAAATGTTTACAAAATGAGACTAGGCTATTTTAATACTATGACTCTTTAAAAACTAAAAAACAAAAGAAAATTAACAAGATTATATATTTTTTTCTCTTTTCAACTTATTTAGGTTATCTTCATTAATAAAAAAATAAAAACAAATAAAAAATATATATTATAAAAAGGACAATCCGATGCATAAATATGTTAATGCAAAATTTGAAAAAAGACTCCATCTAAAGAGTGTATTGTATACAACCTAATCTAATAATTATTTCGATGGTTATTTTCATAGTTTGAATATGTGATCTTGAAATCACATGGAAATAATTAAATCATTATTTCAAAACTCTTCTTTTAAAAATGTGTATAAGCTAAGATTTTAATTTAGATGTACTGTTTATGTAACAAAGCGTTTTGTATTATTTTGTAATAATATCCGTTCTTTTGAATAATTATTCATGCGATCAATATAAGGTGATCATTCAGAAGACGCCTATTTAATCTTTTACTAAAGATATTTTCATGTTATATTTTAATTGATTTCTGTTTAATTTATTCGGTGTTTCTCATCACATATTATTAAATTCTTCAAAAGATCTTCTTTCCAAAAATAATAAAAAAATATTTAATTTAGATTAAAATAAAAAAACTAACAG
>NC_029779.3:35273793-35275434 GCF_000817695.3 Arachis duranensis | reverse complement strand
TAATAATAATAATAATAATAATAATAATAATAATAATAATAATAATAATAATAATAATAATAATAATAATAATAATAAAAGTGTGGATCCGATTTTTTTTAAACATATTTACTTCCATCTTATTAGAGTGTGGATCCGATTTTTTTTAAATATATTTACTTCTATCTGATTAGAGTGTGGATCCGATTCGATCCAATCCGATCATCTTATAGATCAGATCATATCCACAAATTACAGATCTGATACGGATAAATACTGTGGATTTATGAATATGATTTAATATATGAACATCCCTAACTACTACTATAGGTTCATTGTTGCAAAAGATTGCTTTTTTTTATTATAAACCATTATTAGATCTTAATTACCATTAAAACAACTTAATTGTCAACAAAAGAGATAATACTTATTGGTTTCTGAAATTATGTTCGTATTTCAATCTAATTTCAAAATTTCGATTTACTCAATTTAGTCTCCCAACTTAATAGTTATGTCTTACAAAATCGTTAACGACATGTTGAGATAGACTAACAACTGCTACATTATACGTTCTAGTGACTATTTGATGTGACAATTGAATTTTTTTTACCTTATTGTTTTTCAACGAAACACTTAAAACCCTAATATGAGTCACAGATACCTAAGTTAAAAAATCAAACTAAGTAAATTAAAACTTTAAAAATCAAATTAAAGCTCAAATATAACTTCAAAACAGAACTTTAACTTATGTAGTAATTAATTTAAATGAGAATAAAATAATTCAAAATTCAACATAATTTTTATCAATGTTTTCAAATTCAAAATTTCTATACCAAAATTAACTAGGATTTCTCTTTAAATTAAAAATTTAATGAAATAGTGACTTTAATTATCTTAACCAATGTTCTAATTAATTATTTTTATGTCTTAAAAAAACTATATATAAAAAAAATAATTAATTTGTCTACTTTAATAAATAGTTATTTTACTAAAATAAAAAAAACTATTTTTTAGAATTTTTTAAGAAATGTCCTAATTAATTACTTTTATGTCTTAAAAAAACTGTATATGAGAAGAAAATAATTAATTTGTCTACTTTAATAAATAGTTATTTTACTAAAATGAAAGAAACTATTTTTCTTAGAATTTTTTAAGAACTAATTAATTTCATATATATTTTGTTACACTACATTTAGTTATACAAATTTTATTTATTTCTAATGCTTATATTAAAAATAAAAAAAAATTAAATTAGTGAATCTTAATCTATAATATAATAACAATATAGTAATTATTTTATATATTGTACGAATATAAATTAATTATTTTTTAATTTATAAAAATTTTAAGAGGCTTGAGCTTGTTATATATATTTTTTGATGAATGTGATATATTTTTTTATATAAATAATTTTAAAAAAAGTTTAATAGTTAATCTATTACCTATTTGGTTTTAGTCCAAATTAAATATTTTTTTATTGTTTTTAGAAAGAAATTTTTTTGAGAAATTTAATAATATGTGATGAGAAACACCGAATAAATTATACAGAAACCAATTAAAACACAATATAAAGACATCTTTGGCAAAAGATAAAATAAGCGTCTTTATCTGAATGACTACCTCAATATAAATAATGTAAATATTTTTAATGATTTATGATCA
>NC_029779.3:35248044-35273666 GCF_000817695.3 Arachis duranensis | reverse complement strand
CAAAACATGAATTTAATTTTAATGCACTGTCAGTATAAAACAGCTTTATACATACATATAATTACATAACACAATATCATAAAAAATAACTACTATTTTTATTAACTGCATATATAATTATTAAAAAATAAATATAATCACACGACTATACAAAATATTTTAAATATATGAAAATTAAACTCATAAAAAACATATGTCAAATATATACAAAAAGTTATGGGAAATTCTGGGGTTGCATTTGCATATTAGAAATACAATAATATAGATAATTTCTTTTATACAACTTTGGGATCCCATCATATACAACTATCATTCTTGTTAAAGCAACTTGACTTAAAACTACTTATAATTTATCCAATTTACACATTACAACACTTACTCGAGCATTATTTTGAGTCTCTGGCGTAGAAGTGATCAGATATATACTATCCGTATTTTGAATATATATATATATACGTAATAATTCAAAAATTACCACGATAATATATGTATAAGTTTAACAATATACTGATATTTCATCATACAAAATTAAATAAGATATATACCAAAAATTCAGAATCAGCATATTTCAAGAAAGTATCGTGCCAGATGCTAGGAGCAAAATTTGCAGAGTGTCGCTTTGAGTTAGAAGAGGCAGGTTGACTCGAAGTCATCACTGGAACTGAAGCTGAAAGAGACATTGTGGTGTTTTTGATATGTATGGTACTGGGCAATGGACCGATGTATGCTAAGGAGTTAAGAACCAATCACTATATATAGATGTAATTTCACTAATTAGAAGGTTTAATACCTTCCATAGTTGGCAACAAAGCATTGGTTAAAATGCTAACAATGGCAACAATTTATTATGCAAGTAATGCAACCCCCAAAATTGATGAGGGGATGAGCTGCAGCCTGCATAGTTTGCTACCCCCGTGCTCCATCACTTTTTAAAAAAAAAAAAAAACAAGTAGATAAATAAAAAAAGTCTGAATAATTATTTTAAAATTATTTTAACTCTAAACTAAGAACTTTGTTTCTTATTCTTCGTAGTTTGACATTTTATTAGAATTGATCAATATTATCTATATTTGATTTTACAACAAATTAAAACTAAGCTAGTTAATGAGCTCATTTATTTGTACTTTTATAACAAAATTACTTTTTAAAAAAAAATACTTATTTTATTGTTTGAGTTGTTTGTTTTTTTTTCTTCTTAAAAAAATAGAAGCAAAAATGAATTAATTTCACTTTTTCAAGAAAAATTGTGTTAGTTTGTGTATAAACAAGTATGCGTGTATAAAAATGTGTATTGTATATATTTAATATTATTATGAAAACAAAATAATTTTAATTAAAGTTTTAAAAATATAATATATTTATTCTTTGCTAATAACCTATGCAACTATTTTATTTTATTAAAATAAATATATAAATAATATAAAAGATTTCATAGAATGTGTAAAATAATTTTTGCGTTCCATATATATATGACCATAATTATAACTTTATTAAAATTATTAGTTAGATACTTTTTATATACAAATAATTTACTTTTTCTGATTCTAATAAAATATACTTCAATAAATATGCGTAAATGTAAAATAAATTTTTTTTCTACTTGTACATTTTTTTAAAAAAAGGTACTTCTCTCAATCTTACTAAATGAACCCGATATTCCTTTTCCATTCTCAATTTTCATCTATCATTACTTACTTTAATATATAAAATTTACTATTTAAATTAAACAGTCAACAAAGTTCTTATACAATAATAGAAATAAAATTCCAAGTTATAGCTAATCGAGATTATACGAAAATAGACGAAGATACAAATTAAAATAGTTTAATTATTAGTTTATTGCTCATCAGTCTAAAAATATTTGTCAATTTAAAACTTCAAAACATTTTAATTCCAATAAATTTAATTATAATTTCTGTTTAAATAAATATCTAGAATTATCATTTATGAACCTAGCTTCATTATTATCATGAAATAGAGTATATAATACTTTAATCATATAGGTACTGTAGTAGCTAGGCTACCATTCATGTCTTTTTCTATATATATATATATATATATATATATATATTTGCAGTATTTTTTGTGAAAGACTAATTCATAATAGGTTGAAGAAGTTCTATTAAAAATATGTTATAGGACAATAAATTATTACATATACAAAACTAAAATTAAAATTTCAACACGTATTTAAACAAATGAATGAGCTAACCATCCATCTAATCTAATTCGAGTCATGCCTTAATAATCCATTCGTATGTTTGTGATTTCATAAAGAATAAGGCGTAGGTATGCATAACCTTAGGACGATTTTAACTTTTAAGGTTATTAAAAATGACAAACGGAAGTTTAGTACTGGATTTAATGTGATGACGAATAAAATTTGACATCTAAACCAATACTTTGTTGTCAATTATAAAATGATATTAAACCTCTAATTAATGAAAGCTACGGTATGGTCCCTATCTAGAATATGATTTATGCATGCAAAGGAGTTGAGTTTAAGTTTAGTTTAATTTTATTTTAGATTCTATAAAATATTATATAAATATTTGTGAAATATTAAAATTATATATTTTAAAAATTGATTAAAAATTTGATACAAAATTTATTATTTTAATGTTTAACGTTAATCCAATTTAAATTTTATATTATATTTTAAATTATTTTATTTAATAAATTGTACAATTAACAATGTTTAATTTGATCTTTATTTAAAATGATAGATCTTTTTTTAATTAATATTAATCTCACTTCAAATATTATGTCTAATATAAATTTTAATTTTAAATTAATTCTATTACTGTAAATATAAAAAATAATATCTAAAAATATTTTACTAGAGTTATTCTAGACTAAAAAATTTATATATGGAAGTAGAATGAGTGATATATTTTAATATTGTAATTTTTGGTATTTTTTAAAATTATAGGAGGTATATAAATCGGACCCTTCAATTTGTATTTAAAAAATTAAAAAATTTTGAGGTACACAAATCGGACCGTCCGATTTGTGTATTCTAAAAAATTTTTCAATTTGTTAAACATAAATAGAAGGGTCCGAATATAAAAATTGAACTGTCTGATTTTTGTACTTAAAAATTAGTTCAATTTATGAACTTCTTAAAAATCAAACGATCTAATTTTTACTTCCTAAATTAAATCATTCTACATTTTAAAAAAAATACTGCAGCATTTTTTAATTTAAAAAAATATCATTATTAATCCTATATTAAAAATAAAAATGTGAGTTAATTCTACTGTCCATTCCAAAGGTGAATTAGAGTGGTCCAGCCGCCGGCTACATTAAGGCACGTGCTACAAATTAAAATCAACTTATTTCACGCATCATTATTACTAAGTATTTATTTTTTAGTTTAACTAACATGTATCATAAAAGTATATATTAAAATCACTATTATTAATGATATATTAACTAAACTTTTATAAAAGTACTAAGATAAAAAAAATAGTATATTTTATACTGATAATTAATTTTTTAATTAATTTTAATGTACATCCATGATCATTTTTTTAAAAGAATAGCTTAAAAGGAACAACTAAATTGTTTATTTGTTGGTTGGGCTGGGGAAAGAGACGGACAAATAACAAATTTTCCGCTTACACACATGGTGTAATTCATGGAGTGCAAGCTGCAATTCTTTAATTTAATTAATAATATCGGAATAGAAAAAGTACATGAAATAATTAGGACTGACAATAGATAGGATACGGAAAGATTTAGATTTTATTTTAATTCTACTTATGTTTAAATTTTTTTTAAAATTTAACTTTACCCTTATTCATAGATTAAGAGTTTTTTTATTTAAATGCGCATGTAAAATACTTTAATTTTCAAAATGCGCACAGTTTGAAATTCATCCTCAAATACGCACTGTCAACTCGTAAGGAACACACACGAAATGAAAATAGGAGATATATCATGGAGGATGCTTGCGAAATAGCTTCTGGCGACTGACACAAACCATTTTAATTGTCTCAACCACGAAATAGATCACCTCAGCTATGGCACACACAAAATTGATCATCTCACCTATGACACACACGAAATGGTCCATTTTTTGTATGACGAGCACGAAATGGCCAAGTCATGGGAGGCACACACGAAATGGCACTCCTCACGTGTGGCAGACACAAAATGGCTAGGCAGGCAGTGAAGGCAGCAACCCCCAGTATTACAGTTTCCGCATGAGTATGCAGTAGGTGGATTGGGAGGTAATTTATTGTACTCTTGTGGATGAAGTAATATAAAAGGGAGATGAAGAGAGGGACCAATTCGAAGGGTAGAAAACAGAAGAAAAGTAGTAGGGTTTATGGGATAGTTGTGTTTGTTGGTGGGGTAAAAAAAGTTTTTGTGCTGGAGGAATATTTTTTTAATTCATAAAAATGAGTGGAAGTGGAATTAATGTGGAAGAAAACCTTAATAGGTTGGATGAATTTCACATTTCTGCTCAGGTGCAGGTAGTGGTCAGGGGTGCTGCTGGAAAGACCTCCAACCCTTGCCACATTTATCGGTTCGACACGAGTTGGAATGACCCTTTCGCCCTCAAGCGGTTGGGTTTCTGGAACAACTTCTGCTTCCTCTCCGCTATCATCCTCAATCTCTTCTTCCTCAGAGGAGTCAGCCAACCCGTCGGCCATTCCTTCTGGATATGCAACATGGACAGTGAGGGATGGACGTTGGTCAGGAATTTCTGCATTCTGGGCAGGGGCCACGAAGGCATTGAAGGACGGACTGCGAGCCCTACCAATCTCTGAAAATGGAATGCCTTCACCAGCACCGGAATTTCGCGTTTCCTCCATGTTATTTGAACTAGATAAACTGCCCCCCACATCATGGAGTTTCACACAAAGTTCCATCGAATAGATGTTTCCAATGCTACGATGATACGAAAACATCATCGACATGTATTGGTCAGATTTAATATGCATTTTTTAATATGCAAACGAATTTGCTACCACAACTGGCATCCTGTAAATCAGTGTACTGATCTCCTTTTTTCCAATCAACCCAGTGTTCATCATAATCATATTTTTTAGTTGTTGCAGACACGATTGTGGGGAAATGGTTATCCAAACTGGGTCATCACACATAAAGGTCACTCCTTCGACTGTATACGAAATTTTTTCGTTAGGATATATGACCACATAAATGTGTTCAGATGCCATTATCACACCAAAAAATTGGTGAAAGCAGTTTCTATGAAAATGAAATTTTCGGAGAGGAAGGAATGGTAGAAGAATTGAGAATTGGAAATGTGGCTTTAGTTCTACAGGAGAAGGGTTTTTATAACCTAGCCGTTGTTCTAATTCGTGTGTGGTACACACAGATTTGTCACATTTCGTATGCGGTACAAGAGACATGGAGTGCCCAACTCACCTCCGCAATGCCCCCATTTCGTGCCTAGCGTCCCTGAGTTGTTCCTTTCATTTCGCTGCTGCCATCAAGGAAATGGGCTAGCCATTTCGTGCTAGGTGAACCTGATATCGTTTGCCCGTTTCGTGGACACCTTGGGTGAAATGATGTTGAAATCCATTTCACGAACGTCGTACAAGAAATGAAAGTGCGCATTTTTAGAAAAATTTCAAACCATGCTCATTTTGGGAATCAAAGTATTTTACATGTACATTTAGGTAAAAAAGCCTTTAATTAAGAATTTCTCAACTTTAAATCTATCCGCACTCTAAATTTCTATAATCAGTTCCATTTAATCCGACCACGGCAAATTAACTTTTTCATTCAAACATAATATTTAATTATTTTATAGTTCATAAATATATTAATAAAATAGAATCTACAAAATAAATTCATATTAAAATTAAAAACAACAAAATCATAATAAAATCTATTTTTGAATTACTAAAAAAGAAGATGTAAATTCAATTTCTATCAACATTATTACATGTATAATAATTTTTCAAAAAATTCTGATTTTAAAATTAAAAAAATTAGTTTGAGAAGAGAATTGAATCCAGAAATCACTTTTAATGCCTAATAAAATAGATTGTGCAATACATTGAAACAAGAAGATTATTTTTGTTTTTGTCTCATTTTACTGTTGCAGAATATAGCGAAATAAGAAGTTGCTGAGTTTAAAAAAAGTAACACCATGATATATCTTAATTCGGCCACGAAGTATAATGTAACCTACATCCAGTTATCACCACAACAATAGTAGAATTTCCATTATAATCAATAAGGATTATAAACATCAATTCCAAGAGACTCACTCTTATAAACTACTTAAGCTATCTCAAGTTTAGTAATTCACTTAGGTGCTAACCCAACCTAATTAAAGAGAACCAAATGCACTATAATCCAATACATTTTCGAAATAAAACACTCAAAGTTCAAAATAACTTTTGTGTACACTACTCTCTTTATCTTTTATATCTTTTAAAGTAAGGTAGAATATAGACAAAAGAAAAATAAAAACACACTCAAATAACAAAGAAATAAAAGATTGTTTATATGATTTGAAATATACACAAATTGGTTGCCTTTTTCTCTAATGAAAACTTTATATATAGAGCTTGAAATCTCTTCTTCAATATTAAAATAATTTCTCTTTTGATCAAGTTAACGTTTGCACCTTGAGTGGTAGTAGCCGTTGGCATTATAGGGGAAATCTTTTCTTTTTTGCTTTCTTCCCAACGTGCAGCAGCTTCTTTTTCATATATAATTTGATTCTTGCTTATAATTAAATCAATCATGTGCTGCTTTTTGCTTGAATCATAGATTGTTTGATTGTGATCTTTGATGCAAATACATTAATACTTACAATGTTATAAAGAAAATAAGTATAATAGGATATTATTAATTATGTTTGTAATCACAAAGTAGTTAATCAATTATTAACTCAACAATCTATCCTTTAATTGCAAACATGACTAAAATTAGATTAAGGAGAGAATATAGAAATGACTTTCCTAAATTTTCTGCAAGCTCGCCCTAGTTATGAGCATCTATCAATTAAGAATAAGAGCACAAAGCTTTGGTTCCTAATCATATACTAAAACAACATACACATAGCAAAGATATACTAGACAAAATATGATGCTTATAATATAAGGTACCAGAGCACAAGAAAAATACATATCAGAGCAAATATCAGAGCAATTAAAACTAATACCAAAGCAAGGGATACCAAAAACATCGAAAACAAGTCTATGCATAATACAGTCCTTAAGACATAAATCATAAAAGTTAATTCTCTTTAATTTTTTCCCTTTTGCCATCAAGGAGGGAAATAAAAAAAAGGTACATGCATCCAAAAAAAAGTTCTAGCAGTTCATAATAAAGGTGGTTAATAGCGATTACAATTATGCATAATAGTGCAGCAAAATAAACAGTTAGGAGATAAAACTTCAAAATGTTTCATGAGAATAATAGCAGCAAAAATATCATTTAGGCATCAAAATCAGATCCACCAGTTGATCCTTTTGCTTCTTCTTCTTCCTCAGAGAAATAGAAAAGTCATCAAGCTCCTTAACGTATTGCTCAACAATACCGATCCTTTGCTTAGATTTTCTAATCTTCAATTCAAGGTCAGTTTCGTCTCTCCTTTGCATTTTGTGCATTATCATCAAATCAGCAAGGTTAGAGACCTCATGGATCACATCTTTGACAAAAGAACCTTGGTTTTGGAACCCTTGTTTTTCTTTTTTCGGATCGGTGGGAGATTCCAGCATCCGAAAATTCTTAGAAGGTTCAACGTATTAAAAATAAACTTGATGATTAAAATTTAAGAATGAATAGAAATCACAGTTTAAATAAGTTGTCGATATTTAGTTTTAATTTAAATCATTTGTCTATTAGGATGTATTAAGTTTAAACGTCAAAGAAAAGTATAAATACAAATGTAATCATTTCATAAATAATAACACACAAATACATTCAATACATTTCTCTTCATTTTATATTCTTCGTGAGTGTGTGTGCCTTGTTCTTTTATTTTCCAACAAAATGGTATCAGAGCTACTTATAAAATGTCTTCGTCAAAAGGAACTACTTTATCTTTTCAATGCCCACAATTATCTAAGCTCAACTATGATAATTGGACAGCCCGAATGAAAGCAATTCTCGGTGCTCAAGGAGTATGGGAGATGGTTGAGAAAGGCTATGTAGAACCAGAGAATGTGAACAAGCTAACAGAAGCTCAGAAGGAAGAATTAGAAAATAAAAGAAAGAAAGATCAATGTGCACTTACTATCATTTATCAAGACTTGGATGATGATATGTTTGAGAAGATTGCTGATATAACCAATGCAAAGAAAGTTTGGAATACTCTTCAAAATTTTGTCATAAGAGTTGAAAAGGTGAAGAAGGTTCGTCTTCAAACTCTAAGGGCTGAGTTTGAGTCTCTAATGATGAAAGAAACTGAATCCATTTCAAATTATTTCACCAAAGTTTTGACGGTAGTGCACCAAATGAAAAGGCTTGAAGAAAAATTAGAAGATGTTCGTGTTGTTGAAAAAATCTTTCATTCTCTCAACTCAAAATTTTACCATGTGGTGGTAGCTATTGATGAGTCCAAAGATTTGGATACGATGTCCATTGATCATTTGAATGGTTCCTTACGGGCCCATGAAGAAAGAATGGATAAAGGCAAGCAAGAACATGTGGAGCATGTTTTATAGGCAAAACTTTCGTGGAATGCTAGAGGAGAAACCAACGGAAATGGAAGACAAGAACGAGGTCGAGGCCGCGGACGAGGACGAGGACGTGGTTACGGAAGAGGAAGAGATAAGAAAAATTACTCTCAATAGAAAATAAATCAAAATTTTTTTCGAGGTCGTGGAAGAGGAAGAACAGTTGACAAAAGACACATTGGATGCTATTCATGTGGAAAGAATGGACATTATTCTTGGGAGTGTCAGACATCCAAAGAAGAAGAAAATAAACTTGTTGTGCACAGTGAAGATGTTGAAGAACCAACATTATTCCTTACGCTCAAGAAAGATCAAAATTCTGAAGATAGTACATAGTATCTTGACAATGGAATTAGCAACCATATGACAAGTGATAGGAGTAAATTTGTAGCACTCGACACCAACGTAAAAGGACACATGCATTTTGGTGATGAATCAAAAGTAGAGATCAATGGCAAAGAGACGATTCTATTCGAGCTGAAGAATGAAAGTCATAAGATTCTTACCAATGTTTATTACATCCCAAAGATGAAGAATAATATCTTGAGTATTGGGCAACTTATGGAGAATGGTTGCAAGATAGTCATGGAAGGTCGCTATCTTTGGCTTAGAGATAAAAATGGAAATCTTATTACTAAAGTTTTTATGACAAGAAATCGTATGTTCTTGTTAAACATGAGAAGTGGTGGAGCTATATATTTGAAGTCATGTATTGAAGATCCACCATGGATTTGGCATATGAGATATGGACATTTAAATTTTGGTGGGCTCAAAGAATTGGGAACAAAGAAGATGGTAAAAGGAATTTCAACAATTGATCATCCTCATCAGTTATGTGAAGCTTGCTTACTTGGAAAACATTCAACAAAGAGTTTTCCAAAGCAGTCCAAATCAATAGCTACCAAACCACCTTAGCTTATCCATGCGAATGTTTGTAGACCTATCAAGCCTTTGTCACTTGGTAAAAGCACCTATTTTTTATTTTCATTGATGATTATTCAAGAAAAACATGGGTTTATTTCTTGAAACAAAAGAGCGAAGCATTTGAAGCTTTCAAGAAGTTTAAAGCTCTCGTTGAAAAAGAAGGTGGCTATGAGATAAAAGCTCTCAGAACTGACGGAGGTGGAGAATTCACTTCAAATGAATTCAAGATGTTTTGTGAAAATCATGGTATTCGACATCCCCTAACTGTTCCTAGATCGCCTCAACAAAATGGGGTTGCTGAAAGAAAGAATAGGACAATTCTAAATATGGCAAGAACGATGTTAAAAAGTAAGTCATTACCAACAGAGTTATGGGAAGAAGCAGTTGCATGTGCAGTTTATCTCTCAAACCGCTCACCTACCAAGAGTTTGAGAGATATAACACCTCAAGAAGCATGGAGTGGTTTGAAGCCTAATGTATCACATTTAAGAGTATTTGGATCTATTGCATATGTCCAAATTCTTGAGCAAGAAAGATCGAAGCTTGATGATAGGAGTCAAAAGCTTGTATTTATTGGTTAAGAGGAGAATACTAAAGGCTACAAATTCTTCAATCCCATCAATGATAAAGTAATAATAAGCAGATATGTTGAATTTGAAGAAAATGCAAAGTGGGACTGGAGTACACAAAATGAAGTCACTTATGATTTTCTGACTTACTTTGAGAAAAAAGAAGCCCCGATATAAGAAGTGCAAGGCAAAATCGATCCTTCAACACCAGCATTAATCCCACTAGCATCATCATCATCTTCTCCATCCTCTAGTTCAAGCGAAGGCCCTCATAGATATCAAAGTCTCTCTGATCTCTATAAGCAAACATAAAAGCTAGAGGATGAAAATTTATTATGTTTACTCTCCAATGATGAGCCTTTAAGTTTTAAAGAAGATGTCAAAGATGAGAAATGGATACAAGCTATGGAGGAAAAAATTCAAGCAACTGAGAAGAACAACACTTGGGAACTTGCATCACTTCCAAGTGGTCATCAGGCTATTGGAGTCAAATAGGTTTACAGAGTTAAGAAGAACTCTAAAGGTGATGTAGAAAGGTATAAGGCAAGACTCGTTGCAAAAGGGTATAAGCAGAAGCAAGGAATAGATTATGATGAGGTGTTTGCTCCAGTTGCTCGCTTGGAGACGATAAGGCTATTACTGTCACTTGCAGTACAGAACAACTGGAAAATTCACCAAATGGATGTGAAGTCTGCTTTTCTGAATGGTAATCTTCTGGAAGAAGTTTATATTAAACAACCTTTGGATTTTATTGTTGAGGGTTGTGAAGATAAAATTTTAAGACTTAAAAAGGCCTTATATGGACTGAAGCAAGCTCCAAGAGCTTGGAATGATCGTCTTGATATGTATTTTTAAGATAATGGTTTCACTAAGTGCATTCATGAATATGCACTCTATGTGAAAGAAGAAAGAGGAAATTTGTTATTTGTTTGTCTCTATGTGGATGACCTTATATTCACAGGAAATAATCAAATAATGTTTGAAGAATTTAGGAAGGTAATGGCTCAAGAATTTGAGATGAGTGATATGAGACTAATGTCTTATTATTTGGAAATTGAAGTGAAACAAATGGAGGATGGAATTTTCATCTAACAACAGGCTTATACAAGAGAGCTATTGAATAAACTCAACATGCTAGACTGCAATCCTACCAATACACCTATGGAGTGTGGAGTCAAACTTTTCAAAGAAGAAGAAGGTGTAAGAAAAGTTGATCAAACATTATTCAGAAGTCTCGTAGGGAGTTTAAGGTATTTGACCTGTACTAGACCTGACATTTTATTTTCAGTTGGGTTAATTAGTCATTACATGGAGAATCCAACAGAAACCCATATGAAGGCAGCCAAGAGAATTCTTCGCTATCTTAGAGGCACTCTTGAGTATGGCATGTTTTATTCAGCTTCAAATGATTTCAAATTAATGGGCTATTGTGATAGTGATTATGCTGGGGATATTGATGATAGGAAGAGTACTACTGACTTTGTTTTCTTTTTAGGAAATAATGCAATTTTTGGTATTCAAAGAAACAACCTATAGTCACTCTTTCAACTTGTGAAGCTAAATATGTTGCTGCAACTGCCTGTGCATGTCATACAATTTGGCTGAAGATACTATTGAAGGAACTTCATTTTGAGCAAGTTGAATCCACCAAGATCATGATGGACAATAAGTCAGCGATTGCCCTGGTAAAGAATCTAGTGTTTCATGACAGAAGCAAGTACATAGAAATAAAGTATCATTTCATTTGACAATGTATTGAGAACATGCATGTGGAGGTTGAGTATGTGAAATCACTTGATCAAGTTGCTGACATTTTCACAAAACCTCTTAAATATGATGCTTTTCAAAAGTTAAGGATTATGATTGAAGTCGAAAAATTATCAAGTTTAAGGGAGAATATTAAAAATAAACTTGATGGTTAGAATTTAAAAATGAATAGAAACCACAGTTTGAATAAGTTGTCTATATTTAATTTTAATTTAAACCATTTGTTTATTAGGATGTATTAAGTTTAGATGTCAAAGAAAAATATAAATACATATGTAATCATTTTATAAATAACAACACACAAATACATTCAATACATTCCTCTTCATTTTATATTCTTCGTGAGTGTGTGTGCCTTGTTCTTTTATTTTCCAACATAATGGTGGTGTATTGTACACTGGTTCTTCTCATTGCACCACCTCCTTTTAAGAATGAGTTATGCTCCTCGGCAATTTCAGCAAATAAATCAACATTAAAGTATGCAAAAAATTTTGTAAAAAAAAGGACATAAAGCAAAGTAGATTTTTTCTCACTTTTCACACATTCATACATATGCCTCATCATCAAGTATACAAAAGAGATGTGAATTCCTTAATGAGAGCATACAACACCAGAGTATTGCAAAAAGTCACACATTATAAGGAGCCACTTTGAGGTAGGATAAAGTGTGATGATGAAATGGGGTTTGGCGTTAACTAGGCTAAGGATTTTACGAGTGGGTGTTAGGCCGAAACAAAGAGTTACTTGTTCACAGATGATCATAAAGGTAGTGTTTATGCTAACATAGAGGTCAGGATCCCACTTTCCAAAAGCAAAAACATCGATTCCAATACCTTAATATCCTAATATTTCTCAAATGTGTTCCTTATTAAGAACTATGATTTTGCTTTTCCCATACAAAACCACCTTGGCATCTTCATGTTTCATATTTGAATAAAATTTCCTCACCAAATTAGGATACACTTTGTCGCAAATAGCGAACAAAGGCAGCCATCATCGACTAACGGTTTGAGTAAAATCCAAACCTTTCTCAGCTAAGGTTTCGAGTGAAGCCAATTTTGGAGTAACTATGGACTATCAATAATGCCATTTTGAAAGAAATGCCAATTTGTTAAGTTCAAAAACTTATTGGAATCAAAATTCTCTTTTAAAATCTTGGCATATTCAGATTTGGAGGCTATATCGTCATGCAATCATGGCTCAACAATGGGATGAAGAGAGAAATGAGAATCCATACCACGGATTTTAGAAGGAGGAGGAGAAGCTTCACAGGTTTCTTCTTCCTCAGTGATTGGCCTCTTGCCTCACGAAGAGTTAGGGCGTGAAGAACTGGGTTTTGGGGAGGCAGCAACGAAGTGACGAGTGGAGGTCTTAGTTCTCGTCCTAAATGCAGTAGTGGTAGGAGGTTAAGTGATATGGTATGGTGGTGATAGAGAAGTGATGTCAGGAAAGATGGTACAGATAGATGATAGATGGTTGAGAAAGGTGTGTTTGAGGGTATGAGTAATATCCTCCTCTTCTAACGATTATCTTTCTTCATGCCATTTTAACTTTATACTAGACTGGTTATATAAAATGTGTGTGAGAGGAATGTAGAATGGTGGTGATCAATGCTGAAAAAATAATAGTTATGAAAATATTTGTGAAAGACAAGAGGTTTTATATTTAATGCAGGAATAAAATAAAATTCCTTTCAAATAGGAAAAATCTTAAAATTAATTTGAAAAGGAATTTTAGGAAAGATTTTTAAAATAAATAGAATGATTAATACAAAAAATAATTGATTAAAATCTATTTTCATTTAGGAAGAGAATATTTTTGAAAAAAATGTTGAGATCACAAAATTAATCAAGAAAAATATAAAGGTGGCAGTTTAAAAATTTGAATTTGTTCATCATTTGTCTAGAATATGTTATCATGTTCTGCAGGACAGGACAAAAACTCAAAAGATATCGTCAATTCAATCAACATAAATAAGCATTACTTAAAATATCCAAAGCAGTTCTTAATTTATACACCCTATCATCAGTTAAGAGTTTAGTAAAAATATTAGCAATTGATCATTTGATTTTAATGAACTAAACATTAATATTTTATTTTTGTATATATTCACGTATTGAGTGATATTTCACTTCAATATTTTTAGTCCGAGAGTACAAAATTAGATTTTTTGAAATGTTAATGACACTCATATTATTGCACATAAGGAGAATATTTCAACCTTAATCTTATAATCAATTAGTTGAGTTTCCAACCATAGAACCTAAGAGCAGTAGAAGAATGTTGCTATGTATTTGGCCTCGATAGTAGCTTGCTTCTTTACACCGAGCATTGAGAGATTTGCCTAGAAAATAACATATGCCACTTGTGATTCACTATCTACTCTATCACTTGTAAAATCAGCATCACTAAAAGCAATAGGATTGAAAGAATCAATTTTAGGATACCATAAATTATATTTAGTTGTTCCATGAACATATTGAATTATTCTTTGTACTGTAGCAAGGTGGAATTCTTTCAATTGAGACTGAAATCTTGAACATAAACCCACACCTTGAATGAGGTCAGGACATAATAAGGCTAAGTACATCAAAGACCTAATCATTCCTTTATACTGTGACTTATCCACATCCTTGTCATGTTCGTGCTTTTTCTTTTTGATGTTTGGATGCATAGGAGTGTCCATAGGCTTCTAGTTTTCCAATCCAAATTTTTTGACTAGCTCCTTTGCATATTTTACTTGGTGCACAAAGATGCCTTGAGGAATTTGTTTAATTTGCAGGCCAAGCACTACAACAAAACAACATTTTTGCGACCCTTTTTTTAATGCTTAGTGACAGTTTTAACCATCACTAAATTTTTTCGCGACAGTTAAGAAAGTGCCACCAATTTGAAGGTCGCCAGGTGACATAGCAATAGTTTTAGATCACCGTTGGTAAAGAAAGTCACTAAGTTGTTTGTGACAATTTTGGAAGTAAAAAATCGTCACTAATTTGTAACACTTGTATAAGCGTTTTATGTTATATTAAGCGACAGTATGAAATCGTCTCTAAGTTTTTAAATCATGTGACAGTTTTTTCTTATATTTTGTGACTGTTTTAAAGCATCACAATATATTTAGCGGTGGTATGAAACTGTCATTAAGTTATTTATTCCTATGATAACGTTTTCCTATATTTAGTGACCTTTTATACTATCACAATATATTCAGTGGCGGTTTGAAACCATCACTAAGTTTTTAATTCCTGCAACATCTTTTTTCTTTATTTAATGACTATTTTAAACCATCACAATATCTCTAGTGTCCGATTTATTATGGTTAAATTACACAATTGGTCCCTATACTTTTCGCGAAATTACAAATTTATCCATATACTTTAAAAATTTGTAATTGGGTTCCTAAAGAGAATTAAAATTTGTAATTTAGTTCCTACCATTCAAAACATGTTTGATTTAACATAATATTCTCAGTATATTCTCTATTTTAAGTATGTGAGCTGCACATGTTTGACATTAGGGACCAATTTATAATTTTAGTGAAAGTATGGGGACCAACCGTGTAATTTAACTATTTGAAAATGACCAAAAACTTCCTAGGCTATCTAAACCCACCCCGTCCCTCCCCAGATCTCTCACTTTGATTTTCTCACTTTCGAAAATAGCACCCCAACCTGAGCGCTCTCTGTCTCTCACCTCGGCTCACCATCGCCGTGCCTCTCACGCGCCTCCATCGCTGCGCCAGATCCACTGATAAATTGAGTTGCTATTTTTATGTTGATTTGTTGTTATTTTTTTAGATATTGAATTGTTCGCTTTGAACATGTTTGGGATTGGAATTGTTCTCTTCGATTTTTCGGTTTTCAGTATTGGGATTGGAAGAGAAGAAAAAGTCGCCAGATGAGAGAGGAGAGATGGAGGAAGGAGGCGAGACCCGACTCGTGAGCACAAATGCAGTAGATCTGGCGCGGAGATGGTGATCTGAAGTGAGAGACAGAGAGCGCTTGAGTTGGGATGTCATTTTGGAAAGTGAGAAAGTGAGAGTGAGAGAGTTGGGGAGGGGTAGGGTGGGGGTGAGTTCAGATAGCCTAAGGAGTTTTTGGTCATTTTCAAATAATTAAATTACACAGTTGCTCTCCATACTTTCACTAAAATTGTAAATTGGTCCCTATTGTCAAACATGTGCATCTCACATGTTTAAAATAGAAAATATGCTGAAAATATTCTGTTAAATAAAACATTTTTTGAACAACAGAAACTAAATTGCGAATTTTAATTCTCTTTAGAGACCTAATTATAAACTTTTAAAGTGTAGGGACCAATTTGTAATTTCACTGAAAATGCAAAAATCTGTAAAGACCAACTGTGTAATTTAACCATTTATTATTTTTAAATACTTATGCTAGGTTAAAACTACCACCATCTTTCCAAAACATTTTATTATAGCCTCAATGCTCAATATCAAGAACTCAATAGAAAATTCAGCAACCATATTAATTCACTATCAAATAATATCTTAGAAGCTAGCATCTAGTTTACATTAATCAAGTAATTCAACTCTTATCTCAATAATTTCAATTCATCCAAGATATATGTAAGAGCTAATTTATCACCTAATCACACAGTATAACACACCTGGCTCAAAAGTTGATAAATTAAGACATAAACCTAAACCCACAACATGATGGACTAACAACATATACTTATGTGGCAATGATTGAATTTCAGCAAGATCGCGACTCGACTTATTCCACTCTTCCAATTCACCGCTGACACCAGTCATTAAGTATTGTACAAGAATACCTTGAGCTAAGATATACTTTTTCTGCTCAATTAATTCATGCTTCACTTCTACAACCTCCTCACATATCCTACAAAATCAATAACAAAGGAAAATGTCTTATACCTCTGAAATTATGTTCGTACTCAATTAAAAAACTATACACACAATACACACATATATATATATATAGAAAAATGGCAATCCTGATTGGTTAATTTCTTGGCATTTGAAAGCATATAAATGCTACCCGCTTAAATGGGAATGACGAATATATATTGTTTACCTTTACCTTAGGAAAGCCAAGAACTTGGAATGCATTTTGCCACAGAAGTTCTCCATAGCATCCTTTAAATCTAAGAGCTCACAGCAAGTTTTTCGAATCTCCTGACTCCTAATGGAGATATTTTAACACAAAACTAAATGCAACCATTGCCAGCCACATGCATCCATTTTTTTTTCTAATTGAATGCTTTTAAAGAAGGTGGGATGTCACAAAAGTCTTCACTATAGATGTCGAGAATTACTAAATTACTGATTACTAATAAACCAATAATTGGCAGCTACAAACAGCTATATTATTGTAGGTTAACATTATTGAGAGTTTATTTATCATAAATAAATTGAATAAAACTTCTAATACACAATGACACTACCACATTCTAGTCTGAGCACAAAAAAAAAGCCATGTCCCTACATGATCTTTCTCAGAAAGTACTTCACTTAACTTTAATGACCAATCAAAATAACCCCAATGCATTCATCTCTTCATTATAAGGTCAATTGTTCTTAAAATCACTATGTCAACAATTAAATAAAATTTAGGCATTCAAATTGAAAGTAACCTATAGAGAGAAGGATTGAGACAAGTTAACTGAATGGTAAGACGGTGAAAAGTAATG
The DNA here is from genome assembly GCF_000817695.3 of Arachis duranensis. Classification (NCBI taxonomy): domain Eukaryota; kingdom Viridiplantae; phylum Streptophyta; class Magnoliopsida; order Fabales; family Fabaceae; genus Arachis; species Arachis duranensis. The sequence goes on along the minus strand of NC_029779.3, from coordinate 35,256,055 downwards.
AGACTTACAAGAAGATAAACTGCAGTCTTAAGAAGCTTCATCAAGACACCGGTGGCACATAGCATTTTGGTGCTTCAACAATTGATGACTTGGAGACATTTTTCTTTTGAACCACTATAAAACCTTACAAAGATGATTGTATATCTATAACAATACATAATGGGAATACATAGGTTTAGTATCCAATTCTTTCTTCTTTCTCTTATTCCTGTTTCTTTTTTTATTATAAAATAGGTTTATCTACAACAGAATTTAAAAACTGAATCACTTCTAATAAAGAAAACTGACACTACATACCTATGATACATGATATTTTAAAATTAGATTTATTAATTATATTTTTATCTTTAATTTTTTATAATATTTTTTAAAAATTATTAAAATATAAATAATTAATATAAATAACGTTATACTATAATCATAATAATGATATAAATAAAATTACGTCAACAAAATATTAATTATTTATTATTTTTTATTTGTATTTTTTATACATAATAACACATAATACAATAGTATATAAGTGATTAATATATCATTATAGTATAATAAATGATAGTATATAAAATATAATTATTTTATTAATTTATTTTAATAGGACAATAGTATTTAAATTATAAAGAAAAATAAATTATTATTAACTAAAGTCATTGGAATAATTAAATCTACAACACATAGTTTATATATTTTTTATGTCCAATATTTATTTTTTAAAAAACTTACATATAAAAGTATACTTATTATTTAAATCTATACCAATACAATATGTAATGGACTATACCAATATATAATGAACTATACCAATGTATAATGGGAATAAAAAAAATTTGGTATTCAATTTTTTTTATTATTTTATCCCCTGTTTATTTTTTTGTTAAACACTGGATTCAATATAACAAACTGTTACTACATTTTCCATCTTTTTTATTTTTATTTTTTTTATCAAGAAAAGAATTTATCCACAATAGAGTATTAAACTGATTCACTATCAACTCCCGACATATTTTAACACATAAAAAAACTGCTACTACTACGTACTCAATTTAAAAACTAACTCACTTTCAATAAAAAAAACTGTTCCACCTTCAGAGTTAAATTACTTTCCCTTTTAAACTTGGTCTCGCAGATGTTTTTCTTCACTGCATATTATTACTATCTTTCTGACCAATAGAAATGAAAACTTCATGAAATCAACCACTACGTCAACGTTGACCCACTTAGACAGATTATGCTAGATGAAGAAGATAGAACATGACCGAAGAACAAATACAACAATACCTAGCTAGAAGACGTGCAAGTTATCGAGAGACGATTCAACAAGAAAAATAAATTGCCATATCAACTGATACAACTTCAATTCCAACTCCAATGCCAAACACGGGTGGACATACCCATTAACTACAAACATAGGGATAGCCAGATTGACTACAATTAGACAAATAGCCAGAATTATCACCTATCATCAATTTGTTACAGGTAACACGCCAACTAAATTTAAATTTCTTTGTTATGAATTGAATTAGTTCTTAACAATTATATTTTACTTTTCAAAAACACTGAAAACGCATGAATAAAAAAATATAATCGGTTGCTATTTTATCATTGATATTCTGTAACAAAATTAATCATATTAATATTACTATACATGATTTATTTTATATATATCACGAAATTATACATATACTGCGATGTGTTTCTTAATCAAACAACACATCAATCATATATGAAGTTATAAAGTTAATAATGAATTCTATGATGCCTATAACTTGATGCCTAACTTTTGCCTAACTTATTTCTTATGACAACTTTTGAATATTTAATAATTATTTACTTTTATACTTTTAAAATTAAATATTAATTTTTAACCCTTTTTGATAAGTTAGACAAACACTTTTAGGCACCATAGCATTCACCAAAGTTAATATTAAAAATTTGGTATCTAATTTTTTCAGACATCATTCATCTATAAAAATAATTTAAAAAAAATTAATAGTTAAAATAATAATGATATTTTTTAAAATTAATTATTTTATTAATAGTTATTTCAATGGGACAATAGTATTTAAATTATAAAGAAAAATAAATCATTGATGTAAGGCCTATATCGGTTGGGGAGAGAACAAAACATGCCTTATAAGGGCGTGGATACCTCTTCCTACCATAACACGTTTTGATGAGTGAGTGTGGGGGGCTTCGGCTAGCATCCCTATCGTCAAAGGCAAAATCGTGAAGTCTTGTGTGCTAAAATGAATAATATCATGTTAGCGTGATCTGGACTGTTATATATGGTATCAGAGTCAGAACTCGGATCGATGTGGTCTGGACGGTTACAATTGATAACTAGTTAAATGAGTTTTGGCTAATAAATTATTTGCTAATAAATTTTGGACACCAAAATGAGTTTTGGCATTATATATTGTTATAGATAAAATTTGTTAGAGTTATTTATTTAGAACAAATGTTAAACCATTTATTTCTTGAGGAAACTGCAATACGATGATGGGGTCCAAAAGCAGTGCCATGATGTGATCGTTCAGAAGTTCACAGTTGGTGTATTTATCTTCAAAGTTTGCATATAGAAACTCACATATGCGCGCCAAATTAACAATGCAATCAAGGATGGGTTTTGGGATTTTCTCAGTTAACTTGAGATACTCTTCATTCATATCCTTCCAAGAATCATTGATATCCTTTTTAATAAATTTATAGGCCTCCTCTTCTGAAAAGTCATATTGCTTCATGCAACTTTCTACTGCGGAAGCAACATGTTCCCTTTGTTGTTCAAACTACATATGTTGATCAAATTTAAAAAGCGACAGTTAAATTATGCATGGCATTATTACCAAAATTTATTAAATTAGATTAAAGCATTTAAAAACTTATATATGTGAATCTAATTATGATGTACTAGTAAATGAATGTGCAAAATTATTTTATACTAATAAAAATATTATTTATATACTGAAATCAATTAATAATATATTTGTGTATAAATATTGTATTGTTTAATATATTTTTAGCGTGTATTTATATTTTAACATATATTTTATATTAGTAGCTGATTTTAATATACACCTAAGATTATTATACGAGGAAGTATAGGGAGCCAATAGAGTATCTATACAATGTGTACAATGGGAATATAGGGATGTTCGATGGGATATTCGATTCAGTATGATATCAGATGTTTATTATCCATGGTACCCAGATGGTTATTCTAGATAGTATGAGTGTATTGTGTTTGAGAAATTAGTAGTATTTTATCCTGAATGTTCATTTTTTAACTCATATTGGGCCAAATAAATAGCCTATTGTACACATTGTACAAATACTCTATTGACTCTATAGCGGAATTCTATATGAGAAGTATAGCATCAAAATTGAATTTTATGTAATGTCAAATTAATTAAAAAAATTAGAAAAATCTCTACCTTGTGTGAGGCCAAATCATTTAGTAGTCTGCCAACAAGTGATGTGGCTTTTAAGATGAGCGGAATATCAGAAATCCAACCAAATATTTCTTTGGTTGCAAATTCTCCGAAGGCAGTGAATACTGTTGTAGACAATGGGTTTGCTGAAGTGAGAACTCCGTTAATCTTGTACTCATCATATGTTGGAATGTAGCCTTCATGGCACCATTTTGCTTCAACCATGTAACCTTGTACAACATTAGAAAACTGCAAGTATATATAATAAAGTTATTTAATTAATTAAAGTGCTCATTAATAAACTAAATAATAAGTGTGTTAATGAAATTAGCATACGGCTTGTTTAACATGTTGCAATACTAAGCTTGAGTCTCCATTCACATCATTCATGAAAACGTCTATATCCATCAAACATTCCACAATTGCATTGAAAACGACTTTAAGGCACTCTGGAAGAGATTCAATGCAACGAATATCCCATTTGAAAAATAAAAATAAAAATATAAAAGGTCCAAAAATTAAGAAAAAAAAACTAAATATAATGATGGGATTGATAAAGATATTATTTTTTTTCTTTTTATTCTTTATTGAGATAGCATAATATAAACTTTGGTGAATTCTTATTCTAAGATCAAACCTTTGGATTGCTCTGGTGAAGAGTTCAAGTTCTTCAACCGTGCCATAAACATCATAAGTATCATCCACAAGAGAGATACATAAAACCAATTTGGTTATTATTTGTCTTGCAGTGCTATATTTAGGCTCAGAGTTCATAGCAAAAGGCCAAAAGAATACTTCAACTATCCTGTCTCTTGCATAAGGAACCTTTGTCGCAAAATCTGATTCTCTCCACCACCTGTAATTCAACTAGTTAAAGCTATGTCATGATGATTAATTATGGGAGTTATTTTTAGGTTTAATTACTTCATTGGTCCTTATAATTTTACCAAATTTTTAATTAAGTCTTTATATTTTTTTTTTCAATTAAGTCCGTATGCTACTTTTAATTTTGTAATTAGATCTTTCTTATTTTTTTACAAATTGAAATATTTATAATTAAAAATATAATTAAATCTTTCACCACATATTTTAAAAAAAAATATTTCGTTAATTTTAACGTTTTTGATATGAAAATAACCTAATTATTACAAAAAAAAATTAGCTAGGAGAACTTGAGTAGAAGTATAGTAATTAGCTAGGAGAACTTGAGTAGAAGTATAGTACTTACTTGGTGTTGCTACCAATTTCTTTTTTATACAATTTTTGCACCATATTGAAATCCAATTTTGCGAAGTTTAGAAGATCAACCTTGTCACATGAAGGATCTTTTTCATAGAAAGATATATATGACCTTGCCTTCATTCTTGGAATTGTCTTGTGAAAAGGTTGTCCTAAACTTTGATTGATTTGGTCACCAAGAGATGGACTCAATTGATTGGTGATAGACTTAAGTCTATTGTATGTGAATTCATGTGCTTCCTCTAATATATCTTCTCCATTAACTCTTAATTGTGCAGCTTCATACAAGCTCCACATTCCTTGAACAAGAGTTATTTCATCGAATTCTCCCCTTCTATTCTTGAATTTGTTGAAAATATCTATGTAATTCACATATATACAAACTAGTGTGAATCCATAATTAACAATTAGTACGATTTTTTTTAAGGTATAATTATAAATGAGATAGAAAAATGAGATTTAGACATACCTGATGAAATGTAATATCCCTTTTGTCGAAATAAACGGAAAAGTAATGCAATAAAGTGAAGATCGCATTCTTTTGTAACAAGGTCGTTATTGTTGGTAAAATCATTGTGAGTTTGGGCTAATATTTCATCAATTTCATGTTCAAAATGATAAGATATACTTAAATGTTGAATTGAATCTATTAAACATAACTTTTGTAAGATATTATTGTCATTAGAAGACAAATACATCTTCACCTTCTTTTTATGCATTTGAACTTCTTGTTTCATGGTTTCGTTGATTCCCTGTAAATGTTTTCGGTTCAATATATATGTTAGTTCAAAAGAGTAGGTCACTTATCTAATGTCTCTATATATGATCAACCCAATCAAAATAATTATATGATGATTTATTGCGGAATTTGTGGATTTGATTTAATTCAAATCAAATCTGATACAAATCAAACTAGTACGAATAATGCTTTATGTTTCAATTATGGTATATAATAATTCGATTCGGGGTTGATAAATAAATTTTTTAAGTTTTTAATATTAGAAAATAAAAAATAAACGTCTTTTTTTTAAGGAATTACCCCAGCCCGCGCACTCTGTTGGCATGACTATCAAGGAAAGGAAATGGACTTGATGAGGAACAGGTCTAGGAATTGCATAAATTAAAGGGGAGGCCATGCGTGGTGGCTTCGTCCGAGGAGGGACCTCCCGTCAGCATGACCCAAGGGAGAGAATGTGGAAGGAAGGCGAGATTCTCCATAGATTAGGAAAGAAGGTGAGAAAGTCAGGGAAAGGAGATGAATACTTAAGGGGCATGGCCAATGTTTTCAAAATGGAAGAATGGATGGAGGCAGAAAAGACGAAAGAAGGTGTGGATGTGGTGGAATGCAGCCCGCAACCAGTTACAGACGGCCAGCGGCATGGTTTTGGTGCACCGGGAGGAGCCCCATCCTTTGCGACCATTGTGAGGAACGGTAGCGCTACTAAGAGGATTGATGATGAGGGCAAGAAAGCTAAAAACAAGATAACAGAGTCAGATTTGGAGGATGAAGAGAGTGAGGTCCGAGTTGAGAAAACAAAAGAAGGTATATACAACTTGATTATAGGAGAAGACATGCAGAGAGAACTCAGGAGACGTTGGTGGGACTCTTTGATAGTGAAACTATTGGAAAGAGAAATCTCCTTGCCTGTTTTTAAATGCAGATTTTAGAAGCAATGTAAAAAAAAAACAAGGAAGCTTGGATGTGATTAATTTAGGCAATGATTTTTTCTAGTGCATTTTTATAACTCTGAGGACCTAGATTTTACTATTACTGAGGGGCCATGGAAAATGTTTTACCACTATTTAATTATCCGGTTAGGGCAATCAGAATTCAATCACTTTCTTACTTCCATTGAAAAAATTGCGGCTTAGATCCACCTCCCTAGTCTAGCTATTGAGTATTACAATAGAAGAATTCTGGAAAAGATAGAAAATGTTGTGTGAAGAACTCTGAAAGTGGATGTGAACACTATTTGCGTAGCTATGTATAGAGGTGGAGATGGAGAAATTCCTGATCTCCCAATACCAAATTAGCGGGATTACTTACAATGTGGAATACAAAAAATTCATTAGGTTTGTTTCTACTGTAAAAGAATTGACCATGAAAAATCAGAATGCCTGGAATTGAGGAGGAAGGAGGTTGAACAGAGGCAAAAATCTCAGTCAGCTGAAAAGGAGGAGAAAGGGAGCAATAAAGAGATTCAAAAAAATCACAAGGGTAAAGAGGTCTTACAAGAAAATGAGGATAATTATGGTCCATGTGGCTAGTACAAAGGACAACACGTGGCAAGAAACTTGCAAGGGGAGGAGGTGCAGATACAAGTAGTGGTGAAGGTGAAAAAGGAAACAAAAATATATTTGTGGAGGGAAAAATTTCTTCGAAATTTACAGTGTTGGTAAATGGAGAATCTAATGTGCAGCAGGGTGATGAAATTGTGGAAGCTTCTATTTCCAATGCCACACCTACAGAAAAAGACAAGAGTAATTTTTCCACACAGCAAAAGAAGAGCCAACAACAAGACCCTGTCAGTCACTCCCAAGCCCATTTCTGCTAGCGACCCGAAAAAACAAGATGGCACATCTAGTATGTTAATCTTAAAAACTCATGTTGCTAATGGAAGCCCAATGAATGTTGACCCCAAAGACCTCCCATCTGCCAAAACCTACATGTCCACCCAAAATCAACAAGATGTCCAAACTTTTCAGTCCAACCAGTATCACCAACCTGTCCATACAAAGCATCCTTCATCCCAAGTTAGCCAGACATAATCCACCCCAAAATAATTTATGAATGTGACCACATACTGTTGGGAATAAGGAGTATGACCACAATCCAATCAATCATGTTTCAAATAATTTGTTACTGTTATTATATTAAAATGTTAATATAATAACGTCCTAGATTAAATTTAGAGATTTATTATTATGATAGTGATCATAATATTGAGAAATAAATCTTTTATAATTTAATCTAAATTGTTCTTGGTCATAGGATTATTAAAAAGGACATTAATAATCCGGAAAGATCAATATATATATAATGGTCTTCATTGGATGAAAATTAATAGATCTCATTTATTAAATTATATATATAGATGGTACATATAGAGATATGACCATTGAACTGACTCACTTTGAGAATTCCTAATGGTTATAATTACCGCATATTTGTCAATAGGATATTCTCAAGATGAACATAGTAATAGAGTTTCCTTTGACCTGCGACTGTCATAGTAATTAACAATGTATTTATTATACTTTGATTCCGGACACCTAATACCCTAGGGTGCTAGTTGAATGGATATTGGGTATGATTTAAATACTTGTAGAATTAATGATCAGTC
>NC_029779.3:35233845-35246249 GCF_000817695.3 Arachis duranensis | reverse complement strand
TCAATTCTCGGTAAAGAGTTTGAGCTCTATGATTATAGTGACTGAGATGAATAAAACCTTGGCCAAGGGGATTGAGTGAATGAAGAAATGAGTTTCTTAGGTCATTCACAGTTCATTATAATAATGGTAACAAGTTAGAGTTTGACAATTAAACCATACTCTAAAGGTTAACCAAGAGTTGGAAAGATGGAAGGAATTATACTTTGTTCTTCTGAGGTTCTTAGTAAAAATATATTACTTCATACTATCGGGTCGTTGAGGAGTGTTGCTAGACGCCAACCTTGATTAGTAAATTTAGTATGACTAATTTACTACCCGCTTAGTATTGAACCTATGGGGTCACACACTAACGAGTGTTCTAACCTTTGCTATAGAATTATTTAATTATTATTTTGATTTGATCAAATAAATAATTATATTAATTCAGATGGAATATTATTATATTTTTTGCTAGCACCAAAAATATAATAATAGTATGATAATTGAGAATATTAAATGAGATTTGAGAATAATCAGTTATTCTATTTCTAAGTTTGAATTATAAAGTTGGATGAGATCCTAACTGATTCTGTTTCAAATTGAGTTATGATATGATTCATAAATTTGAAAGATTCAAATTAAAATAGTAAGATATGATTTAAAATTGAATTGAGATTCAAATTTAAAATCAACAACAAATCTCATACTATATATAGGTATGCCAAGAGTAGAGGAAAACATGAGAAAGACAGAGAGAATAACAAGGATTGTTATTCCTTTACCTCTATGCACATAAATGTATGTGAGACTAATTCTTAGAGAAGAATTTTATGGTGTGCAAAGAGTTGCAAGAGGTTTCTCAATTTAGATCAGATGTCCATTGGTCAAGGGGTTGACAGCAAATGTTGGTCTCGGTGTGGATACGCATAGTGCCTTCGTACCATCGAAGGAGAAAAAGATTTTTTACTAGCGTACTCAGGTATTTAAATCTGATCTACTATTATATTATATTATAGGAATAAAGTTTACGCACAAAATAGATCTTTAAGGATTATTTTATTTTCTTCCGCTGCGTGTGTTATGAACACATAGTAATCCTTCACATACATCGAGAATCAAGTAAATAGATTCTAAGAAAATTGGGTTTCTCAAAACCCGGTTAGTCCAAACTTCTCCCAAGAAGTATCTATCACTAGAGTGGATCCACCTGACCCAAAACCTCCAAACTTTGAGTCAATAGAAACAAAAATATTAATCAGAAGAAAAAGAAGAAATGAGAGTTGACCAAAACCATAATAGAACCCATCTGATGGAGGAGACGCAATATGTTTAGGGAGCCTATGCCTTTATAAGCGGTGATGTTCTACCCTTCTTTTTGTTTTGTTTATTTATAATTTTATTATCATGAAATATTAGAGGAGTGGCCAACAAAGCCAATATAAACATGTTGAAAGAGCTTTGCAGGCAATATAAACTGGACATTGTGCTTCTGTATGAAACTAAATGTAGTGGTTAAAAAGCGAAAAATGTTGTTAATGAGCTGGATTTTTCTTTCTCTCATGGAAAAGAAGCTGTGGGTTTTGTTGGGGGAATATGGGCCCTTTGAAAAAATGCTAGTTTAGATATTAATGTTGTATGCTTTCACCTCCAATTTGTTAATTGAAAATTGTTGACGATTAAAAAGACAGATGGTTGCTTTCTGTAGTTTATGCTAGCCCTTAGAAGAGGAGAATTTTTTAAAATAAAATTTATGAAATAGTTGTTAATATAGTTGGTTCTTAGATGTTGGTAGGGAATTTTAACGAAATAGCGGCGACCACAGAAAAAAGGTAGAACCGCTGTAAACAGTCATGCTTGTAGCCATTTCAGGAGATGGATTAATGATTTTCAACTTTTGGATTTACAATTTGTTGGTTCTAAATTTACATAGAAAGGAGAAGTTAGAGAGGGCATGGACAGAGTTTTCAAGAGATTCGATAAAGCACTTGCGAATGCACAGTGGAGAACTCTCTTCCCAAAAGCCTTCATTTCAGTTCTTTCAAGAGTCAACTTCGATCATCATCCCCTGTTGGTTAATTTGAAGCCTTCTCAGACTGATAAAGGTGTTAAACCTTTAAGGGTTTGAAGCAATGTAGGAAACACACCCGAAGTTTGCTGATTTTATTAATAAAATGTGGAAAAATGCTCTCCCAATGCCCCAAGCCTTATGTATATTGTCTACTAAGCTATAGAAATGGAATAAAGAAAAATTTGGTCATAATTTTAAGGAAAAAAAAAGACTATTAAATTGTATTGCAAGTATTCAAAAATCTTACAACTATGGTACAAATCCTTTCTTAGAAAATTTGGAACGAAGATTGGAAGAAGAACTAGAGAAGATTTTGAATAGAGAAGAAGTCTTTTAGATACGGAAGTTAAGACAACCATTGGCTGATTGAAGAAGATAAAAGCACCAAGTTTTACCACACAAAAACTCTTGTGAGGAGGAGAAAAAATAAAATTCTTAAACTAAGAATTGCAAATAGTGTTTGGTGTGATAATCAAAATGTTTTAAAAGGCGCTGCTTGCAATTTATTTTATTGAATTGTATAAGGAGGATAATCTTAGGAGGTTCCCTCTTTCTACTAATCTTTCATATCCACCAATGGAAGAGGTGCATAGAAGAAATATGTTGAAGTCCTTGACTTACGATGAAATTAAAGGAGTCTTATTTGGTATTGGATCTTTAAAGGCACCTAGGAAAGATGAATTTCCAACTCTTTTCTTCAAGGAGGATTGGAAAATGGTTGGAAACTCCTTTGTACAGTTTATTCAAAGCCTATGGGAGGGATCCCACTTTAATTTAGGGGGGTCAACAACACTTTAATAGCTCTTATTCCAAAGAGAAAACAATCGAAATTCCTTACCCATTCAGACCAATTGCGTTGTGCAATGTGGTGTATAAATGCCTCACAAAAATTTTGGTGGAAAGAATCAAACCTAATCTCTAAGGAAGAATAGCTCTGAACCAATCCATATTTGTTTCGGGAAGGATAATTCATGATAACATAATTATAGCTAATGAGATGATGCATTCCATGAGACGGATGAAAGGAAGGAAGCAATTTATGGCCATCAAGATAGACTTCGAGAAAGCTTATGACCGGCTTAATTAGAGTTTTATTGAAATTTTCTTAATAGAATTCAATATCCCAAATCAAATTTGCAGAATCATTATGTCTTGTGTGAGGTTAGTATCATATAGCCTTCTTTGGAATGGGTGCAAAATAGATCAGTTCAATCCTTCTCGGAGAATTAGGAAAGGGGACCCAATTTCATCCTATCTCTTTGTTATAACTATGGACAAGCTGTCTCATTTAATAGAGGATAGGGTGAGGAATGGTGATTGGTGTCCAACAAAGGCGGGAAGGGATGGCCCCTACATTTCACATCTTGTTTTTGCGGATGATCTTCTTTTATTTGCGGAAGCGAACAGTGCTCAAATGCATAGAATTTTGGACACTCTTAGGCTTTTTGGTGAAGTATCGGAGCTCAAAATAAATGGCAACAAGACTTCTATCTTTTTTCTAACAAGGTGGAAAACAACATGAGGAGCAGATTGTGTGACATAAGTGGCTACAAGAAAACCAAATGTATTGGAAGATACTTAGGAGCTCTAATCCAAGACAAGGGGAGAGCCAAAGATAACTATAAGTATGTCCTAAATAGGGTCAACAACAAGCTAGGAGGATCGAAAGCTAGTTGCCTATCCTTGGCAGATAGGTTAACTTTAGCGCAAACGGTGCTGGTTTCAATACTCAACTTTCACATGATGCACTCAAGAATACCCAAAAGAATCATTTATGAGATTGAAAAGCTTCAACGAAAGTTTATTTGGGGAGGAGATCAAAATGCCCGCAAAATTCATGCTGTGAGTTGGAACATTCTGTGCAAGCCGAAATGTGAAAGAGGCCTAGGCTTTCACAAACTCACCCACATGAATGAAGCCTTTATGTGCAAGATTCTTTGGAGAATATTAATGAGCAATATGAGCTCTAGATTGATGTTTTATATAGTAAGTATGGAAGGGGCAAGAATCTTCTCAATGAATTCTCTGTTATAGCAATGAATTCTCTGCTTTGGAAGGATCTGGCTAAGTCACGAGTGCAATTTAGACAGTATATAGCGTTGAACATAGGAAATGGAGAAAGCATAAATTTTGGGGGTGATAAGTGGATGACAAACGGTCCACTTTTGGAAGAAAGGAAAATTACATCCTTATGCAATGAAGAAAGAAGCTGTAGAGTGGTTAATTATGTGAAAACTGATGGTGATTGGGATCTGGACAGGCTTTGGGTCTTCTTACCACAAGAAGATTTGGACAAGATTAGAATCATATCGGCCCCAAATAATGTGCTGGAAGCAGACGGAATTATTTGGATTTGACACCAGATGGAGACTTCACTGTGGCTAGTGCATATCATGCCATAGCAAACTAGCCTGGTGTTACAGATGTAACCTGGAACCTAATTTGAAAATGGTCGAAACCTCAACGAATCAAAATATTTAATTGGTTGGCTGCCCATAAGAGAATTATGATTTCGACCAGGAGGGCAAAAATTTTTGGCTCTTTTCCGGACTGTCATTGGTGTGCGGGTGTTTCCGAGACGACGGAGCATGTGATCCATGACTGTCCTGCAGCGTCTAAGCTTTGGACGCAACTCATTCATCCCTCTAAGTTGTGTTATTTTTTTAGAGCTCCCTTAAATGTCCAATTTTGTTAGAATTTAGTAACAGAAAATAGACAAATATAACCAAATCAAGTGGTTAACCATCTTCATGACAATCATTTGATGATTTGGAAATGGTGAAATAGAGAAATTTTTTTTCCACCATTTAAAAGGCTTGAGAATGCTTCCTTAAATATCCTTTTATATGCGCATAAGATAACCACAACTTTCAACAAAGCCAATTTGATGACACGGAACACCAGAAGGAGAGTAGAAGCTCACATAACTTGGACACTAGCTCCCTTCAAATGGATGGATAAAACTTAACACAGATAGAACCTCATCGGAAAATCCAAGACACACAGGTTGTGGAGGGTTATTTAGAAGCGAAGAGGGAGGTTGGATTACAGAGTATATGGTCAATCTTAGGTGTTGCTCAGCCTTTCAAGTGAAGATCTAGGCAGTTTTTTATGGCCTTAAAGTAGGCTGGCGGTTGGACTTGAAGAAGATTCTAGTCTAATTAGACTCCCTAACACTTATACAGTAATCATCCAAGAGTAGAAAAGAAACAAACATCCAGAAAAATTAGTGCGAATTATAATCGGTGTCCTATTAAGACAAGATTAGAAGATTACACTCAAACACACCTATCGAGAAGGCAACAGAATAGCAGATCGTTTGTCCAAAGAGAGTTTGCTTTGTGACTTTGGTCTTAATTTTTTTGATTTGCCTCCTTCAAGTATTAGGCAATGTTTAGATGAGGACATCAGAAGGGTAACATTGTCCGATTGATTTCTATCTCCGCTGTTTAGTTTTAGGTCTAAGGACCCCGATCCTCAATCGAAAAAAAGGGGGAGGCTAAATTTTAGTAAATTGTATTTCAAATCAAGAAAAAAATAGTATTATTTAATAAATGTTATCAACAAATTTATATTATCATTGTTGTTATAAAAAATTAAAAGACTAAAATTAAAAAATAGTTAATAGTAGTTAATTTTTATTAAAAATTAATTTTTTAATATTTATTTTTTGAAAATTAGTATTTAAAATTTAAAATTTAGAATTTAAAATTTAATATTTAAGATTAAAATTTTAAAATTTAGGATTTATCATAAAAGATCAATGTCTAACAATATAATTTACCGATAAATATTAACTAAAAAAAATTGATTTTCTGATTGAATTTATAAATATAATAGGTGCTAAAACTAACTCCTTTTATATTTATAAAAGTTAACACATGTTTAACACAAATTTTGTAATGAATTGAACATGCATAAGTAAAAAGAAAAAACATTATTCTTGAAAATAGTATATTATGTGATCTTTTATGATTTGAATTGGATTAAATTGATTTTAAAAATTAAATCCAAAGTTTGTTTCATTTTATATATGATTTATAAAAATGAGATTATTCAATTTAAATCGCTGCATTTTTATTAGTTATTCTATTTGGAATGAATTAAAGTGAATTTGAATACTGCTATCATTATAAGTTAATTTAAAATAGTAATTTGAAATAACCAAAGTTTTTTTTTAATCAAATCTAATTAAATTATAATATATACGTGTTTTTTCATTTGTTTTTATTCTTTTTTTTTATCTTTCGGCTTTCTCATTCTTTTTTTCTTTTTTCATTTAATTTTTTTCTTTTTTTCATTGTTCTTTTCCTCTTTCATCATCATCAATGTCATTATCCACATCATTTTTTTTTCTTTTTATACTTTTATTTTTTTATTTTTATTTATCTTCTTTGTTTGTGTATTTTAAAAATGTTATGAAAGAAAAGAATAAAGAAAAAAAACAAAAAATAATAATGATAATGATAATAAAAAAAATAACACTAAAATTTTTTATATAAAATATAGAAATAAAATAAAGATGGCACTGAAAATTTTGTTATATAAAACACATAAATTTATCATGATAAACACAAAATTTGAATTGATTTTTATGTTACCATACATTGCTAGACAATTTGTTATTTAAGACTTAGAAGTATATAATTTAAATTTAAAACAAATTTGTTTAGATAAAATTTTTCATTTTTGAAGTAAAACATAAGAAGATATAGAAAAAAAATTATATCAATAATAAAATATGAAAAAGAAAATAAAGAATATGTTGAGAAAAAGAAAATGAAGACGCATAAGAAGATATGCTGAGAGAAATTTCGGTATTACTACGGTTGAAATATTCAATGCTATTTTTGTTTTTATAATTTCTAATTAGTTAAAAAAAATTTGTATCACTATTACGAAATTTTGGTGTCAAAATTTAGAAAATTTTTATATCATGCTTAAAAAGTTTAATGTTATTTTTTTTTATAAATTTTGCACAATTCAAAACTCATCTCTTCCTTTTCTTCATCACCGTCATTATTTTTTTTTCTTCTCCTAATTTTTCTTGTTTTCACCTTTTAAGAAGAATAAAAAAATAGATAAAAAAATTAAAAATACTGCAATAACAGTACGAGAAAAAAAAGATGCAACAATAACAGCAACAATAAAAGAACGACAATAAAAAAAATCATGCAAAAAAAAGTACATAATTTATGCACACTTTATGTGAATGATTTTTTTTGGGTTTGAGTAAATTTAATAGACTTTATTGATAAAAATACTTGAATCTATAACGAAATTCAATTTATAATTGTTATTGGGCTGTGGGCTATCACACACATGTGGTTGCCTGTAAATCTTTTTTCTTTTCCCTTAGAAATACCATCTAGAATTATAGATAACTTTAATAACAAAAGAAAAAAGGATTCTAGATAACTACTTCGATATAACTAGGCATTATTATTCTTGTTAAACTTAAAACTATTTATAATTTATTCACTTTACACCCTTCCACCACTACTACTACTATATTTATCCAAACATTATTCTAAGTCTCTTGTATAGAAGTATGAGATCAGATACTAAGTCTCAAAGAAGAAAAAGCACCAAATAGTACATGTATCGGCAATGGCTGTTGGACAGCCCTGCCGGGAACCATGAGACTTATTAGCTGGAACTGCCGTGGGCTTGGAAACCCATAAGCAGTTAAAACTTTGAATAAGCTCTTGCGACAGCAAAATCCCAATCTTGTTTTCCTTATGGAAACAAGGAAGAAGGCTGAGGAAATTAACAGGTTAAGGAGGAGAGGAGGCTTCGAAAATGTGGTTGCTACTGACTGTATTGGGGAAGGCCGGAGTAGATCGGAAAGCTTGGCAGTCCTATAGGGGAACAATATTAATATAGAGATTACTTCTATGTCACCAAATCATATTGAAATGGTAGTTAAAGAAGAAGGGGGGAATAATAGATGGAGAGCTACTGGTTTTTATGGTTGTCTTGAAGCTGTCAACAAATAAATCCTGAAAACTGCTTAACACCTTAGGACAAACTATCAATATGGCATGGATAGTTTTTGCGGATTTTAACCAAGTCATTAAGCAAAAAGAGAAGCAAGGAGGGCTACCGGTTACTTATGCACAAACAAGAGGCTTTAAAGAGGTATTTCAAACAAATGAACTAATTGATTTGGATTTCGTAGGACATACGTTTACTTGGTCAAATAATCAAGGAGGGGTCTACAATGTACAAGAGAGGCTAGATAGAGCTGTAGCGAATATTGATTGGAAGGAGGCTTTCTCTAGAGCAGTGGTTCAACATTTACAGCGATATCAATCTGATCATTGTCCTATCTTGATTGATATGTTAGGCAGCCCACATACGAGAAGAAAGAAACTTGGCTGGAAAGTGAAGAATGTGAAGACATAGTGAAAAAAACTTGGTTTTCAGGATGTGGAGAAATAGATAAAAAGATGGCCAGCTGCAGCGAAAGCCTCAAGGAGTGGGGACAGGAGAAGTTTGGTCAAATCCCCAAAGCCATTAAGGAGAAGTAGAAAAAATTAGAAGAGATACAATCACTTCCGCAATTAGGAGAAATGGTGTCAAAAGCAAAAGGAATCCAGAGGGAGATTGATGATCTTTTAAAGCAAGAGGAAATTTGGTGGGCACAACGATCAAGAGCTTCTTGGCTAAAAGCTGGAGACCAAAACACAAAATTTTTTCACCAAAAAGCAACACAAAGAATGAAGAGAAAAATGATTCAAAAAATTTCAGATGATGCTGGAATTTTACACGAGAATGAAGAAAAGATTGAGGAAATGATGATTAACTATTTTGAGAATCTCTTTATAGCTGAAAGCACAGAGAGAATTGAAGAAGTTACTGAGGTGGTTAGTGGTAGGATGGCGGAAGAAAATTTGAGGATCATTCAAGCTGAATTTTCAAAAGAGGAAGTGAAGGAAGCACTAAGCCAAATGCATCCAACCAAAGCTCCGGGGTTGGATGACTTACCTGCGCTTTTTTATCAAAGAATGTGGAGTACGGTGGGAGAGGATGTTACTAGATGGACCTTGGATGTTCTTAACAACGGTAAAGACCCTTCAGACATGAAGAAAACGTTCATTTACCTAATTCCAAAAGGTAAGAATCCAACACACACTGGAAATTATAGGCCTATTTTTCTTTGCAATATTCTGTTCAAAATTATTACAAAGACTATAGCTAATAGGCTGAAACTGGTTTTACCAGATATTGTGGGAGAGTTTCAAAGCATTTTTGTGCCGGGAAGGCTTATTACTGATAATGGTCTTGCGGCTTTTGAATGCTTTCATTTTATGAAGAAAAAGAAAGAGGAAAGCAAGGGTTATATGGGAATTAAGTTGGATATAGAAAAAGCCTATGATAGAATTAGGTGGCCCTTTCTCATAGGGGTCTTAAAATTCATGGGATTTTCCAAAAAGTGGATAGATCTGATTTGGACTTGTGTAAGTTCAGTTTCCTTCTCTGTACTGATTAATGGTTGCCCGACAAAAGAATTCAAGCCGGAGAGGGGAATTAGGCAAGGAAACCCTCTGTCTCCTTACTTATTTATCCTTTGTGTGGAAGTGTTTTCAGGCCTTTTGAAGCGAACTCAAGAGAGAAAAACAATCCAAGGCATCAAAGTTGCAAGACTTGTCCCGAAATTAACACATCTCCTTTTTGCAGATGATAGCATAATTTTTTTGAGATCCTCATACCAGAGTATACAAGCAGTGATAGAGATCCTAAAGGACTACCAATTAGCATCAGGCCAGAGAATTAATTTGGACAAGTCGAAGATTTTCTTCAGCCAAAACGTGCCTCATACCAGACAAATGCTTATTGAAGACTGGATTAACATAAAGGCAGTGGAATCTCACTCAAATTACTTGGGACTCCTAACAATAGTGGGAAAATCCAAGAAGCAGATATTTGAATTTTTCCAAGAAAGAACTTGGAAGAAGCTAAAAGGTTAGAAAGAAATATCCCTATCCAAAGTGGAAAAGGAAGTTCTCATCAAATCAGTTGCTCTGCCTATTCCTAGATTCCAAAAAGCGTATGCAATCACCTCGAGAGAATGATTAGCAATTTCTATTGGGGAAGTAAAGAGGGAGAGAGAAAAATTTATTGGGTGGCTTGGAACAAGATGTGTAATCCAAAGGAAAAAGGAGGCCTAGGATTCAAATGTTTTGAAACTTTTAATCAAGCACTTCTTGCAAAACAGGGTTGGAAATTACTGTCAAAGCCAGACTCACTAGTTGCAAGAATTTTAAAGGCCTTTACTACAATAGGAAGAGGTTCACTGAAGCTGAGAAGGGTTATAATCCAAGTTTCACTTGGAAGAGTATTTGGGGTGCAAAAGAGGTGCTGGATTTGGGTGGTTTATGAAAAGTTGGTACAGGCAGGAATATCAAAATTTAGGAAGACCCATGGCTTTCTAATCAAAACGGGTTCAAGGTCTGGAGCCCCAAAACTTGTTTTGAGCAGGAAGCCATAGTGGATAACCTGATCAACCAGGAATGGAATACATGGAAGCAACAACTAATGCTACAAATTTTTCTACCTTTTGAAGCAAACCAAATTCTAGCACTCCCTATTGACATGTAGAGACAAGATGATAGATTTTATTGGAAGTTCAGCAATAAAGGAAAGTATGAGGTTAAGACTGCTTACCACATAATTAGAGCTCACAACCGAAGCCAACAACCAGGTACCTGTCCGAATAACTAGGAAAAGGAGAAGTGGAAACAACTGTGGAAGATGAAAATTCCTCCAAGATCTCTGAATTTCATATGGAGGTTAATGCACAACTCTCTGCCAACAAAGACAAATATTTAGAGGAGAGGAATTAATTGTGACCTGATTTGTTCTAGGTGCTCAATGAGAAAAGATAGTGAAGCTCACCTTTTCAAAGATTGTGACTGGGTATCTCGTTTTTAGTTCGTTTCACCTTTTAACCTCCTAACAGAAGCTGCTGCCAGAATGCCGTTGCTAGAATGGGTATCGACAACTCTAAATCAAATTGAAAAGGTGAGAAAGGGGTTGTTCATTTGTTGTTTGCATGGCCTATGGCATAGTAGAAACAAACTCCTCTTTGAAAACGAGAACTTAGCACCGGAAACGATTTTGGAGAGAGCAGCCATCTCCTATGCAAAAGCTCTATGTCCAACCAATTTATCACCATCGATCCAAGAACCACTTCCAAGCAGATACAAAATTAACGTGGATGCAGTTAGCAATAATTGAGTCAAAGGAGGAGTAGGTGTCATCATTAGAGATAGTAATAGAGTTGTTGTAGCTACTGTCATGTTGGAAGTGGCTCCTGCACTTTCAGTTAGAGAAGCAAAAGCATTTGCTTTTTACCAGGGAGTGAATATTGCAACCTAAGCTTGTGTCTTAGAAATAGAAATAAAAGGAGATAACATATAAGTAGTCAATGCTTTAAATTCTAATAGCCCATTCGGATTCTAATAGCCCATTTGGTGGGCCTTTTGGTACTATAATCTCAAACTGTAAAGCCTTTTTGTGTTGTTTTAGGTTTTACAAGATATCTCACATAAAGAGAAATGAAAATAATGTAACTCATTCTCTTGCAAAACTTGCTCTAACCATACCAAATTTAATGTGACTGAAAGAGACACCTATAAAAATTTGTAACTTGGTCCATCTTAATATATTGGGCCAACTTCTTTATTAATCATAGTAATTAGTTTAAAAAAAAATAAAGAGAAATTAAACAACATACATGCCACAATGGACGCAATATGATGAGAATGAGACATAAAAGATTTTAGTCTCAGTTTCTTAATTATATTATAATAAAATTTGTTAGAGTTATTTATTTAGAACAAATGTTAAACCATTTATTTCTTGAGGAAACTGCAATACGATGATGGGGTCCAAAAGCAGTGCCGTGATGTGATCGTTCAGAAGTTCACAGTTGGTGTATTTATCTTCAAAGTTTGCATATATAAACTCACATATGCGTGCCAAGTTAACAATGCAATCAAGGATGGGTCTTGGGATTTCCTCACTTAACTTGAGATACTCTTCGTTCATATCCTTCCAAGAATCATTGATATCCTTTTTGATGAATTCATAGGCCTCCTCTTCTGAAAAGTCATATTGCTTCATGCAACTTTCTACTGCGGAAGCAACATGTTTTCTTTGTTGTTCAAACTACACATGTTGATCAAATTTAAAAAGAAGCAGTTAATTATACGCGGCATTATTCCAAAATTTATAAAACTAAATTAAAGCAATTTTAGTGAATAAATATTATAAAATATTTTATACAATTTTTCATTCATATCATTCTTTGGATAATTATTTAGACAATCAATATCAAAAATAATTATTT
>NC_029779.3:35229066-35233788 GCF_000817695.3 Arachis duranensis | reverse complement strand
GTAAAATTATTTTATATTTACAGTGTATTAAAATTAAATTATATATATATACCAAATTAATTAAATAGAATTAAAAAAAATAGAAAAATCTCTACCTTATGTGAGGACAAATCATTTTTTAGTCTGCCAGCAAATGATGCGGCTTTTAAGATGAAGGGAATATTAGAAATCCAATCAAACATTTCTTTGGATGCAAATTCTCCAAGAGCAATGAACACTGTTGTGAACCATGGGCTTCCTGAAGTGAGAATTCCGTTAATCATGTACTCATCATATGTTGGAATGTAGTCCTCATGGCACCATTTTGCTTCAACCATGTAAGCTTGTACTATATTAGAAAACTGCAGGTATAATAAAGTTATTTTAATTAATTAAAGTGATTATTAATTAATAAATCAATAAGTCTAATGAATGAAAGCTTACAGCCTGTTTAACATGTTGCAACACTAAGTTTGAGTCTCCACCCACATCATTTATGAAAACCTCTATTTCCATCCAGCATTCCATAATTTCATTAAAAATAACTTTAAAGCAATCCGGAAGAGACTCAATGCATCGAATATCGCATCTGAAAAATAAAAGGGCTAAAAATTAAGAAAAAGTGAAAAAAATCATGGGACTGAAAAGTGAAAAGTGAAAAGTGATTAAGATTATTATGCAACAAAGATATTTTTTTTCCCTTTGGTAAAGGAATAAATTGGTTCTTATTATTTGGGCGTAATCCTATTTTGGTACTTAAAACTTAAAGTGTCCTATTTGAATTCAAAAAAGTTTTATTTAGTTTTAATATAGTCCCACCGCGATGTCAAAATTAAATAATTAACGAAATGTCCTACATGACAACAATAGAAGAACAAGGTCGATAATATAGAGAATAAGTACAAGTTTCAAAGACACAAAATCAACTGTGGATGTATCAATACATTTATTTAGCATTTTTTTACAATTTAATCCTTAGTTCTATATAAAATATTTTATTTAAATTGTAAAAAAATGATAAATAAATGTATTGATGCATCCACGGCTGATTTGTGTCTTTGGAGCTTGTACTTATTCTCCATATTATCGACCTTATTCTTGTACTACTGTTATATATGACATTTTGTTAATTATTTAACTTTGACTTCACAGTGGGACTATATTAAAACTAAATAAAATTTTTTTGAATTCAAATAGGATACTTTAAACTTTAAAGATCAAAACAGGATTTCACTCAAATATAGAGAACCAATTTAATATTTTACCCTTTTTTCTTTATTGAGATAGCATAATATAAACACTGGTGATTCTTGTTCTAAAATCAGACCTTTGCATTGCTTTGGTGAAGAGTTCAAGTTCTTCAACTGTGCCATAAACATCAAAAGTATCATCCAGAAGAGAGATACATATAGACAATTTGGTTATCATTTGTCTTGCAGTGCTATATTTAGGCTCAGAGCTCGTAGCAAAAGGCCAAAAGAATCCTTCAACTACCCTATCTCTTGCATAAGGAACCTTTGTTGCAAAATCTGATTCTCTCCACCACCTGTAATACAACCAATTAGGTCATGTCATGACGGTTAATTATAAGAGTTCTTGTTATTATTTATATTTTGATAATAAATGAATGCTCTATTTTTGAATAACTTTCATAACTCAATGAACAAATCATTATCTATTTCTTCATTATAAAGAAAATAACAATTTGTTTTCTATCTTCCACGTAAGCTAAAGCAATCAACTAAGGTTGCACTTTTTTTTATAGTTTATTTTAAAAAATAAAAAGAAATTAATACAACATGCGTGCTCAAAATAAATAAACTTGATCAAATTCGGGCCTCATATTTCTATTTTGATTTTAGTTGTCATTTATTTTTTTTGTTATCCCACGGTATCTCCTAACTCGACAGATCAAGAACTAATCCGTCACAGATCGGATTTAAGGGTTTGTCGCTGGCCAATAAATTGCCGCATGCACAAGACGAGATTCAAACTCCTGATACTTGTTTAAGTAGACGAGTGAGCTGACCACTCGAATAATTAGCTCATTTATTTATTATAAAGCAAATATTAAGAGTTTGAATTATATATAGAAAAAAACTAGCTAGGAGAACATGAGTAGAAGTATAGCACTTACTTGGTGTTGCTACCAATTTCCTTTTTATATAATTTTTGTACCATATTGAAATCCAATTTTGCGAAATTTAGAAGATCAACTTTGTCACACGAAGGATCTTCTTCGTAAAAAGACATATATGACCTTGCTTTTATTTTTGGAATTGTCTTGTGAAGAGGTTGTTCTAAACTTTGATTGACTTGGTTAGCAAGAGATGGGCTCAATTGATTGGTGATGGACTTAAGTTTCCTGTATGTGAATTTATGTGCTTCTTCTAATATATCTTCTCCATGAACTCTTAATTGTGTAGCCTCATACAAGCTCCACATTCCTTCAGCATCTTGAACAACAATTATTTCATCGAATTCTCCCTTTTTATTCTTGAATTTGTTGAAAATATCTGTATAACTCACATATACTAACTGATATGAATTTGTAATTAATAATTGGTATGGATTTTTTTAATGTAATTATATATAAGATAAACAAAATTAGTTTTATACGTACCTGATGAAATGTAATATTCATTTTGTCGGAGCAGACGAAAAAGTAATGCAATAAAGTGAAGGTCACGTTCCTCTATGGCAAGATCATAATTGGTAAAATCATTGTAGATTTGCGCTAATATTTTATTAATTTCATCTTCAAAATGATAAGATATACTCAAACGTTGAATTGAATCAATTAAGCTTAGTTTTTGTAAGATATTATTATCATTAGAAGACAAATTCATCCTCACTTTCTCCTTATGCATTTGAACCTCTTGTTTCACAGTTTCGTTGACTTCCTGCAAATGTTATCGGTTAAATATTTAACTCAAAAGAAAAAAAAAATCTATAAATCAGGACATGTCATTTGTCTTTATATATGATCAACTTGATCAAGAGTTATCATGATACGACCTTTTTTTTTTTAATTTTGGAGGATAACAAAAATTGAATTATAAATTTTTTTATTATAAAAATTCTCATACTATGTAATACTATTTCATCCAAAAATTTAAACTAATGAAAGAAAGCACATGAATTTAAGTTCAATTTGATTCTTAAATAAAATCTGATACAAATCAAACTGGTACAAATAATGATTTATGTTTCAGTTATTTATATAATTTTTAAATTTGATTGATATAAAATTTTAAGTTTTTAAAATTAAAAGTTAATATAGAAATTCCTTTTTTAAAAGAAACTATCTCATCTAACTCCTTTGACATAGTCATCAAAAAAAGAAGACAGACCAAATAAGGGACGTATCCAAAAATCACATAAAAGAGAGACCAAAGATTAGAAATTATATTTCAAATCAAGAAAAAAAAAGTAGCATTACTTGATAAATGTTATAATATGCTAATAGTTTTATCGATGCCAAACATGCTTATTAAGTTTTTTTTTAATTACTAATATAGAAATTAATAAATTTTTATTGACTTCATATTAAATGAAATTTGCTTTTCAGTAATGATTTAACTTCAATAAAGTTATATTATTTTTGTTGTTATGAAAAAAAAATAAAGTAAACGATTGAAGTTGTGCCATTTTAATAATAAGTAAAGAACAGTTTTTATTTGTTTGCTAAGAAAACAAAATCGTAAGTTCAAAAATATAAAAGTGGATATTAAAATAAATCTAATTTATTAATTACTTATATCAGTATTAAAGAAATACTTTTAACGTTCATTTATTTTATTTTTAGTGACAATAAAAATAGTTGCTAATATATTTATCGATAATTAGACATTAGTCATCTTTTATTAATTTAAAAGATTTTAGCAAAAATTATATAATTGTTAATAAAAAATTTTTAATAACCACAAAAAATATATAATTATCATTATACATGTAATAATATAATATATAATAATAA
Organism: Arachis duranensis; assembly: GCF_000817695.3. Lineage (NCBI taxonomy): Eukaryota > Viridiplantae > Streptophyta > Magnoliopsida > Fabales > Fabaceae > Arachis > Arachis duranensis. Next base: position 35,229,830 of record NC_029779.3, on the reverse strand, counting down.
CGATAAATATATAATTGACACAAAAATACAAATAGCAGTCTATTTTTAGTGATAATAATATAATAGTCACTGTATATCTTATACCTTATGTAACTTATGTTTTTGCCAATTATATATTTGTTGTCATGAGTTTATGTAAGTTAAAATATCAAGTGAATAAATATAATAGGCAGCAAAACTAACTCCTTTTATATTTATAAAATTCAATGCATATTTAACACAAATTATGTAATGAATTAATTATATATAAGTAAAAGAAAAACAATTAATATTGAAATAGTATATTATATAATATTTTATGTTTTTAATTTGATTGGTCCGAAATTCGTTTCATTTTATATGCTTTATAAAAATGAGATTATTCAATTTAAATTGCTGCATTTTTACTGGTAAATAATCTATTTGGACCGAATTGAATTTGATTATTGATTCTAATTGAATTTAATTTAAGGTGAATGTTATGGTGCTTGTCTATTTATTAAAAAGAGTTAAAAATTAATAAGTATCCGTATATAATTAGATAAAATTTAATTTGAGTACCCGTATATAATTGTTATTGGGCTATCTCACACGTGCGGTTCTGCTAAATCTTTTTTCCGATCCGTTAGTTGTGATGAGAGTTAGGGGTTGCATGCATTTGCATATTAGAAATGGGTTATATTATTTGTACACTAAAATCAGTTATTAAAATCAATTATTAGTATAAAATATATGTTGGAATATAAATATATATTAAAAATAAATTAAATTATATATGTATTTAT
>NC_029779.3:35226043-35228846 GCF_000817695.3 Arachis duranensis | reverse complement strand
TTTCGGAGGTAAACATTTTTATTAAAATTTAGTCAATACTTAACTAATAAAAAAAATGAATAATTTTATATTATTAAATATAATTTTATATCATTAAAAATATTAATAATAACTAATTAATAATTATAAATCATAAAATTTACTGATCTATAACACTCTTCTATAATTATTGTTTCTGTTAAATCAACTTTACTTAAAACTACTTATAGTTTATTCAATTTACACGCTACTATACTTACTCAAAGCATTATTTTGAGTCTCTTTATATATTATCCATATTTTGAATATTCTAATAATTTAAAAAGATATACCACGATAATATATCTGTATGGATTTGGATTCTCTAAAATTTGAATTTCATTTTAGAGAGTAAAGTGTAATCTTCTACCCTTGAATAGTTTTTCTTTTATATTTATTCTTAGTCCCATCTATAAAATTAATGGTGAGAGATCACACTTTATTCTCTAAAATAAAATTCAAACTTTAGAGGATCTAAATCCTATATGTATAACGATACTCATATTTCATCATACAAAAATTAAATAAGATACCAAGGATTCAGAATCAGCATATTTAAGAAAAGTGTCGTGCCAAATGCCAGGTGGAAAATTTGCAGACTGTCGCTTTGAGTTAGAAGAGACATGTTGACTACTCGAAGTTATCACTGGAACTGAAACTGAAAAAGACATAGTGGTTTTTTTGATATGTATGGTATTGGACTATGGACGGTGTTATGAGTTAAGAATGAATCACTATATATAGATGTGATTTCTAACGTGACCTTCACTAGTTAGAGGGTTTAATATCCTCTATAATTGGCAACAAAACATTGGTTAAAATTTTAAATTTTGCTTTCACATTTAAATTTTAAATTTTTACTTTAAAAAATAAAATATAATCTCTTTTTTTTAAATAATTTTTTTCTTATATATTTTTTTAGTTCCATCTAAATTTCATACCAACATTGACTACAATTTACTATGCAACCCCCAAAATTGACGAGGAGAGATGAGCTGCAGCCTGATAAACTCCTAACATTACACTTGAAAATTTATATTCGACAAAAATAACTCTAAAATATAACAACGATAAAAAAAATTTAAAATTATTTAAAAATTTGATAAAAATAATAAAAAAATATATCTTTTATAAATAACAAAAAATTTTATATTTAATAAACGATTTGTGCATTTTATTCAAATTTTTATAGTGATATTTAAATAACTATTTTAAAGATATATGCAAAAAATCGAAACAAAATTTAATTTCTAAATCTTTGTTTTTATTTTTTAAAAAAATATTAATTATTTGCATGAAAAATTCACTTCATAAAAAAACTATCAAATTTTAAGAATAAAATAGTTTTATTTTTCTGATATTAATACAAATTTTTTTTATCAAAATCTGATTTTTAAATTATTTTTTAAAATATATATTTAATATCTAATAATTTTTGTCATATTTTTTATTTTTGTGCAATATATTTGTCATTCTTATTTTTGAAATTACTTTTATTAACTATATAATTTTTTGGATACTATTTTATAGTAGTATACTCCAGCTTGCATAGTTACTCTCTCTCAAATAACGGTAATTTACCTAAATAAAATGGTTGAAAAAATCTTTACTTAAATGCAATAATTGCAATTTCTTTATTTGTGTGTCCTGGTTCATTATTATGTAAATTGTGGTAAGTTACCACATTTTACTTTTTACATATAAATCATGGTAGGTAAGCACGGTTTATGAAGTGACTAAGATGAGCATAAACCGTAGTAACTAAGCACGGTTTATGAAGAGAGAATTTTGATCATAAAATTTTGTTACTTCCCATGGTTTATGAAGGAATATGTAAATGCAAAAATCTTTGTTACTTGCCACGGTCTATGAAGAGAAAAATTCTATATATATGAGTGAGATTCAAGCTGATGAAGAGAAGTATTTTACAATAGCAAGTGAGGATGAGAGTTTTCTAAATAATAAGCAAATCACACTATTAAACCAGAATGGAGAAGAAATTACATGATTCAACCAAAGAAAAAAATGTAACATGGATCAACCAGAAGCGTATTTTTATGTAATTTGGAACCTACCTGATTCGAATTATGCAAGCAAGTTAACCCAGGGTAGTTCGAATTACACTCATTCGACTTATAAGGGATGCAATTCGAATTACACTAAAAAATAAAATTATCTAGAATATTAGACCAACTCAATGTTAATCAGATTTTTTATTTCTATTATAAAATATAAAAAATTAATTCTAACAAAAATTATGTTATTTTTTAGGATTTATTTTTTTTATTGTGTTTTCATAAAGTTTGCACAAAATTCACCTATCACATCAACTAAACTTATTTATTTACTTAAAGTTTGTTTATGAACTCAGCAAACTTGTTTAAGTTTTAATACGATTTAAATTGTATTAGTATATTTTTTAATCAATTTAATTTTATTTAAATAATTAGATTTTTAAATTATAAAATTGGTATTAGTTTGTAACTTAAAATTTAAATAGATATAATTTAAACTAATAATTTATAAAATTGTATGTACTCGTATTATTGTACTCATATGATTAATTATATTTAGGGCAATGCTTGTACTAATCTAAATGTATTTATTTGTTAGTTAAAAATTAACAACCGTTATTTTTTTTATAAACCGTGCTTACCGTTTATGTGTAAAAAGTAAAACATGGTAACTTATCACGGTTTACATAATAATGAATCAGAACACGCAAGTAAAGAAATTCCAATTATTGCATTTGAGTAAAGATTTTTTTCAACCATTTTATTTTGAT